>NW_027185352.1:10228729-10828729 GCF_022577435.1 Embiotoca jacksoni | reverse complement strand
AAAAAAAAATACCTGACATACTTTTGAGGAAGTCCCAGTGGGTCTGCGCTTCATTGTATTGCGACATCTGGTGTTTTGTAGAAGCTACGGCTTTACAGGTTTGATGAGATTTTACAAAATGTCAGCTTTGAAAATGAATCTGACCTCCAGCAGGCAGTATGGACTGACAGCTCACTCTGCTGGTGATCAAGCAGGACTGCAGCTTTGTAGGAGATGGGGCCACACACAGGGAAGGGCACTTACAAATGTTGTATGTAATACACTGAGAGTTCAAGGACTTGTTTACCTTAACATATCTAAATATAGCCCGTCTAAAATCAAGTGAATTGCTTTATCTTTGGTGTTTTTTTTTTTTTACTGTGTAATAGTGTGATAATGGGTGGGATCTATGGGAGGGCCTCATTCTGGCAGTATCAAGCAGGGAGGTCTGTCAACATGTGTGTTGTCAGGGGAAACAGGCTCAGCCGCACCCTGAATAATCAAAACACAGTTGTACATCATGTCTGTCTGCCTCTCATTGGCCTTCAGTGAGAAATTAAAGGAGTACTCCTGTTATTTAACTGCGGTTCAGTCAGAAGACACAGGACATGGATGAATGGTCAGAATCGATCCAGCAAAGGCCGATATATTGTTTTCAATTCTTGAATTTTAGTCTTCCTGTCCTTGAAGAACTCCCATAATACAACTCGGCAGTATCTTTTTGTTAGACCTTCCCCAGCTGAGAAACACCAATTCTGTCGAACTTCACACAGTTCATAATGCAGCGTTTAGGTTCAAATATTATCAGGATCCAAGCCCAAGCTAAGGATAACCTGACATCGCCATGAGTCATGAAATCATGAAAGGTTATCTGTCACACCTGCCACAGCTCCTCCCGAGTATACAACTGTTTTCACATACAGACTGAGCAGGATTCATCAGGTCCAGTAGATTGAAATTAAAATCAGTGCAGTCTCCCTTTCATTTCAAATCAAATCAAACATTTACAAGATAAATTGAATACAAACTGAAGCCTTAGTATTAAATCAAATAAAATTAACAATTACTATTCTGTAGGAGCGGCAGCAAGGAATGAAATGAGTAAGTAAAAGAGGGGCATGTGTCACCGTAACGGAAATAACATTTTTAGTTTTTCTCTTAGAGGAAAATTCTGCTCACCATTTAGAAAAAAAAAAAAAACAGTATGCAAATGTATTGTCTATATAGCAGTACCATAGAGTGGAACGTGACATATACCTACAGTTTTGAAGTACTTTTTTTGAGTGATCACATGTCATACTGCTTACTGCTCTGAAACATTTCACAGGGAAATGTTTGTCTTTCTCCTTCACTACATGCACAGCTGCAGTTACTGGTTAGTCCTGAGGTTTAGATTTTACATACCAAACATTTTGGTTCAAAACCTCTCAATAAAGCAACGGCCAGCAAATTCCCTGCTTTCAACTTGAGAAATTCAATAAAAATGTGAAGAACTGTTTAATACCCTAAAAGTACTAAATTATGTTTAATAAGTAAATATTCAAGTACAAAAATCGATTAAAACTGTTGCAGAACTTTGTTTTGCCTTATCCCACGGGTAACTACGACCGTACTCATCAATATTAACTCGTACTCCAGTTATTTTATTTTTTTAGGAAAATGTTTTCAAAGTATTTATTTTTTAATTGTATTACTTTTTTGGGCATCTTCTTCCCACGCATGTTGCAGCACACTAAATACCTTCCAACACTGTTAATGTGGAGCTCTGTTGATTCGTCGGGCACTAACGGCCCGTCGAGCCCGAGGCAGTAATGAACAACATGTGCCATTGATTTTCTGTGCTGCCGCTGAACAGCTGAGCACTGACAGTAATGCACTGAGGCTGAAATCTCTCGGTCTCCTTTTTAGTTTTTCTTTAACAGTTCTATTCTGTACTCTACACCTCTGTGCTTGCAAATCGCTCATCCTCAGGTTATGTCACATTCCAGGGAACATGTTGGGACAGACTGCTCGCCCGAGGAGGTAAATGATCGCATGCACTCCTCTTATTTAGCTGCAGAAGCACAGGAATGTCAGGTTTCCACTTCAGTTGCGGGATGACAGGCTTCTCAGACAACTCTGCCAACCCCTGAGCTGAGAAACCCTGAAACACAGCCTTGTTTTCCTCGTCTATACTACTTGTGAAGCTGAGATTTGGCATGAACACGCATCCTCCTCCAGCAGTCACGACCCTGATGGACACACGGGGGGGCAGAAACTGTGATCACACCTGTATCCTCTCCTTAAATCTCCCATCCACAGCTGCATTTTCATTTTTCCTGCTCCGTGTTTTTCCCTGGTGTCGTTTTTTTTGATGCAGCACTGACAGCTTCACCATCTCTCCGACCCAGCCCGACCCAACCCTCTTTGTCACTGTACGTCGATTAACCAGTCATGGCAGTGACATGTGGAATTTTTCATTACCTCGCCCCAGGGGCACCATGCTGTCTGTGCCTGTGTATCGTGCTGCTTTTTTTTTTTTTTTTTTTTCCACTCCTGCCTTCTCTTTCTCTCTCTCACACACACACACACACACACACACTCATTCTCTCCCTGTGGTATTATTCTGACTCAGCCAGTGGCGAGCTGTGGTTTGTTGTTTGTGGTCCGGCCAGCTGTATGGGGTAGCAGTAGCTGTCAGTGACTGATCTTCTCTCCATGGCCTGTCGTCCCTCCGGCTCTGGCTCCTACACCATGGTTATCATCCCGCTGAAGACCAGCTTCCACAGCCTGGACGCACTTCGCTTCTACCTATGGGTGAGGACACAGCTGGTGTGTGTGTGTGTGTGTGTGTGTGTGTGTGTGTGTGTGTGTGTGTGTGTGTGTGTATGTGTGTGTGTGTGTGTGTGTGTGTGTGTGTATGTGTTGTCTGAGTGTAACGGCTTGTTACTCCTGAGCTTTTATCAGCTGCTCATCATGTGTTTAGGTTTTGTTTAGGTTAGTTTATTTAATATTATTTATCTTTATTTAATATTATTTATCTTATTTTATTGTATAGAATGTGCTTTTTTTTATGCTGCTGTAACATAAAAATTTCCCTTTGAGGGATTAATAAAGTATATATCTATTTATCTATCTTTTGTTCCCCTGTTGAAGAGGCTGAAGGACTGTGGTAAACTGCACAGACCTGTTGTCATGTACACAGGGCAGCTACAGGTCTCAAACAAACAGGCTTATTGTGTCTGTGAAAGCGTCATCAGTTCGATACATTTGGCCAATTGACATGACGTTTTACTGCATGTGTCATTTAAATGTATATTTTGAGTCATGTTCTACTTGCATGTGTAGCATTTCTTCAAAGAGTTGCTGAAAAGGGTTTGTGTTCCTTCAGGCTCACATCAGATCCCTGTCTCTGTTGTCGATTCGAGCATGATTTTACAGGGCATCTCAGTCAAGTACCAGCAAGGACTACGAAAGTGCCCTAACAACTTAAATACTGGGACGTAGACACAGATGTCAGAGATTGTTTGTGGTGATTACGACTGAAACGACAACATGACTTAATATCTACTGATTATCTTCTTTATTATATTTTTTTTAATTCGTTTTTTTAAATATTTAGTTTCTGTCCAAGCTACAAAAACATAAAGCAACACACTGGAGAGGCTGCAAAATCAGCTCTGGAAGGATTTATCTGTAAATATTCAGCCAGTACATGAAAGGAAACTGAAGTGCAGAAAGATATTTTGAAACAACATCACCCTTCTATACTTCATCCCCAAGAGTGAAGTTTCAGGTTTATTTCATATTTATGGTTATCTATATCTATATTTGTTTTGTGGGAAAATTCACATTAGACGAATTATCCTAATGTCAGTTACTTGAATTTAAAATATGAAATCCTCAAAATCTTGCAAAGAAGAAATATATTGTATATTAATTTATTCTATTAAAGTATATTTTTCTGTAAGTAATTTTTTTTTAATACTGCTTCAAAATATTTTCCAAACTGCCAGGAATAAAATTCTAGGAGGGAAATTCTTCAAATTTTTGACCAAGTTTTTAATCTTATAATTGTAAAATGTAAACTCCCTCCAGGTTGAGGACGCCACCGTGAAACGACCCTGCAGAAACAGTCACGAGTATTTCTGTGGCCTTAAACCAATAATAGAAAAAAATGCTTCATGAAAGAATAAAGCTAAAACCATAATGTGCAAACACAGTTCAGCATTTCTCGTTTCAACCAAGGGAACATTTAGGAGGAAGCCAGAAGATTTATCAGTCCTTAGAAAGACTTTAATCATGAAAGGCTCCAATTAGTAGCTTAAAATTTAGACTAACATCACATCTAATGAATAGCAGCAGCTTTTAACCGTTTTTCATTCAAGGGCAAAATTGCCTCAGTCACTGTGCATTTATAAGACCACTGAATTATTCATACGCTAACTGATATTTCCTGCTCTATTTTTAACTTTACAGACTCCTGCTGTTTTCAGTCAGTGCTTCTATCTTTGCTGCATGTCTCAGTGTTGTTTTGGACGTAGCACAGCTGCAGTCATGCCAGTGACACATTCCCACATGTCAGGTCTGATCCTCACAGTTTCCTGTTAACGGCTCGATGTAGCAGGTTTCCACTAACTGTAAATCCGTGATCATGAGCAGTAACCAAGCTATTTAACCTTCCGAAAATCCGACTCATCAAATACCGCAGTTAATAATTCACAGTGTTGCAGTGGCGTAAGTTGTGTCATGAGTTTCTAATATTCCTCTGTCCCATGCTAATTGCCTTTGAAATGATAAAATGACCGTAATGCCCTGAAGTCAGGGTACCAAAGGTGAGTCAGCACCACCATATATCATGATTCCCTGGTGTTTGTAACACTGTTATCTTTGTTTGAGCTAATGTAAAGTGCATGCAATCCAACTGAGTATAGACAAAAGAACCAATGGCCTCCTGCTGCTCTGTAGTTTGGCCCTGCTGATACACAAAGCCTTGGGGCCTCTGGAAGTCAACAGGCAGCACTGTGCCCATCACACTGCTTTTACATCAGGCTTGTAGTCAAGCTTGATAGTCTGACCCCCTGTACCATCAACACACACACGGGGACTAGTTACATCAAAATCAACATTTAAATCCAAAGTCTTCGTCCCTCAACGTGTGCTGCCTGTTGTTTCAGGTTAAGCGTCTGAAGGATCTAGAGAAGGAGAAGGACGCTCTGTGGTCTGGTCTGGAGATCCTGGAGAAGGCTCATGTCTGGTACCTCCAGCAGCTGGAGGAGAACCGGGCCCGGCAGGACAGCATCGACCGCAACAGTGGGTTCGGCTCCTGCCAGGAAGGTGCAGCGGAGGTACGGAGCAGGGCAGGGGTCCGGGCCTTGTCGGCTTTACCCATCACAACACACTGAAGGTTGTGTTTTAAATCCTAGGTTTACTTGAAGCGCCTGAACACACGTAAATCAGTAAAACGAGCTGATGCACCAACCCAGCACATAAACACAGTGTGTACGCCGAGTGCGTAAGCTCAGTGTAGAAACCCAGAACATAAACTCTGCGTAAACACGGTGCACTGACAGTGCATAGACCCAACACACAAAGGCCATACAGAAACATTGCAGAAACTAATTCATAAACAACCAAATAAACTACTGCATAAAAGACCACATAAACAACTGTAGTCTTTTCTCTTTATATCCTGTTCTTGTGGTAGCTCAAGGGCACATGTGGCGGCAAGTCATCCACCCCACAGGGCACCTTTTTGAAACGAGTGAAAGCCACTTGTCTAACTTACAGTAGTGTGAACATTGCATTTTCCATTTGGTTGCGCATATTCGTTAAAAGGCCTGAATTCTTACACACAGTATGGGGATGCGAAAGCAGTATTCATCACAGTTGGTTGCTTCAGAGGTGAGGATGAGGGTGCAGGGTAGAGTTTTAATCGATTTTGGCCCAATCCCATTTCCTATCCCGTGGTCCTAACCCTTGTTTAGGAGCTCCCTCTACTGGATTGTTGCCATTCAGAACGGAGCCAGAAGGGGTAGTGATCAAAATCTTAAATTAAGGAAATGGGACATATTCAATGGGTCAACAGTGGCTGCAATTCCTCTGAGTTAATTCTTAATAAATTTGTAAATTTTAGGAATTAGGTTATTAAATGTATTGAAATATACAGTACGATGACAAAATCATGTATCTCAGAGAATCAGCTTTTAATGTTCACAAACAAGACTTCATTCAATCTGTTAGAACCAGAAATAGCTTTATTATCCCAAAGCTGCACTTTAAGATTACGAAAGAAAGACATTTTTTTTGTTCATTTTATGGACCATTCTTCACGTTATGTTGCTTCAGTGTGCGAAACATTCTTCCATCACTCCGTTCGGAGAGCCAGTCGGAGGGCTAGACGACCACTGCCCCTCCGTCCCTAAAAGAAACGGGACACCCTACCCTACACGGGCACACACAAAACGGACGAGTGGTTGGAAGGGGTGTGGGATTGGCCACAAGGCCGGAGGTTGCGTCAGACCTTGCCCAAGGCTTTCGAGTCACATTAAGAGATCAATATTTTGTCACTGAACCTGCGTATTTGTGTAAAAAAGGAGTTTGTCACTCGAGGCGTGACTGTGTCTGTGTCTGTGTGTCTCCCCAGGCTCGGGCCTGCCTCCTCAGGTCTCGTATCCAGCGGGTGAACGGCTCTCTCGGTTCCCTCATGAGTGAGACCAACGTGATGAGCAGCAGCATCCCCTCTCTGCCTGAAGCAGTGGCAGACAGTGACCTCCGCTGGCACAACTCGGTACTAACTGAGGTAAGGAACGGAAAAGAATACTCCATAATAGCGGCTTCGCAGCGAAGGAAGATGGAATAAATCTATGTATTAATATTTCACGTGTTAAACTCTTTTAATTGTTACATGAATGAATTTTCAACATCTTCTCTCAGTCAGACGACGTCTCCCCTTCTGCGTTTTCCCATCAATTTCCTAATGACTGGTCTGTTTGTGCCCACCGAATATTGTCACGTTATCTTGTTTCGTTTTTCTTTCAAAGAAAGTGAGTGACAAGAATCGTCAGATCTCCTTGTTAGAGCTGGAAAAAGATGTTCTCCTGGAGCAGCTGGATGACCTGCAGGCCTGCTGACCGCCAGCACACGTGCACCTGGTAAACACGCGTGCTGCACTGCAAACTTACATTTTACTGGATGTCGCACCGTTGAAGACATTTAGCCGCTTTGTAAATATGTATTTAAATAAATAAATTGCAGTATGCATATTTTGCTTCTCTGTGTTCTTTTGTGAACCAAGGTTTAGAATAACTTGACTGACGTGCTGACTGTGCTTCAGTGAGTCGGTAACAGACTTTATTGAACCCAAAATCCCGCTGTTTTATACAACCTGAAAGCAGTATCCATGAACAACAAAAAACATATACAGTGTAGGAATTTGCAGTGAATCTTAGATCAAAATATTTTAATGCAAATTTCCAGTTCATGCAAAGAAAACTTTTTTTCTGTTGACGTTATAAATATAACTACAGTTTATTGGAATGTATGACATCACCAGGGTCTAAAATTGTCTTCTTGTAAGTACATACATTGTAAACTTTAGTGGTTGATGAAGAATGATGGGGCAAAAACAATATTAAAAGTCTTTCACATAGTACACGTAGTGGAAACTGGAAAGTATATTTAAGTATATATTTACTTAAGAGTAATTCTTATTATTTCTACATGACTTGAGTATTTCCTTTTTATGCTACGTTATAATTCTACTCCACAACACCTCAGAGTTAAATATTGTTTTTTTTGCTTCATTACATTGTTCACTTTTACTCCTATAGTTACTAATTATACTTTTCATACAAAGTATAATTAGTTTGCATACAAAACACATGATCAGTTTATGAAATATAATGTATTTATCTTAATTAAAGTACCAAAAATAAAGCTGCAAATAATTAGCTCTTGACTTTATTGTTCATGCTTTAAAATCCGAGTCATACTCCGATGTTGTAGCTGTTTAATGATCCAGTAATATACAGGAATACAGACCATTGTGCATAATACTATTGATCAATTCTTTATCCACTATTGTGCAATACAATCTATAGTTTATCTATTGTATCTGATTATTTGGAATTATTCATTCACATTTGGAATATCTGTTTCAGTATATTTATTGCAAAAAATAATAATACCCGATAAAACAATAATAAAAAAAAAATCTTCTTTATCTAAAGTGTTATAAGATGTTGATGCTGATAAAAAAAAATGTAAAAAAAAATTGTCAGTGTTGGTATGTGTCCCATATTGCTTTTTAGATTAGATTTAGAAATTACATTGTTTTTTTTGTCTGCAGTTGTAAAGGGGACGACCCAGAGCATCATTGTGCGTCCTGGTACTCCTGCTCGTTCCGTTTCCGTTCCTGCATGAGGGCTCTCTGTCTGGACGCGTCCCAGCAGCCTTTCCTGGTGGTCCCTCACTGATCTCACTGCAGCTGATAAACTTTATCTCCCTGCGTCATCGTGCGTGTGTGCAGGAATGTTTCTCTCCTCTGCGCCGCACAAAAGTCTAGCCTTGAACATGCGAGAAAACATTAGTAGGCTTAATATGGAGCTCAAATCACACAGAAAATATGTGTCTGACACGCATGCAGATGTTCTCTGATCAGATTATTTTAGGTTTTCTTTCCCCATTTCAACAAAGGATTAAAAATTCTGTATTTCCGCGCTAACTCCTTGCATGATTGTACTGCAGCACATTACCCTTTGACGTGTCGTAATTTGTCCATGTTTTTCTCATCCTTAATCAAAACCTTGTTCAGACTGCGCGTCCCCGCAAAGTGAACGGTCCACTCGTTATCCTGAAGTGTGCGTTTACTCCGGGGGCCCGTGGTGGCCCTGTGTCTCTGCCTTTCTGTTCGGATGAGATGTTGTTGTTAATCTGAGCCTCGGGTCCTGGCCAGAGACTCGCAGTTATTGTGGAGGAGGGTGAATACAACTGAGCGAAGTTATTACACAGTATAAGGGCCTGTTGTTGTATCTCCTGACTTAAGAAAACAAGGTTTTGTGTGTTCTTAGTGTCACATGTTGCGACTGATTCACAAAATTGATGCAAATCCAGAAATAAATTGGAATCAAACTGCGATTCCCTTAACATTTTTCTTCTGTTTTAATGGACAAAATCACATGCGTGCATTGGAAACAACTTTCACAGTGAAATAGAGCTAAGCCTGCAGGGAATCTGTGCAGGAATCTGATTAGAATCAGCCTCTCTGCCACCAGGAAAGAAAACTTCCATTATGGCAGAGGCTTTCATTTAAGTAGCTTCATGTTCTCTATCTTCAGAATGCCACTGAACCATCAAGCCCAGGGTACCAGCACTTGGCTAATTATTGGGTCTAATTCACATACTGCATTGCCAAACACCTTTCATCAAGAGCTTGTCATGCCTTCGTGCCCATCAATGCCATTCTTCCATATCATCACGGTTCACTTGAACTGCACTCTGCTGGTCCTTACAAACTCACTTTACTTGTATGTAATATCATGTTTTATTTTTTTATTTTTATTTTCAGTATTACTGAAGATCAGAAAAGAGCCGTTTCCATGCCGGATCACCGGAGGTGGGAAGCATAAGCACGCAAATCAAGACGATGTGACTCCGGAGTTTCCTCTTATAAGGCTGAGGGCTCCCTGATAAATACATTCCTGAAGCTATTAGGAGAGCAAAACTTCCTGAGAACCCTGATAATTCAGCAAGTAGGTGGTCTTTGAAGAGCAGCCAGGTAAAAACTGTATTACTCCAATGTAAGGTTCACTTCAAATGTCCACAACTAAAACAAGACTGAAGAGTTTTAGTTTCAGACAGGACAGACCTTCTCCTGAATGACAAGTCAAAAAGCACTGTGAAAAAGGTGGCACTCACTGATTGCAGTAGGTTTTCTGACGTTACTGCCACAGGACAACATCGCGTGCGTTAAAAAGGTTCCGTGTATAAACGCAATCACTCAGTGTCAGTTGCGCAAAGGCCTCTGAATCTGAGGATTTTTCCACAATAAAGGGGTAAAACAAACTAATGTTTTTTTAATTATTATTATTTCTATTCAACATGGTTTTGAGAATGCATCATCACTGGTTTGCTTGCAAGGTTTTTTTTTGTTGTTGTTGTTTTTTTAAAGAGGGCAGAGAATGGAAATCCATTTAATTCCAAAATACAAAACCTCTCTTAGTTGTGTGGACTTTCTTCTGTTAGTTAATTTAGATCTTTGAAAGGGAGCAACTTAATTTGAAATAGTGATAATCAGGTCACGGAAGTATATGATAATATGAGAGCTTTCAAATTACGGCTTGAATTCTAAATCCTCCTTTTAATATGCAATCAACTTCTCACTTGTTCCCCAAACTTTTTATTTTAATTTCACTTGCACAGCGGGCCAGGACTCTCCTGTCATATTAATCAGTGCCACGATCAGAGTATCATGTAGCAAAAACTGTTCAGTCAATTCTTCACTTTCAGTCGATCAGTGTTTCACAGTTCACACAGAACAATGTATTTGCAGAAAGTACAGCGACTTTAACATTACAACAACAAAAAACGTTAGAATGGCAAAATAATCAAAGTTTTCATTAAGTTCGAATAACTTAATGAAAGAAGTTAGATTATTTTGTAACTGTTCACAAAAGTCCAGAAGAAAATAGTTATTTTTGCACGTAATAACCATTTGAATATGGGTGTTTGTCCTAACTTCCTATGTGTAGACTCTTTGGAATAAAAGCAGACAGTGACAATAACATTACTTATTACAGTGAATTTTATACAGTAGTTTTTATTCGTTGCACATCTTTTCTGTAAAAACACAAGGTCGTCTTTCACCGTTTTTTTTTTTCTTCTTTTTTTTGCATTAACTTTGTCTTTTGTTGCACTTTAGAAATATATAGGCTACAGCAAGTCTGAAAGAGAGACAGAGACAGAGCCAGAGCCAGAGCTAATAAACAATCTCCCCACTGTCGCTGAGGCTGGTTTTGGATTCTCCATCACTGTTGCACTCCGTCATCTGGAGCAGCGGCTCACGGTTGCGCGCGTCCCCCAGCGGCATCTCCATCGTGGAGACATTTAAGTCCAGCAAACCCTGCAGGTGTTTGATATAGTCAATAGCCGCGCGTAGGGTCTCCACTTTGCTGAGCCGTTTATCCTCAAACTCCTGCGGCAGATGCTCTCTGAGTCGCGCGTAACCCTCGTTTACGCAGCGCACCCGGTGCCGTTCCCTTTCGTTCCTTTTGCGGATAAACGCAGGCTCGAAGGAATAATCGCACACGCCGATGGGTCCGTGGAAGGGGAAATAGGGCAATCGTCTGCAGGGGAACCTCTGGCCGTGCACGGCGTCAAGGCATGCAGCGTCGAGGTGGAACGGCAGTCCGAGGCGAAGCACTTCTTTAAAGTGCACCCCGCCGTTGTCCATGGAGATGCCGTGCAGAGTCAGCGGAGGGACAAATGGAATATGCTCCATCAGCTCCTTACTAGGATAAGACATCTTTTAAAAAGAAGAGACAAATTTGACAATTTTATATCGAACAGTTAAAATGCAGAAAAATGATGCATGATCAGGCGCCAAATTCCCTACAATATTTTCCAACTTACCTTGTCAAAGTCTCCGCACGATCATCTCGTGTGCTTGCGTGAAGTTTCCTTTTCAATCGCTCCTCTTTCCACCACAGTGATCTTTTAACGCTCGACTGTCCACGATCAGATCATCAGTGTCAGTGACAACTTGCTTATTGGGGTTTTGAGGTTGTAGACAGGGTGTGTGTGTGTGTGTGTGTGTGTGTGTGTGTGTGATCCGGGGCGGAGATGCAGCCATGTTGCTTTCTCATCAAGATAAACCTGTTTACATAACGTTTTCTTCCGTTGACACTGGGAAGTTATTGGCAAATTGGAAATTGGAAAATTGTTTTGTTTCACGCCCATTTATGAAAGTTCATAACTGACTTCATCACTTCTAATAAAGGCTATTTGTATTATTTATAGGGAAACTTATTAAGCCCAATTAAGTGTTTTACGACATGAAATATCCAAATGTCAGTTTAGGTGTTTATGATGCGCTTTATAACCACTAAGAACTAATGGCGAATCTTTTCCTTTCTTTCTTTCTTTCTTTCTTTCTTTCTTTCTTTCTTTCTTTCTTTCTTTCTTTCTTTCTTTCTTTCTTTCTTTCTTTCTTTCTGTCTCCCTCTCTCCCTCCCTTCCCTCTCTCCCTTCCTTCCTTTCCTTTCCTTCCTTTCCTTCCTTCCTCCGACCTGAAATCAGCCAAACACTCCTCCAAAGTCGACTCGCTAAAGCGCATGCGCGCGCTGTCATGGCCCCGCGCAGGGAGGTATTGTGTCGGCACACGGTTGTTTTTATGGCGTCTTCCTCTTCAAATCGACAGTACTTCTGCAACGAGGCAGCACCTCCGGTCGTGTCAAGGTATCGAGCCGGACCCTTATCCAGTCGACACACGCGAGCGCGCTCTATTTTCACAGTTTATGGAGACGTGCGTTAGCAATGCTAACGTTAGCACCGGGACAGAAGTGTTGATGTTTTAGCCTTTCCGGCTAACTCGTTACGAACCAGCATCTTTAGTCCCCCAACAAAAACACACAAAAACAAAGTTCTCCGTTTTTATTCGTTTTTTTTTTATATAGTTGCACAAGAGTCACCGCTTGAGCTCCTCTTGACAGCAGGTCTCTTTATTTCACAGGGTGAGACATGCGGTAGCGCCGTCCAGCTGTACGCGGTCCACGCCGGACATCAGCTGTTGAACTCAGGTACGATGAACACGGCTCACGTCGGACTTCGTCACGTGCGTTTTAAATGTTGAATATTCAATATATATTTTTTTTCCTCTGGTAAAACGTCGACACACACACACACAAAATAAAAATTAAAAAAAAAAAAAAAAAATCTCCTGCACCCGTCGAAAGAATATCGAGAGAAAACGTCCCATGTCGTGTATTTTACTGCTGAAACCCCCCCCCCCCCCAAAAATAAAAAAAATACGTGTCTGTGCAGCCTGCTCCGTGTTGACTGTGCTGTGGGTTCTCCAGGATGAACGACATGAACCTGAGTCCTGTGGGCATGGACCAGCTCAGTGTGCCCTCAGTGAGTGCCGGCCACCTGGGTCTGCCCACCTCGCCCACACACAATCCCATCCCCGCTCCAGGTAATGGGGGGGAAAAAACTCTTGCAGGTTGTATGTAGAGATAGGATGCACACCGACTGGTGTCAGAGTGACATGCGTGGACTCGTCTGCAATCCGGCTGTCGGAAGTCACAACGGGTTTGATGTACCGAAAGAAATTTGGATCCTTGACCGCAAGACTGACGGAAAGTAACTCGGTTTGACGATCTATTTAAGAGGGGCGTTCAAAATGGGTTGTGTTTCCATTCCCGCGTTAAGAGGGTTACTTTTGAGAGATCACGAGTTACGCCGTTACAAATGTCGTGTTTTACCTGGACAGTGAACCTGAGAAGTCTCACAAACTACATTTTAAATTAGGTGGTGTAAACCTCATAACAGAACTCGACACTGATTACTGTCAAACTTTAATTCAAAGTTATTTAATATAACTTGAATTAAGATTGAATTGTTTTTTTTTTATTTTAAAGCATGACCACCAAAACTAAATCACAAATATTTAAATCACAACTGACTGCAGTGAAGGAGAAATGTTCCCAAACCAAGTCTGCATTCAGAAGGGCCATCCTTTTTTTTTTTTTTTTTTACTAGCATCTCATATTCTCTCCTGTATGTGATTATATGTCGTAGTCTCAGGCTCCTGCGCTTGTTTACCTGTTCATGGCTTTTGTGGTTTAGGTATGCCAGTGGCCATCCCCAGTCTGGGCCCCTCCCTTGGTTCCCTCCCCTCTGCCCTGTCTCTGATGCTCCCTATGGGTCCGCTGAGTGACAGAGGGGTCATGTGCGGCCTGCCAGAAAGAAATTACTCCCTGCCGCCTCCTCCATACCCCCACCTGGAGAGCAGTTACTTCCGACACATACTGCCAGGTGGGTCCATGTTTGTTTGTGAGGTAAACAAATAGTCTCTGTTGACATTCATCTGGGTTGTTTTGGTGCGAATTCTGCAATTAAATTGCACAGTTGATTCACGCTTCCTCTAATCTTTACTCTACAGGCATTCTGTCCTACCTGGCAGACCGTCCACCACCTCAGTACATTCATCCCAGCAGCCTTAACATGGATGGGACCCTGTCTGTTTCCAGCAACAACCCCTCAGGTCTGGATCCCTACAGTGGCCCTGGGGGCCCACTGGAACAGGGCCTGGTGCCCATGGACTCCAGGCAGGTGAGCGGCCAGGGAGACCTCCACCAGACTGGTGCCCATGAGCTGGACTCCACAGGGTTGTCCATGGAGTCACGCGTCAGCAGCCCCATGTCCCCGGACCGGATGGGAGAGGAACTGGGGACCATGGATGGAGTCGGGGTGGTGACGGTGTCCGACACTCAGCAGCAGCTCGGCGGGGGACGGCAGCCTCAGCCTCACGAGGGCCTGACGGGGGTGGACTCTTCTGGCGGGGTAATGCCCCTCCACGGGCCCACTGGGCTCGAACTACCAGTGGTAATGGAACCAGATCACATGGGGGGGCGAGTGGGAAACTCCGGGGCAGGAGGAGCAGGAGGACTTGGGGAGCAGCTTCACACGAACGGGGAGCTGAACTCGGGCGTGGTGAGCGTGGTTCTCACTGGCTCCATGGCCAGCCAGAGTCAGCTGGAGCCTGTGACCCTGCACGGACACTCTGGGATGGGGCTGGAGGCGGTTAACGTGTCCCCCATCACTGCGGAGGTGTCTCTGGGGCCAGAAAACAACCTGGTTCTAGTCAACTCCACCCTGCAGCTGGAGGACTCTACTTCCAACAAGGAGAACATGGTACCTGCCTACACCATCTGTGAGTTTGTCATTTAGTTCTTGTGTACAGAAATAATATTTTAAAATCGGCTTTTTTTTTTTTTTTTTTAATGAGAAAGGTTAATCACAGAAATCTCTAAAGACCAGGATAGTACTGTTGTAAAACAAATATGTACCATTTTATTAAGAAGTTGTAGAATATGAACAAACTTTGTCATGAGAATTAACGTGTTTATAAATGTCGGTTTTAATGTATCAAGATGGTGCGCAACTGAAAATTGTTTACATTTAGTTCATGCAAGTGTCTCAAACGGCTCTAACCTGTGCTAACTTTTAGTCTTTTGATTTGGTTCTAGGGTGCACGCTGTGTGAGCGCTCATATACCTCAGACTGTCCAGAGCACGGTCCTGTCACTTTCATCCCTGATGCACCCATCCAAAGTCGGGCTCGCCTCTCTCTGCCACGCCCACTCTGCCTGCGCATCTCGGTGGCCGACGAACCACTTGGTAAGAAAATAAACACCCTTAAACTGTTAGGTGGTGGTGTTTTACCGGGACCCAAATGCAGGCTCACAGACTCGGGTATCGGTTCCAAAATACAGTCTTTATTTCCATAAACAAAAACAAACCAAAAGGTGGCACCTACAGTGTCCACTCGCTTCCAAGTCGGGAGGGCAACTCAACCGACTGATCCAGGGAGAGATTATTTTGGGTAAATGTGGTCATTCATATCCTCTTAGGAGTTTTTGCCCGGGACGTCATTCCTCCAAGGACCTGCTTTGGACCGATGGTGGGCCAGCACTGTAGCAATGTGGATCTCTCTGATTGGCCGGAGAAGGACACACCTCAGTTATGGAAGGTTTGTGCTGTTGGACCGTAGTTGTCACCCTCGGGATGAATATAACAACGGATGATAAGCTATGTTCTCTGTCACAGATGTACCACAACAACGTGCTGGAGTTCTACATTGTGACAACAGACGAGAACGAATGCAACTGGATGATGTTTGTCCGCAAGGCAAGGTATGACAAACGTGCTGACTTCATTACCCACGATGCAGCTCAACCACCAGCAGTTGGGGCAATGAAAATGAAAATGAAAATCGAAACAGTACGTTTAAATCAGGGTGACCTGTGCTCATAAAATGAAAATAACACGTTGCTATAAAATGCAATGTTACGTTACATTTTGTGTGTTTGTGTGTTTAGGAGCCGTGAAGAGCAGAATCTGGTGGCGTACCCTGCCAGCGGTAAACTGTTCTTCTGCACAACCACAGAGATCCACCCGGACCAGGAGCTCCTCTTCTACTACAGCAGAGACTACTGCAGGCTGATGGGTGAGATTAGCGTGGATTCGAATTGTTACGACACCAAAATTTTGGTACTGATGCAACCTTCAATCTGCAATTTTCAATACCAATTTTGATACCACAGCCAAAAATGAATCAATGAAAAGCTTGTGTTTCCAACTGAGCTCTTTTATTTGAAAAGAATGTGCCAGGCACATGATGGAGCCTTCAAGTGATAAAAAAAAAAAAAAAAAAAAAAAGACATGCATGTTATGTCAAAAACAAGACTGTGCCAAAAGCGAGAAAGTAATCAACTTTTTTCTAATGGTTGAGGATAGTTTCTAGAGTACTGCAGTAACCAGCTGCCTGATATTTAAAAAAAGAATGCAAATAATACCTAACCCATGTGTGATAAATAACAACAACAAATATTAACATCCCAAAAACAGTGGTGTGTGGCCTTCGGGTATTTAAAACAAGCTACACTTGTCGCAGTATTTCAGCTCCGATATCAGCCAGGACACAGAAAGAAGTAGTTGTTTACTAATCAACGTTGCCCACTCTACCATCTCTTTACGCTCACAGGTGTTCCTCAGGTGCCGGAGGGCCAGATCTGCCAGTGCGGCAAAGAGTGCTCGTCCTTCTCTGAGCTCAAGTCTCATCTCAGCAGCCATAACAGTAACCACAGCCATAACCAGCCTCAACACAGCCACAGCCCGCCGCAGCAGGACCACTCTCAGCAGCAGCAACAACAACAACAACAACCACCACCACCACCACCTCCACCGCAGCAGCAGCAGCAGCAGCAACAAGAGCAGCAGCCACAGCAGCACACCCACCAGGAAGAGAAGCTGACCAACGGAACCTCGAGCTCTTCCTCTTCCCCGTGGCCCTGTCACAACCACGCTGCAGGACAAACCAACAATGACAACGGCAGCAGTAATAGGAACTCTAACGGCATCGGCTCCAGGGCAAGAGGTCAGGGCCATGTGCGGGAGAAGAAATTCAAGTGCAGCATGTGTTCTCGAGCTTTCATCACGTCCACGAAGCTCAACGTGCACTTCATGGGGCACGTCGGGATGAAACCTCACAAGTGTGAGTACTGCAGCAAGGCCTTCAGCGATCCCAGCAACCTCAGGATGCACCTCAAGATCCACACAGGTACGCACAGGGAGACGTGAAATGGAAACGGCGATTCTGTCTGTTCAGCCGTCAGTACAACCCACCAGTTCTTTCTGTGTGTTCCAACAAACCACATATACATTCACATATTAAAAGTCATCCTCGGTGACAAAAGTTTTTTTTATTTTTTATTTATTTATTTTTTCTTAAAAGGACTTAAAGGAATAACTTGATATTGTGGAAATACATTGATTTGCTTTCTGGCATAGACTTCAGATGAGAAGTGCGATACCCTCACATCTGGTAAATATGAAGTAAGCTAAGCTAACAAGCGGCTAGCTGTAGCTTCATATTTAAAGCACAGATATCAGATAGTGACAAAAAAAACCAACTGAATAAGCATCTCTCAAAATGTGGAACTGCATTCAAGCATTTTCAACTGCACGGACAAAAATGCCGCTCCGATATGTTTCCGTGTCGCTCTTAAATACCCCAAACACGTACACGTGACTTGGCTCTTCTTTCTCCTTCTAACCAGGTCAGAAGAACTACAGGTGCACGGTTTGCGAGAAGTCGTTCACCCAGAAATCCCACGTGGCGTCACATATGCTCATCCACACGGGCGCAGAGAAGCTCAAGTGTGACCTCTGCGACCGGGCATTCATCAGGAAACATGACCTGAAGCAGCACATGTTCTCTCACACGCAGTACGTATCGATCGTCTCGTTGGAAAAGTCGGCCGACTGATTTGGCCCGACTGATTTTGATCAGCACGTGGGCGTATTGCGCTTTAACAGTGTTCTCTCCCTGTCCCTCTTTCCCTCCCACCACCGCTCGATTACCGCACCGCCGCAGCGAACGCCGCATCCAGTGCCCGAAGTGCAACAAACACTTCCTCAAGACCAACCACCTGAAGAAGCACATGAACTCTCACGAGGGCCGCAGGGACTTCGTCTGCGAGAAGTGCCACAAAGCCTTCCTCACCAAATACCACCTCACGCGCCACCTCAAGATATGCAAGGGGCCCAAGACGGAGAGGGCGTCCCGCAAGGAGCAGGATGTCGACGACGACGAGGAGGAGGAGGAGGAGGAGGAGGAGGAAGAGGACGAGGATGACGGAGGGGGGAAAAGAAGAGAAGAGACACTCGCCGACTCGGCTAGTAATGAAGACTGTGGTTTGGATGTCGGAGGTTACAACTCTGAGAAGTCCCTGTCACCCCCTCATTGACAACACTGTGCCTCTTTGAGATTAATTTATTTACTTCGCTACGATACCGATGTTTACCTCTCATATTTGCCAAATATTACTTTGTCGAAATATAACTAACATCTTTTGTAATCGATACGATTTTACATTTTAGTTTTCTCACAGGCTTATCAGAGCTGCTAAAATAATCTTTGTCATATTAGAAGCCAACTTTAAAAAGATTTGACTGTTTCTGTAAAGCTACTCTCTTTTCATTGACTCAGGCCTTTGTAACATTATTGGTTGTAGGGGTTCATATAAGCTATGATTTATTGTTTTTTTTTTTTCATGATGATACTTCCTCCCCTTGCTCAATAACATGGCTGATATGCATTGTTAGTTGCACTATAATGTATATTAAAATTCCTGACTCCCATGTTCGTGCATTGTAGTCATGATTACATGTGTATGCACATTTCTTTTTTATTTATTAAGCACGGGATGTTGTCTTCTTTTTATTTGTTTTCTGTGCGAATGAAAGTGAGCCTTTTATACAAAGGAATCTGGACATTAATGTGATATTAACCCCGTATTGTGCGAGTGTTGACTAAATGTTGAAATAATGGTTTAGCTCCATCCCACCGGTTGCATATTTTAATAAATTTACATTTACGGCCGTATTATGTTGTTCGTCGATTGACATGTTGGAATATTTGCGTCTATATTGATTTGACGCTCACTACATCTATTACACGAGTCTGGACAGACATGGATGCGTAATGCAACTTTGACTGGCTGGTTTGAGGCACACAACCCCGAGTTCATCATGTAATATTTGTGGACCAGCGATCACAGCTGACATATCTGCTTTACATTAAACACAGCATCTCGTATATGTAAAACCATTTGAATGAAAAAAACAACAACAACAACATGCTGTCCTCAATAGGCCGTATGAATATCCGACTTCTTGTTATCTCTTATGATAAAAAGTAAACCATGATCATCAAAGAAATGAACTCACGCAGCGTTATATTAAAGTCTCAAATGTTATTTCAAGAAAATGAACAAAAAGAAAGTTTGTACTTTTTGTTCACAGATTATTACAAGTGTCGGTGATGATGTCAGAATAGTCCAAGAAAAATAACGGGTGCAACGTGTTACTTCTACTTTATGTTTCTATCTGCAGACAGACTGCTCAACGGCACTGCGGCAGCGCAAGCCTGAACCGGAAACACACTTTGCGTCACTTCCGGTTGAAATACAAATTATGCAGCGCCGCGGTTGTCGTTTACTTCAGCGTGGTATGAATTTCATTAATTTCCTTGGAGTATTATTCATATTTTGTTTTGTTTGTATCTCTCCTCGGATAATAGGTTGTTGTTGTTTTACGTCGTAAAATGAAATATAAACCGAAACCGAACTTTTGCGCCGCCGTCGTGGTTTCGTGTGCGGCTAACTTTAGCTAACCGTGTAGCTAGCCGGCACACTTCATGCTTGTTTTGTTTGTTGTTGTTGTTGTTGTCGTCGTCGTCGTCGTCTCAGGGTGCTGATCTCTGCTCTTTGTGTCAGTGTGATCGGTGTGATTCCACCATGTTCACCCCACCGAAGGAGGGGATGCCCAGCATGATAGACAGGGCGCTGAGGATGAGGAGGGAGGAGCAGGCTCGACAAGTGGTCCTGGCCTGGGCTGTCCTTAACGTGTCCCTGGCTGGCATGATCTACACGGAAATGTAAGCAACAGCAGTCGGTGTAAAAGCACCGGTGTCTTGGCAGCTTCCCTGTGAGCAGCGCAAGTTTTTTATTTTGTGTCTTTCTTTCTTTCTTTCTTTTTTTGGTGTCCTTTTCTGGAAGGTCAGGGAAATTGCTGAGCCGATATTACAACATCACCTACTGGCCCATCTGGTACATCGGTGAGATCCCAACACCGCTCAGCGGGCACTGTGTAGGATTCAATGAAAGAGTCTTGAGCTGTGTTTTCAGTCGGTCTGTTCAGGGTTAATTCAGAGTACATTCTAACACACTGAGAGTTGAGGTACTTTTCAGATTGATCTTACTCGATAAACAACAGAAAATGATGACCTGCTGCGAGTGAACGTCTGAAATCGAGAGTTTGGCTTCATGACTGCGTGTTCTCGTTTCCGTCTTCTTTCACAGAGCTGGTGCTGGCCTCTCTCTTTAGCCTCAATGCTCTTTTTGACTTCTGGAAGTATTTCAAATACACCATGGCTCCGTCCACCATTGCCGTATCCCCTGAGCAGCATCACCTTCTCGGTCTAAGAAACACAAGTGAGGCTTCTTTTGTCCGATCCTCGTTCTATTGGAGACACTTGGCAGCAAGTAAAATAGTGCCAACGTAAACCACTGTCCTTAAATGAGAGCATGGGGCTGGGTTGTTATCTCCTCCTTTTACAGGTATTCAGGCCTCTCCTCCCCAAAAGCCAGAAAAGAAAGAAACCCCCGCTCCAGCCCAGTCGTCTCCACTGCAGGGCCAGAGCGTGCTGAGCTTCAGCCCCTCTCGGCCGGCCACCAGCAGCCCCAAGTTCTCCCCCAGCTGCGTGCCCGGGTACAGCCCTCCTCTCAGCAACCCATCCACCCCAAGCAGCCCAGGAGGCCCCTTTTCCCCCTCAGTGGCGTTTGGAAAGGTATGGCTTTAGAAACCGTAATATAATTGTTACGGGGGGGGGGGAATGATACGTACATGTTCATAACTCCGTAATGTGTCCACCGTGTTTGTCTCCGTTTCAGGTGTTGAACTACAGTCCTTCCTCTGGCTCGTCTCCCTATCCGAACAGCATTGGGTCTGCGGAGGGCTCCAGCTTGAGGGCCCGATATCGCACGTCTCCTTCAGTGTTTAACTCCCCCGGGAGCAAGGAGGACTACATGCAGGATCTGAAAAGTCTGGAGAGGTTCCTGCGCACGGAGGAGGAGAGGAGTCACCGCAGCCAGCTCGGTCAGTAGCTTTTAGGAATTATTCGAATATGAATAAAACGGGAACTAGCTTGCTTTACGCAGAGTCGATGGTACACCAAGGAGACAGGAGGCTGTAGATCAGAGAGCCTAAATATTGTCACCAGTTCTTTAAGGAATTGCCATCTTGGTCTGAGTAACTTTTTTGACATGTCGATGTAAGGTATCGTAGAATATAACCCTTTCTGATATCTTGAATTTCCTCTGTAGGCAGTCCAGAGTCCGTGTCTCCGAGCCACAGTCCCACATTTTGGAACTACAACCGTTCAGTGGGAGACTACGCCCAGAGCCTGAGGAAGTTCCTCTACCAGCCCGCCTGCCGCTCTCAGGCGCCATCTGCCCACAAAGATGAGACGGACCTTGGTTCCAAACAGGCTGCAGAGGAGGTCTGTATATTTCCCTGAGGAGGGCTATTTGTTGCATGACAAAAATCTTCACTACGTCTATGGACAGATTTACTATTTTGGGAAGTATTATGACTGTAAATTTGTGTTTTGAAAACGTGCTTCTTTCCCTTCCTGATACGTAGGTGTGGGCCAGAATCACAACCAGCCGTCCTGTGGTGGACCGCATCGACAGCTGGACAGCCAAGCTCAGAAATGTGAGCAGTTCACTGGATTATACACATGTTTAATTAGCTTTATAGCTGCTTGCCTATAGAAGTTCTCAAGTCCTACGTGGAAGTCCACATGTTTAAGAAAGTACTTTATTTGTGTCTGCAGTGGATCAGTGACACCATCTTGGTCCCTTTGGTCAAAGAAATAGACTCCGTGAACAGCCAGCTCCGGAGGATGGGCTGCCCTGAGCTCCAGATAGGAGGTAAACGGGTTACACAGGCTCAAACTGCTTGCAGGGTTAGAAAGGCTGGTCAAACATGACCGAAGAAGGAAATAGATAACAACTTATTACTTACAAAAAATATCATATTTCTAACACATGCTGTATAGTACAGTATCATCCACTTATTTAACTACTATCAAATGAAAACTGTACATGTTAAAACTTTTCAGTAAGTTCAGTAAAACATCTTCTTGTTCACTATGACAACTGAAACTTGTGGATACTACAGTATGGTATAGGTTTTGATATGTTCTTTTGGACAAAAATGAATGACCGAAAGCACCTGAAAGTCTAATTTAACATTAAAAGCTATGTAAAATATTTTCTTGCCACAACGGTGGAGCTAGTTCTTTGGATTTTTTTCAAACTAAAGCTAAAAAAATGAACACAGCAGATCACCACAGTGTACAGCATGAAAGCAGATTTCAGAATATCAGGACGGAGCTGCAACGATCGGTCGAGCAATCAGTTAGTTCTTTGACAGAAGATTACTCGCAAATTATTTTGATCATTCATTCGTCTTTTTGAGTCTTTTTTTTTTTTTTTTACGATGTAAAAATGCTCAGATTCTCTGATTTCAGCTTTTTGGATATTTTCCAGTTCTTTCAGTCGAAAAAATAATCATGAGATTCATCTATAATGAAAATAATTTTTAGTTACAGCCTCATATCATGTAATCATACCTTCCCTATGTCCTCCACCAGAGGCCAGCATAAGCAGTCTGAAACAGGCAGCAGTGATGAAAGCTTCCTCAATCCCCACCATGAACTCTATTGTCCAATACTTGGACATCACACCCAACCAGGAATATCTAGTGGACCGGATAAAGGGTAGGTTCTGATTGGATTGTGCCTGAAATTAGCTGAGCTACTGTGAGTGTGAGGGTACAACGGAAAGGAAGTCAAATTCATTGATTGCACATGCTTCCATTAATGAAAAATAAAGTTTCAATTATTTATAGAAGTAGAGGAACATTGATCTGATATTTGTGTGTGTGTGTGTGTGTGTGTGTGTGTGTGTGTGTGTGTGTGTGTGTGTGTGTTGTCTGTGTTGTGTGTGTGTGTTAATTATTCTGTCCTGTCAGAACTGGCTCACAGCGGCTGCATGAGTTCCTTTCGATGGAATAGCGGTGGTGATGTGAAGAATAGGAAGTGGGATACAGACCTCCCTACTGACTGTGCTGTGAGTCCACACACACACACACACACACACACACACACACACACACACACACACACACACACACACACATACACACACACACACACACACACACACACACACACACACACACACACACACACACTCAGAGACAGGCTCCTATTTTTCTGGTGTTACTCTTTTGGTAAAACTGACCACAACCTTCTCCGAGTCTTTTACTGCTGAGTCTGTGGTGCAATCGCGTTACAGTAACAGTCTCCTCGTCAGTGTGAGATCATCAGCCACTGTAATAGCAGAATAGTCCAAATAGACAGGTCCCTGTCTTTGTCTCCGCCTTCAGATCCTCATGCATGTGTTTTGCACATACTTGGACACCAGGCTGCCCCCGCACCCAAAGTACCCAGATGGGAAGACTTTCACTTCACAGCACTTCAGCCACACCCCAGACAAACCTGGTAAGTACGCACACATACACGCACACATACACGCACACACACGCATGCACACACACACACACACACACACACTCACTCACTCACTCACTCACTCACTCACTCACTCTTCACTTTTTTGTGGTGTTACAGTTGTTGTGTCGCTTTTTCTTTCTTTCTTTTTTTAAACTCTTATAGATGTTACTAAGGAGAACCTTTTCTGCATCCATCAAAGCAGCACCACTCCTCCTCACTACCAGCTCATGTATCAAGGACACATCTACAGTCTTCCCAAGGTGATGGCAAAAACACAGTGTTCTCACTTTTTATTTTTTCAGATATATTTGATTTCTTTTTCTGGCTCAAATATAAAGTTTGTGCTGCTGCTGGCTGAAAATCCACCATCAAAGCAATGTTATTTACAGGGATTACTAAATCAAACATAAGATCAAATCATTTTTAGAAACTCCCTCGTGTTGGACATTTCCGAAGTTATATTATTTATCAGTGCATCTGTACATTAATTTGCATTGGACAAACATTGGACAAATAAATTTGATTTCCTGCTTTTTATAATCAATTTTGTGATTGTGTACATTGTGGCGAAAGAACTGTAGTTTCTTTTAAAGCTCCATTTTTGTGAATTATGCCTTTATTATGAGGGAGAGGCAGCATTTTTGGAGGATCAGAGGAGGAAAATGACATGCAGTCACTGGGCCAGGATCTCAACCGAGGACTTTCTGCTCAGAGAACACGGCTCGTATTGTATGCGCCCTAACCACTTGGCCATTGGGTCACCTCAGAATTGTAGTTTTTTTTGTTTGCCCATAGAATTGCTTGTTCAAAACCCCAGGACCCACCTAATATTTTGATCTCTGAGGGATCAGTTGGATCGAGCTTTATATAAGGGGGCCTTCCTCATACCAGCAGCCCCTCGTATGAAACAGCTATGCCTGCATCAGAACAGGCATCTTTTTCAGTAACAGCTCAGGAGGTTTTGCTCGTTGGTAACAATCTCACCGCAATGACTTGAATCTTGATTTGATTTCTATCACAGGGCCGGAACAACCTGTTCCACACAGTCCTCATGTTCCTCTATGTCATTAAGACCAAGGAGTCAGGGATGCTGGGGTGAGTACTGACGCCATTAAAATCATATCAAAAGGGGGCGGGGGGAGCTCAAATTCATCTTTGATATGATTGTAGCCATTAAAGTTTTATGAAGTATTGACTCATTTCCAGCAAAAAGGTCACACGCCAAGGTCCAGTTAGCATGTGGATTCAAAGTGATTTTAGTTTGACCTCGCTTAGCTTCTGTATGATAATTTGTTTTTTTTGTTTTTTTTCTCCATATTTTGTTCAGGAGAGTAAATCTGGGCCTCTCTGGTGTGAACATCCTGTGGATCTTTGAAAACTGATGCATCAAAAGCAACAAACCGAGGCCACTCCGGTTGGAATACGGCTTCATCTTAAGAACTGTTCTCTCAGTGGCACATCGGAAAAAAGCGCTTCACTTTCAAATGACAATAGATGCATATTTTTTGGACATTTTTTCCACTTTTATTGTACAAATTGACAACATGCTGCATTGTCATTGACATTTTAGGAACGTATTTCTGCTACACCACAGCGTGCTTGTAATGCATTGAAGAGCTGTATTTTTTAAACCTTATTTGGTTTGTTTTGATTTTCAATTTTGAGAATGTACCAGGATGACAGCCTTGTAAATAAGATACCTCAGATTTATCTGGTGGATGGCAAAGGGCTCAGACCCAGCAGCTTGAATGTAAATACAGTATGTGTGGACTCAACATGTGTTTATTCAGCATCTGCAACCTTTTGATGCTAGTTTGATGCCCCCCCCCCTCCCCCGCCTGTTCTGTTGTATAAATGAATTTCTGTAATCATAGGGATACTCCTGGCATGTGCCTGAATTACAAATTACAGCAATACAGATATAAGATTCAGTAGGTGCTGATTTTTCCACATTACTCGGTTATAATGCCACACATAACTATGTGCTGCAGTGGCAACGTGATGAGTAATATGTGATGGAGAACAAATGAAAAGCCTGAGTCACCAAGGTCTGTTTTGTCAGTATAGCTTTTGTTTTGTTTTACTAAAGAGCACTGAATGCCATTTACCTTGACTTCTCCAGTCTGCCATTGGTAATATTTCAAACACTCGACATGTTTGCTTGTTTTCAATACAGCCGTTTTTTTTTTCAAATGATACATGACGTGGGAATTAAATTGACATATTGACGAGATTGATGAGAAACAGCTTGAGTTTTCACATCGTCTTCCACCTGAAGTGCTTGTTTTTTGTTGTTGTCTATTGTAGGCATCCACTCGGTGGCAGTGTAGTTCACTTTTTACAGTTTGACCTTATACTTGTACTCATTTGCTCCTGATGCTCAAACCTCATGAGCACAGAAATGTGATGCAAAGTGTTGTCCGGTCACGTCCAGCGGCTGACTTCTGGCTGGACAACCATACTGATTCCCAATTTCAAATATTAAAATAAATGTGTGTCAATATATATATATGGAGGACTATTAGGAATACCCTTCATAATGTGAGTTTGGTGCATCATACTTTCAAAATTTGTATGTGTCGGATGGAAAATGAAGGATATAATTCAGTTAATCAGAACATGTACCATTTTAAACATAGTTGCTCTATGAACAGAGCATAATCCGGCACACATCGTGTTTGTTTTGTAGTTTAGTGTCCTCTTTTAATTACAAACTGCATTTCCCACAAAGTATTGAACAGTGCAGCTTTTCATGTTGGGAAATGTAGTCAAAACTGTTGAGCAGGACCGCTATTAAGCTATATAAAAAAAAAAAAATCATATTCATGGTATCATTGTTTTTCTTTATGGTCACTGACGTAATATTTGTAAGTAATGTGCTTATCGCTGGTGTGAGAGTTGTCCAATAGGGAAACAGCTGGAGCTACTTAACAGAACTACAAGGACCACAATGCACTCGGCGACTAGTTTCTCCTCCGCTCACATCCGCTCGCCTCGATATCTGCTGGAAAAAAAAAAAAAAAAAAAAAAAAAAAAAAAAGGACTTTGAGAAACTGCAGCGATGTCAGTCCAGGTTGTGGCAGCGAAAATGGCAGAGGTCGAACTCAAAGACGTCCCCACCGCCAAAGACTTGGCGGCCGGATCTCCGATGACACCGCCGACGTCGGAGGGCAAGAGCCTCACCAGAAACGACCCGCACGAGGCCGGGTCCTCCGCCGCTACGTCCCCCGCCGCGGAGCCCTGCGCTAAAGCCGGGGACGGCAGCCTGGGCTCGCTCACCCCGAACCCCGCTAAGATGCCCCAGGCGTCGGCTATGAAGCGCTCGGACCCGCAGCAGAACGGCGGGGACGCTTTCGTCAACCGCGACGGTACCGTCGCCGAGGCTCCGCGGATGAAAAAGGTGAGCGGGACCCGCATCTTCCCTCCCTCCACACCCCCCCTCTCTCCCCCGTCGGTGCCGCGGTATCTCCTCGCTGTTATTTCTTTGGAGCACCGCGGGGACCTCGCTGGGAAAAGCTGGCATTGTGTGACGATGCTAACAAGGCTAGCTGGTCCCAAAGCTGATTTCGTCTTTTAATTACGACCTCCCGTGCTAATATCACGGTCGATGGCGTAATAAGGGCTGCAGACCTTTTTATTTATTTATTTTAAAAAAAATATATATATGTTCGCTCGTTTCATATAAGCTGACATTTACGTTCAATCCTTCGGACATGAACCCCCCAGGAGGTGGGTGAGAGGAGAAGCTGTTCTCGCAAGTTTTGCTGAGATTGAGTATTTTAAGTAGGAAAGTATTGTTATTCTCCTTTTTTTATAAAAAAAAAAAAAAACAACAACTAATGTCACACGCAACAAAACAACGTACACGAAATAAAGAGCACAATAACAAGACACGTAGTCGGGTCAGTTAAATGGATGCTCAACTTTCTGCCCTGGCTTCTTTACTTACAAATAGTTCATCTCTTTTTTTTTTTTTTTGTTTGATCAGCAATACACACACACACACAAAAAAAAATTACAATTTGGTAACTTCCAGTTTTTAAACGACACGTGGTACCCTGTTGCAGCACAGTGTGGTTGTTTTCAGTAAGAGCTTGTTGAACGAGTTTGGTAATTTAAACACCAGTAAAGTAGAGGACACATTTTTGATAGGTGTCCCCCCATCTGGGACAGACTCCCTTCAACCGATCAACTTTTGCTTGATCTGTGAAAGATATTCACAGCTGGCCGAATATACTATACTATTAATGTTAGTCGGGTTTAAAGTGTGTGCTCTGACTGCTGTCACCTCGTAGAGCAACACCCAAGAGGTGATACTTCAGCGAAGGGAGTGCCTGCCCTTGTGGATTAAAGTCAGAGGTCGGTCTGACTTTTCATGTCTATTTCTTGGCACAAAAAAAAAAAGGATCCTAAACTTCCTCGGCTGTGGTTGTTCCACCAAATGCATCTTTTTCTTTCTTCTTCTTCTTCTTCTTACAAGGTCTCGGTTGGGACGGAAGCGGGTATCAGGAGGGGGTAATTTTCAAGGAAAGAGCAGTTTTTTTTTTGATAAGGAAACTATTAAAGAAGCTGCCAGCCTTGTTTATTTTTTTCCTCATCAGATTTATGATTAACAGCAGACATTAATATATTGCCTGTGATGACTGCAGCGGGCTTTATGGTGTGGTGGTCAGATTGAGGAACTGGTTCTCGATGTGGTGCGACTGATTCACTGTCAAAATGCAGACAATTCTGGTTTTGATTTGGGGCGGAAGTGTTTGCGTTGGTCAGTTTTCGCCACACCTGTGACATTAATCCTAAAATCCTACTTGCGTGTGTTTGCACTCCAAACTTCTTTTGGTTGGGCGATTGTCGGCTTCAGAAAGCCTCAAGAGTAGAGGGAAACCCGGGGGGGGGGGGGGGAACATAACGAGTCGGACGGGGTACAGTCACCACCCACGCCCGCTGCGACGACGAGACAATGATCCCGTCCCGTTAGACAATCCCCGAAGAAAAACCGGGGAAGGAGAGCCTTGAGGGAAGAGTTGAGGTTTACAGCAAGATTTGTCAAAAGCAAGCGGGCAGAATGGAAGTCAACCAGCAGTCGGGAACACTTGGCCAGAAGGGTGAACCGCACGTGGGGGGCATCTCGGAGCCAGACGTGCCGGACAACATCAGCCACATCTGGATCATTGTGGAGACCAAGTTCACATACAGGACCAGGGTACAGAGTTTTAGAGTTTCTAAAATGCTGTAACCTTTCGACTAGAAATATCAAGTGCGTCTTAAAATAACGTGAAAAAAAAAAAAAAAACATAGTTGGAAATATTTTCCTTGAAGTTGTGTCCCAAGTTGCTCATAAAGTTGTGGTTGTAGTTTTCAGCCGTGGCAGTGAAGCTCCAGGTGCTTTGTATTGATATTTCAGCTGAAGCCCAGCGCAGCCCCTCTGTTTATATCTAATCATTAAAGTGATCACTACGTCATGCTTTTATCCTTTTTATCCAAGCATTTAATTTGCTGTATTGGATATTCTTTGCTTACAAAAGCTTGTGCTGCCCGTTTCATTTTGAAAGAGATCGTAATGTAAAGAGAAACTGCTCTGCAGGGGTCATTTAATCTAACGGGGGCCATCGCTGTATTTCATTATTTATTTATTTTTTTGTATTCATATGTTACAGAGAGGTCCAGTAAGCTTAAGTAATAGACACTCTAAATACGTCGGTACAGAAATCTGCCCATTATGTTAATTTAAATATCCCGTCGTAACTGCATTTGTCTGATCCACCATCCACACGGACAGATGTTTGCCGGCTGTCTATATATATATATATTTGTTTTTAGATCAGGAGGTATCTTATGGCACTCCTGCAATATAGATATACACGACCACAGCCTGGCCTTGAGCATCTGCTGAGTTGCGTTCGCCCAGCGCAGTAAAGGCCGAGTGAAGCACTGGAGCTGATGATGCAGGCAGGCAGGCAGGCAGGCAGGCAGGCAGGCAGGCAGGCAGGCAGGCAGGCAGGCAGGCAGGCAGGCAGCCGTGTTGACTGGCTGAGTGACTGGATGACTGGCGGCCTTTTAATCCTTGCCTTTATCATGTTGCCACACGAGGGGATTAAAAGGCCAGCTCTCCGTCGTAGGTGAGCCCAGATGTAAGCTTTTTTTCGAGGCCCGAGATGAGTTTGACGGCAGTCCAGGTAGCTCCGCTCGAATGTCCCCCGTCTCCCGGTGAAGTCCGCGGAGACAACTCCAGCTGGGAAGTGAAAGGGAAGGAGCTCCGCGGCAGGCGGCCAAGTCCGCCTCCCGCGGTCACCGTTTGGAGCTTTTGTGGCGAGCGTCTTTCCAGTTGCGTACCGGCCCGCGAGAGACACCCGCTTTATTGTCCCTCCTCGTTTCTTATTTGAAGTAGGTGATTCACCCGTCGCGCACGCCGACCAGACACGAGCACTTCCCCCTTGCGAGCCGTCGTCGCACTCGCTGAAATGATTTCCCACCGGCCAAACGTCCTTTGGTAATCGCTGCGCCTCCTTACAGGTGTTTCGGGGAAAACGGGCGCGGTATTTTTGAACGACCACAGAGCAGCGGGCGAGTTAGGTCACCCCTCTCTGATGTACCGTTATGTCATCCACTAAGCTGGTGTTCCTGGTAGTGCTTACTGGTTAACAGGCTTACACTGACCTCCGGCTGCTCCGCTCAGGAAGACAACTGTCCATTTTTTTTTTTTTTTTAAAAAGACGACGTTATGTATTCAGAAAGGCTGTAATCAGCCGAGGATATGTGTCGTTTTTGTGTCTGCTCGTGCAGGCTGTACTACAAGGCCCTAATTTGTCCAGTCTAATGCTTCGTGGTCGATGCAACTCTCACTGCTGTATTATGTAGCGGCGTCAACACGATGAATTAGGAGTTAGGCCAGTACTACTGCCTGTTGAACCCATTGGACATTAAAGTTAAAGAAAAAGCGGAATAAAGCAAATAAAAGGCGTCGGCGTGTCGTTAGTTCAAACTCATTTTGTTTCTCTGTGCTTTGCGGTTTCTCAGTATTGTCATCGGCATTCAAGCTCAAAGAGCACCTTCATCTCACCGTGACTGTCTTTGGCTACAAAGGAGATTATGTCATTTTCCTTCCCCCTCTGCCATTTTATTTGTGAGTCAACCCGGCGATTGAGCTGGTCTGCGAGTGCGCACGTCGCGTATTGGTAATCGCACGCTCCTCTCCAGGGGACGCTTGTCTTCTTTCATTGAGATTAAAATGTTGTCATATCCTAACGCTTCTTTTTTTTTTTTTTTTTGGTGTCTTCAACAAATGGATTTTGAGAAAAACAAATGAAGTCCTCTCTTGCAGCACATGCCCTTGTGTGACTTTGTTCTCATTGTGATCAACACTTTGTTTTTTTGACAGAGCAACTATGAAGATGTACTTCCATGTTTTGTTTTTTTTTCCCATCTCAATATATTAGGTTTTTTTTTTTTTTTTATATAAATGGTGTGCTTACCGGCTCTACAGTGCGACACTCGTGTCTTTTTGCGGTTTCTACCTTTTTAAAGAAACGTCGCAGAGGTGTAAGAGGAATAGATGGTTTTAAACAAACCCATGACACGGGGAGTGTACACTAAACCATGCTGTGTCGAGCAGTAAGTCAATTACATACGGAGAGTGTCGGGTTTTTTTTTTAGGACGTACAAACAAATCCGCATATCCTTTTGCTGTGTGTTGACGGTGATAGGTTTAAGAAAGCCCCTAAAAAAACTAAAAAAATAAAAGAGAGAGAGAGAAAAGGAGCATTGGTTACAAATCCAGTCTTCGCCAAGTCCTCCACCTCTTTTTTTTTTTTTTTTTCCCCCATTGATGCTGACCTCGAAAGCAAAACTGACTGCTTCGCTCTCGTGCGGCTGTCAGGTTGTCATAATCCAACCGACGCCTCGCGGAGATCACGGGAGGGTTTAGTCGTCGACCGCATCGCGGGTCGCCGTGCGCTGCGCTGCGCTTGACTTTGCCCCGAGACGGACCGACACGTCTCCCGATTCGCATCGTCCGGATGCACTGAACGACTGGCGGGGCTGAATCGCGTTTGTTCGACTTACCGCGGGAAAGAAACGCATGTTCACAAAATGCCCACGTGCGCGAGCGAGGATTGCTCACCTGGACGAATTACAGACGACACCCCCTTTTTTTTTTTTTAAATACAGGCCCGCAGGCCGAGAGCACAAAGTGCAACATATCTGCAGCCGCATTTAAAATCTTGAAGCGTGCCTTTCTTCTCGAAGAGAGAGAAGCGAACGTGGTTTTGAAGTGGCGGGCGTTGAAGCCGGCCGGGGTCGCCGGGGAAGCGGGAGGGGTGACGGACGGGCCGCGCCGCCACGGGAGGGATGAGAACTCGACAGAGATCTGGAGAGGGGCCGCGTTGAAGGCTCGCTTAAATGACATTGTTCCTGCCCCCCCCCCCCACCCACCCACCCACCCCCGGTCAGAAGAGAGCTGAGGAGGAGAAAACCCAAACGCTGGGCCGGGGACGAGCGTCCCCGGGGCCGGGCCTGCGCGTGACGCGTTTGCTGACGATACTGCGGCCCTCATCAGGGCCGTCACGAGGAACGGCGGTGGTTAGCGGATTGAGGCCCCCCCCCCCCCCCCCCCCCCTCCTCCCCTCCCTCCCGCCCCCCTCAAGTTCGAGTACATGCCTTCGATGTCAACGACTGATCGATGATCGTCGGTAGGAAAATAGTCGCGCAAGATTTAAAAGGACCCGGAGAGCTGCAACCCTGCGCAACTCCCAACGGGCAGCGGAAGAAGTAAAGCATCTCAAAATAAGTGCTTATAAGAACCGAGCGCGCGCTGTCGTGTAATTTGGCATGTCTTCGCTGCCTCCGCCGCTCGCGGGGGAGAGAGAGTATATTTGGCCAGCTTTGCCCTCGGTGCACTTAGCCGAGGTTTATCACTCTTTTTTTTTTTTTTTTTTTTTTTTTTTTAACGACCTACGAGTGAAACCCCGGTTTATCTGATCTTTCTCCGGTGCTCTCGATCTCTTCCTTCTCAAATTACCGTGTCACGGCACTTTACAGCCGACGCTTCGTACCCTCCCCGGTTCCCGCTCACCCTTGTTTGCCTCATGTCAACCCGCTCAACAACGCTTCCCACATAGTGGCTCAGCCGACTACTTAAAATAAACCCAATAGCGGTGGCTTTGAGTTACAAACTACACACACGCACACACACACACACACACACACACACACACACACACACACACACACACACACACCCCGGGACGCCACTCAGTTCCTCAGTTGTTTTTTTATTGTTTTGTTTTTGAGCGCCCGTCTTGGCTTTCTCACAGTCTCTTCGTGTTCCTGTTTGGTGCGGGTGCTCTTTCTGCTTCCTCCCGTGGGTGAATCTCAGCAGCCGCGTCGGCGAAGACGTGCGCGAGGTCACACCTTCCAAACCACGTTCATCCGTGTCACTCGAGGCAGCTCAGGAAATGGACTGTCGGGGCTTTACACCAGTTACAGTTCCTCTCACCCCGGGTTCGCCACACAGCGATCGCTTCATCCTCGTCCGGACGTGGTCGTCCTGGCGGCCGCTCCGCCGTGTGGCTGCCCGACCGGATGAACGAAAATTTGCCGCGGTCGCGTCGTCCGCCTCAAAAACGCCCCGCTGCCCGTCTGATGCGCCGTCAACGTACAAGTACATCTATAAGAGTATGCAAAAACACGTCGTTTGAAAGCTGGCTAAAAGTGGGAAACGTCACATGCAATTGATTTTAAAGCGAGGTACCAGCAATCGGATCGTAATATCGGTTCAACACCGACTCGCCGTTGTTGACAACAGAGACAATCTAGTTCTATCGGTTCTATCTCTGCATCTGTGTGCTTGTACTACGTCATGCATGAGCGGTGCGGTAGACCTCGCTCCGTTGCTCGGGAGGAAGAAGCAGGGCGCCGACGACGCTCTCGGCTGCTTGGCGGTATTTCTCGGTGTGAAGCGAATGCCTCGCGTTCGCTTCACACAACAAAGGAGGATCCCGGTCTCTTCTGCACAGAGAAAGCGTTCGGCTTAAAAATGACGTGAAGACAACATGACGCAAAACTATTACGTTAGCTTTGATCATTGAATCAGCGCAGTTTGTCCGGGGGCAAGTCGTTTTCTCCAACGGTCGTAGACTTTGTGTGACGTTTGAGAATCGTAGTTAATTAAGGATTACCTTCATGTTAAAGACGCGCACCTGCCGTTTTGAAAATGAAAAGCCTTTTTTTTTTTTTTGGTATAAATTCTCTCGGGGTCTGCCATTGAACCACGTGTCATCTATTGTTATGCTGACAGACGAGTAGCGTTTCCCCTTTTTTTTTCTGACATGGTGGTCGTTGTTTTTTTTTTTTTTTTTAAGGAGCTGATTATAGGCAGGTATCGGCAGTGCTGGTGCCCGTGCGTCCTTCTTCCTGCGTGCACCGCCCACACATATCTGCCTCTACGACTCCCCAGTTGAAACTCATTTCCTGCCTTGTCATCACCGCTTGGTATCACTGGACTTGCACAGCTGATTGAGTTACACTTTGCTCCATCAGAAGGCTTTTTTTTTTTTTTTTTTTTTTGTCCCCCCCTCCCCCTTGAAACGGAGACGTGGACAGAACGAGAGGAAAAGGGAACGCTCACTTTTCCTGGAACTTGATGTTGACAAGCAGCCAGCACAGTGTGAAATCTTAAACCCTTTCCGTTTAGTTACTGTTGAAAAGAACGAGTGAGCGAGCACCCGAACCGGCCGGCGTGCACGTGTGTGTGTGTGTGTGTGTGTGTGTGTGTGTGTGTGTGTGTGTGTGTATGTGTACATTGTGGTTAACTAGTTGAGGCTGCATTTCAAGTGTCTTCATGACTCTTATTGTATTACAACAGTGTGTGTGTGCGTGCGCCCTCTCGCCTCCAGTGCTGAGTTTACACGGGGATCAGCAGACGGTAGTGGACATTAACACGGAACCCACCCGCTATGCAGCATGACGAGGAATGCGGCTATGTACTGGAGCAGTGCATGTGAACAAAGGGCCAACATTGTATTTGAAAAAGTGCTGCCTCACAAAAGGGCCCTCACAAAGGCTGAAATGAAACCCCCCCCCCCACACACACACACACACACACACACACCCATCTGTCTGCCCAACTTCCTATTAGTCAGGAACAAACCAGCAACCAGCCCCCCCCCCCCCCCCCCCCCCCCCCCCCCCCCCCCCCCATCCCACTTGGGGATGGGGAGTAAATGTCTACTTCCAGTAGATGTATGTGTGTTCCCCACGGGAACCAAAGCAGGAAAGCTGCAGGCCGAATGAAGCTAAAATGCTCCGCGGAGCAACTGCAGAGTCCTGTGCATCATTTACTGATGAGCAATTCATTCATCTCAAATCGCAGAGATTTCCTCACTTTGGAAATTGTAAGTTTTTTTTGTTTTTGCCAACATGCAGGGATCTCGAGTTTTATTCAAGAGGACTTCATTGAGAAAAAAAACAACAAAAAAACAAAAACAATTGTAGCTTTGTAACTAATGAAGAATTGCTTCATACTCCTAATTAAACATAGATCAATGACCCCATAATGGGTTTATTCAAAAATAGAGCAGCACCACCCCCGTCTGTGAGCCTTTGATGTAATTATACCTCGCCCGCAGGGAGAGACGGCTATTTTGGGCAAATTAAAAGGAGGGAAGGAAAAAAACATAAACACGCAATTCCAGAGATGGACCACTTCATTATTTTAGATTTTTTTTTTGTTGTTGTTGCGGTTACATCTTACAGTTTCTGTTTTGCTTTCGTGCCTGTGAAAGGATTCATGGTTTCATTTAGGTTAATGACGGACATTAACAATCCATTTGTGTTTCATTGCGGTGAAAAGATTTATTGACTCTGAGGTGGTGGAAAAAGTGACGAATATGAGGAAAATCATGTACTGGGGAAGCTGGATGATTGTGTTAGTAAACAGATGAGCGGACGGATATGGATGCATACAGTATATACAGATCCATCGTTGGACCAAAGACCATCTACTGTTGGAGAGTTGGAAACAATAGATTTTCTAATGATCTAATCAATAGATTTCTGATCGCTTTGCTGTCAGTGTGAATGGAGGTTATTTGACCACCATATAATGGGATCATAATCCTCGGGGCTCCCAACTGTGTCCTAGTTTGGTGTGTGTGTGTGTGTGTGTGTGTGTGTGTACACATTGTGGTTAACTAGTTGAGGAAAACATAGTTGCTAGAAATTTGAAAATTATTTTTAATTTGCCCTTCAGGGAAAAAACAAAAACAACCTCTTTTGTGACTTTTATGAAATATATTTTTAAAAGAACTGAAATTGATTTTAATAATTCAAATATTCAAATGGCCTACAATCAATCAGCGGTATGTTTCACAGAGTCCGTGTCGATTAACCCTCTGAACCCTGAGCAGTTTCTGGGCTTTTTTATTTATTTTTTTTTTTTGCTCCGGTCACATTTTTTGCTCACTGCTGGCTCATTTTTCACGGCACCAGCAGGTTCTGCACTTCTACTGAAACGGCACAATCATCGCTAGAAGTAGGAAGAACTAAAAAATAAACTGTCATGTGACTTAATGACTTAAATCACAACAGAAGAAATATGTATTTGACAAAAATGGAAAAAAGATGCAATGTTTATATACAACATTTTTCCAAGTGCCCACAAGTGTTACCACTATTGGGGGAAAAAAGGGGAACTCCACATGCTTTACATATTAAACTATTAGCTTCTTTTTTTTTTTTACAACCTCTACAAACCGCCCTTCTGTGCTCACAGTCCTCTCCGCTGTGCTGTACCCTGCAGCTCAGTCAAAAATTGGCTAAACTTTTGTCACATGACTGTTTGTCTCAGCTAAGTCATTCAAGGCTTCCAAGTTGAACTGAGGTACAAATTGTGTTGTTGTTGTTGTTGCTGTTTTTTTATTTTTTTACAGTATCTCAATCGTGCAAAAAGGTTTATTTTTGGCAAAGTTGAAATGAGACATTTACACATCTGTCTGTCTGTCTGTCTATCTATCTATCTATCTATTTTAAGCTTAGATGTGACTATTTTTCCCATCAGAAGTTTTTGACTTTGACACACAAACATGACTGGTTTAATTACTTTAGGAAAAATGAAAACCCAGGACAATGTCTACAGTTTCTGGCTATGATAAATGTTATAATTTTGGCTTTTTTTCTTTAATAAACAATATACTTTTTTTTTTTTTTTTTTTTTTTTTTAAATAAACCTTGTGGGGTTCAGAGGGTTACACATTTCAGTCATGCAAAGTTGTTTGCTTTTAATAAAAATAGAAGCTCGATGAATGCTTGGACGTGTCCTTAAAGGACATGTGAACCCTGCAGTCTTGGCCCTCTTCCTCCACTCAGCTGCTGGTAAGAAGGGAAAGGCATGTGAATGAGAAGAGGGGGAAAAAAAAAAAAAAAAGAGAGTCGGAGAAGTCCAGTTGTCTGCTGTCTGCTCCCGTTCTCTGTTAAGAAGCAGGTAGGGTTTAATCTGTCACTAAGCCCCATCATTCATTGCCTGTTCTCCTCTCGTATCGGTATCCCTGGCTTTGTACTGTGGCTATCAGACCATATCAGCAGGACGGGGATTGTTCTGGTGGAGAGTGCTCAGAGTAGATGGCCCTGCATACTCTACATAGTTTTGTAGCAGCACAGGGATCATTCCGGGCTGTAGCAGTCGGATAGAGTCACTGAAAGGGAGGCTACATTACTGGGGATCCCAAGTTTTTAGGCTTGAATTATGGATGTTACAACACAGGACACACAAGAAAAAGAAATCTTTGGAATAGCTGCGTGGCTTTAGGGGTGGCGTTGGATTCACATGAAATTTTACATAGACAATCAAATCAAATTCAGATTTTAACACTACAAGGTTCCTCAGCTCTTGATATCTAGTTACGTTAATTCGATAAACATGGCCAGCAGCGGTTTCTCAAGCACTCTGTACTTGTGCCGTGAGCTTTTCCGTCATCTGTACATCCTTTGACACTACATATGCTTGTGCTGCAGAGGGTTCAGGGTGAAACAGCGGTGGATGACTTGTTCCGGTGCTGCTGGTGACGTAGCTGAACTGAGAGTAGTGGAGCTGTGTGTGGCACAAAGCCTCAGGTTATATATACATATTCATCCTCTCTCTCTCTCTCTCTCTCTGTGTGTGTGTGTTAGGCCACTGGTAATGACGTGTGGGCTCAGTAACTGCCAAGTGTATACATGGTAATGGGTGTGTGTGTATTTACAGTCTGAGCACTTGTCGGTGTGTATAAATCAGCAGGATCCCTTCTTACATCATCGCTGCCCTCGGAGCAGCACACTACGCAAACACACCCTGCCTCACGCCGCCTCACGCCGCCTCACCCTACTTTACCCCGCCTCACGCCGCCTCACGCCGCCTCACGCCAGCCGCTTCCTTCTTCCCTTTTCATCCTTCTATTCGTCCGAGCAGTGAGAAATCCCCCTGCTATTGGACGAGAGCAGCCACCTTCTCTGTAAAGACCTTCCGTGTAACAGTCTCTCGGTTTCCCTCTTTTACGTCGGCAACCTGTTGTCTCGCATATGTTGCATTAAACCCTTCACGCATGTCACAATTGCACGTACAAGTCGTGCAGTGGTGGGACATATCAAGTCCGGTATGGAATAAGCAGTTCGAGGTCGTAACAGCTGGCTCACAGATACCTCCCGTCTCTACTTGTGAACGTTATGGAGAGCCGAACACTTACAGGCGTGCATTAGCAATCTCTGCATTGTGTTTGCGCTGCTGTCTGCTCGTCTCGGTGCTTCTGGGCCTTTTACTTGCCTGTTTGTTCTTCTGTCGGTACGTGCGCCGCCAGAGCTTAACAACTACAGAGCCGTTTCACTGAAAGCCAGGCCTCTCTGCCAGAGCTCTGTTTTTGTGTCTGTGCAGCAAAGTGCCTGGCCTTCCCTGCGGCCCGAGTTCAGGATGCGACTCTGTGCCGCTGGCTGTTTCAGAAGCCGTTGTTGCCATCCAGATGCCTGTATGGCAGCATGGCTTTCAAATGAATACTGTTAATTATTATTATTTTTTTTTATAATTGTTATTCTCTTAAACCTGATTTCCGCATTTATGTCGAGCATTTGTGGAAAACCACCTCTCGCTGCTTCTAATTTCACTGACGGCAGTTACTTCATTAGGAAAACAACAACGTGACTCTACTCCTTCTGTGAGTTTGCAATTTGTTAGACAGTCACTGGACTTTTCACTCAAAAAGTGCACATTTTTCAGAGCGTGGGGACGATGGCCCTCTTTCCCTTCCTGTTGGCCGGTTAATGCTCAACAGACTGTAACCGGTATACAGAATCATGGGATGAAATAACAGCCATGACGAAACGTGTGCTTTGTGTGTGCACCTATGCTCTATGCGCTCCTAGTTGTCTCGGTGGTGGTTTAACGTAGGATTGCCGCCCTGAAAGTAGACGAGTAGAATCATTCGTTAAAAAAAACGCACTGTGGTTACGTTTTTGAGCGGCGGGCGAAGACCCGGTGTCACCGGACGGAGACGGCGTCGGGAGGCGGAGGTGGCGGTGGACTAACACAATCCAGGAGGAAAGTGATTTCGGTCGACAAGTGTGCTGAAAGTGGACTGAGTGCGGATTTTGTGGTCGCCACATAGTTTATGCGAAGAAGAAATTTACAGCCACAGTTTTAATACCAATTCTAGTAAAAAAAAAATAAATAAATAAATTAAAAAAAAGCCAGCACTCGGTGCTCAACACTATAACACAGGCAGGATAAAACAGTAGCACCCGAAGTAAACGCCAAACTCATTCATTTTTGATGAATTTTAGGTGCCACAGTATGCATCTCACAGGGGTTTGTTTGTTCCCTGTTAATGTAATGAACGCTGCTCCCCCCCTCTTTTGGTAACACATTACAGATGTTAAAATCGTTGCTTATATAACGGTTGCTTCGTTTGATGTGCAGTAAGAGTTATTGAGTTCTGAATCAGTCACGCTCGCACAAAAATAAAAATCCACTGTTCGCGTGTCATCCGGACCCTGGGGCGCGACGGGCCTCTCCCTCTGCTCAGCACGAATGGCGACGGGCTCGATTGATAGCCGGTGTGTCAGTCAGCAGCCGCACGTGCGGTCCAGACCGGCAAAACCCGTCAACACTGACGAGTTGATAACGGCGTCGGCTGCACGGATAACTGGTGAAGCTTCGGTCGCAGGTGCTTAAAAGCTGACTGGTATGTTGCGAAAATGATGGCAACGAGAAAGAACGAGAGTAAAAGAACACAAAACTACAAATTCATCTTTTTTTTTTTGGTCACCATCCAGTCTACACACAGCACAACACCAGCGCTACTTATTTATGCTTGTTCATCAGCGCGCTGTGGGCTGAATCGGAGGCCAATGTAAACCCGGCGAGCTGTGCTCTTCAATTACTGAGGCAGGGAAGTTGTGAAAAGAGCGAGACTGTGTGTGTGTGTGTGTGTGTGTGTGTGTGTGTGTGTGTGTGTGTGTGCAAAGAAAGACAAAGTGAGAAAGACAGAAGGAGAAAAAGGAGGCACCTCTCTGTCTGCACCCGTCTATTCTTCTTTTTTTTCCCTTCTTTTTACGCAAACACAATAGTAATTCCAAGAATAGCGACGGAAAGTACGGAGAAAGAAACGCGTCCTCGGCTCTTGGATGCCACATCCAAGAGCTTCTTAAAACGCATAATGAACTGTGGTCTACCCTCCTCTCTGCAGCGCGCTGAATAGAGGCGGGAGAGTTGTAGCGGGAGAAGTGACTAAAACGGAAGAGAAAAAGAAAGAAAGCGTTGACGAGGTGCACGTCGTCCACGGAGAGCTTCGCGGGGCGAGATCCAGAGAACAAGACATCTGTTGCTTTGTCTGGTAGATTCCTATACAGGCCTGAAAGGCGGGAAATCTGAAGGACTTCCGCCGCTTTGAGAGCCGAGGCCAGATCGACAGGGAAACGACAATGCGCTTTTTTTCCATCGCGGTGTGTCGTGACGGGCCTCGGCTGCCAGTGGACTCTCTGTACCGACCTCTTTGTAAGGGAGAGACGCGTTGCTGATATTTGTCGGTGCCCCAGGAGGAGACTGATGGCTGGAGTTGGACAGAGAGACTTTGTTGAGACTGCCAACAAACCCCGGTGTGTTGGGACGGGAGGAGATTGATTCCAGCACAGTGCCCGGATAATTCAAGAAAAAACGCATACCACGCTGTTGCAAAATGCCATTACAGAATAAAAAAAAAAACGACCGAATACCACAAGCAATGTAATTCTAAATGGTAAGAGACTGAGGTGTACGCTCAAGGCAAGTGTGGCATTAGAAACGGGGGAAAGTGCTCTCGGCTGCCTCCCTGGCGAGGTAAGAATCGTATCAAATTGCATCGTTAGCAGCCGGCCACGTTTAATGGGTTTGTCTCCCAAGTTAATGGAGGTGTGTAAATATACCCGATCCAATGTTTAACTGGCATTAAAGGGGAAGTTCAAAAGTTTTACTCATGACGTTTATTTTAATATTTATCCGGGGTGCTGCTCGGACTGTAAACATCTGTTTAACATTCTTTGTGTTTCTAGAGGAGCTTTCCAAAGTTTGATTTAAAAAAAAAAAAAAAAAAAAAAAAAGTAACCCTGATGATTTCATACTTTGCTGACTGGGAGAAAGTAGAAAGTCTGCATTATAACCTGGAGGTGTGGGGTTTAGAGGCAGGGTGGTGCTATAATACAAGATGCATGATGGGAAAATGTAGGAGTCAAACAGGCATGCCTCCTCTTGTTTTTAAGTCTGATTCAAAGGGTCTCTATTTTCTTCCTAAATTCCTCCCAGATTGAGGACAGTCTGGCAGAAGCTCTTTTAGGATTTGGCTTTGAGGATATTTCCAGTTATTTGTTTACAGCGTTAAGCCGATCGCATGACATGTTCCTTTTAATATGCCATCAGTCACTTTTCAGGGCCTTTTGGCCGACAACATCTAAACATAAAGCTATTAAAAGCTCGCTGGCACTTTGATTTAAGAAGAATCATCCCTGCACTTAGCCCGTCTGATCTTCTCTGCCTCCGTGTTCTCCTTTTAACTTTGCCTAGTCATCACCAGCTGTTCGACCTCTATCAGAACAGGGAAACCTTGTCGAATACCCAGCCGAGGACCAACGAAGAATCGATGCAAAGTTTGTCTTCCAGGAATTTTGCTGTTAGTCTGTCTATATATACAAATAATTACAGTAGTCACCTTTACTACATTGTCCATTCTCTGCCACTATCTGCTCTGTGGTCACCAAAGTATAACCAGCCAGAACAGTACACGGGTGTCGCCTTTTCATTTCCAGTCACATTTTCCCACGTGTGCGTTCCTTGCCTGGAGCTCCTGTTGTGTTGCCATCGATGGCGGCTGGGTTCCCCCTGAGAAAAAGCAGCAGTGAGGAGGTATAAACAGCCGGCTTCCCACCGTCTCTTGAGGAGAACACTTCCGTCCCTCCTCTTCCTTTGGGTTTCCTCACAGGGGGCCTTGCATCGGGCCCCTGCCGGCTCCGTTGGCCCCGAGCGTGTTTATTCCTTCCTTCCAGACACACAGGTGGACCGTGTGTTTATCTGAATGAACACTGCCTCTCGTCAACTACAATAAAGCAAACAAGCCATTATAGACGGATATGTTTGGCCCAGCGTGATATGTTACGTTATGTATTCACACGTCTCTCTTGTCAGTCTGTCCAGTGGTGACCTCGCCTTGCACACAAGGGCTCCTTGAACATGCAAGTGTGAAACGCCAACATTTATCTTCATTTAGCAACCTCCTCATCACTCTGAAGAGACAGCCCACTTTTTTTTTTTTTTTTAGAGATTCATGGCTGGATTCATTAATTGAAGAAAAGAAAAAAAGGGAACTGAAATACTACTACTACTACTATCTGAAATGCCTCGGGTCTTTTTGGGAACAGCCAAGCCAAGAAGAAGCAAACACAGTGAAGTCCCAGCCAGCTGGAAACTCTTGTACTTCTTCCTAAGGTTTTAAAATGGCTTACGACGTGTCTCACTCTGGTGCATTAAAATGTATTTGTTCTGTGATTCATTGTGCTAGGTTTATCATGGCACCCAAACATCTTCACTTTACATGACATCATCTCAGAAGTTGGCTGGAAGTTTGTACAGGCCGACGGAAGCGGAAAACGACAATGTGCCGATTCTTGTTCCGATGGATGACTCGTCATCCTGTCTGTTCCTACGCGGCCCAATAGAAGAGGTTTTACTGACACGGTGGGATGCATCAGAAATCACAGCTGCTGGCTGAGTCCTGTCTGTCAGAGAAACACACACACACACCCACCCACACACACACACACACACACACACACCCACACACACTCTCACACTCTCACAGTCTGATGTCATTTAGATGAGGCTCCATTTCAGCACACATGGGGTCTCTGTATCTCTGACACAAACATGCACAGCTTAATCCTTGTGGACAATGACTCTTTTGGAGTTGAATGAACTGGCCCGTGATCAAATGTGGCTCTTTTGATGTCTACAAACAGTACACAACTGTTTTTAGTAGATAAGCGAGCGGTTTGTTTTCTTTAGGACGGTAACTATAGATGTTCAGCACTTTGAACAGCTGCCTTGAGGCAATAGCAATAGAGAGGTTTTGTAGGAGTGAGTAAATATGATTTAATGATGAGGGATGGGGACTCAAACCTTGTCTTTGTTTTTTTTACATCAGCTCTTCTCTTACTCACAAACTCCCTCTCTGTCCGTTGTACTCGGTTCACCGTAAACATTCCTCCCTCCTTCCTCTTGTGCTCTAAAGCGCATATAGAAAATGACACTGCATACAAATATCTGTATATCAGTGCAACTTGGGGTCTGTTGATGTTATGATATTTGGCACCAGATGGGAGTGCAGACAAACAAGTCTCCAGAGAGAAAGCGAGAAAGAGAAAGAGCGAGAGAGATCTGCCTTTTTGGGCTCTCCTTGTATAGTCATGTACATCTACAGCTTCATCAGAAGAAACATTTAGCCGACAAGACCCATGCAAAAAAAAAAAAAAAAAAGGCCAAAACATAGCCACCATACGACCCTAGGACCAGTTCAAGGTCCTTTGCAAACGGGCGGTAAACAATCCAGAGTAAAAAAAAAATAATAATGCCAAGACAAGCTGGCCATTCTGCCCCTGCCAACACCATCAAATTTCTGTTTTCTTTCTGGTGCATTACCGCTTCATAAGAGCTCGTCAGCAGCAAACTCCTCGGAGTGATTCACCCCCGTAAACGCGCTGCTCTCCATCTCTCGCTGGGAGATTTCTCGTTCTCCATAAACATGGCAACCCGTGAAGAAGCCACACACTCGGCGTCCCCCCCCCCCCCTCCCCCCACCTCCCCCCGAGGCCGGAGGGTCTGCTGGGAATTCATGCAGCGGGTTGGACGGGGAACGAGCATCCGCCACCATCGACATGCTGATCGGTTTTGGATAGGCCGACAAGATCTCTAGCACCGTCTGATATACGTGTCCCTTGGCTGCTAGTATCCAACTTCGACTTTTTTTTCTTTTTTTTTTTTTTTTTCCCAACAAATTATGTTGCACTTGTGTTAGTGCAAAAATGAATCATACTGAAAGAGTATTGTCAAACATCCGGAGCGAGGCTCAGGTTCTGTGTTTCCGTTTGCAGGGGTGGAGAGAGAGGACCTCAGACCCAGCTGACAACTCAAGCGGCTCCGCTTTGTTGTTGCTGCGGGGGTCTCTGCCGCATCCCGTGACCCCATTGTGTTTTGATTAAGATCAGGTTCCATGCTGCACAGGTTTAGAGCACACGCAAGATAAATCTCTTCTGGTCTGAAACTGCTTTAAAAAAAAAAAAAAAAATCAAGCTACAAAAGCATTGGAACAGCTGGTCTAAACAGCGACATGCTTTGTGCTGTTGCACAGCCAAACACTTGGTTTGGAGGAGCTCAAAATGTTTCCAGAAGAATTTTTTTTCAGGCCGGCAGACGCCACAGCTGTAAAGACATTGCTGTATGTTTCGCGTATCCCGCCAGCTTGTGTCCCTCCAGTTACAGCTGAGTACACACACAGCCTTTATTTTTTTTTTGAAATATTTGGCTCATAGAATTCCTTTTTCCTGCATGCTCCGTGCTAATAGGACATCAAAAGAAAACAAAAGAAATGTTTTTAAGCAAGATGCTCATTATTATTTGGTGATTTAGTGCACATTAATTGCCTGCAGTGTCGGGCTGCGACTATTATGTTTAATTCATTATCTTTGTAATGACTCGTTCAGTCCATCAAATGTCTTTTGAGAGAAATGCCCATTGCACGACCTCAGAGTCCAAGGAAAGGTCTTCAAATTGCATTTTGTGCCTGAACAGCAGCACAAAGTAAAAGATATTCAGTTCAATAGAAGTTGAAGAAGTGCCAAGTATTCACATTTTCAAAGCTAGAATCACTTCATTGTTGACATTTTGGTTTAAAACGGGTTAACATTCTGCTATTTAGATTACTGCCAATTCATTTTCCAGCTGGAAAACATTTATTAAATTTAAAAAAAAATTTTTTTTAGGTATCACAAAATTGGGTTCAACAGCCAAAAAGCCCTGAGCAGTGAATCCACCAATCTCAGTCTTAATAAGTAATAAAATTAGTATTTACTTATTACTCATCTGAACTAGGAAACTATCAAGAATTTTACACCAATACCATCAGCCGGTAGAAAAGCCAATCCTACCCACAGAGAAGATGGCTTATTGGTCTGCATTCAGAGACTCTGGTCAGTTATCAGGTGTTTGCATGAGAGTTTGAAAATGTGCTGGGATGCCCAATCAACTCTCCCTGGTTAAACACACACCAAAGTAAAGTGGTTGATGTCAAGCACCTGTTTATAAAAAAAAAAAATATATATATATGATATATAGATGTTGGCTCATCATTCGGTGACGTGACGCGGGATGTCGGACTCGAGCTGTGGTGCAGTCACGGTCCTGTTGGCTTAATGTCACACTACTCCTTCACTATTTAGAGGCAGACGTGTTTTGATGTGTCGCTAAATGTCAAACTGAAGGTTTTAGCTTTCAGCTTTTGAACAACAATTGCTTGCAAATACTTGGGGAAACAGCTAAACGTGCATTTTTCCAGGGAGGAAATGTTTTTCTTCTGGGACTCGTGCCAAGGGATTATTGGGCGCAGCTGAAATGCAGAGGGAAGCTTGGCGTTCTGCATTTTGAATATGTGAATTGTTCGGCGCAGAACTCTACCGCATATAAAGTGAAAGCTGTTTTCGCCGCGTCGCCCGGGCTTATTTGTGTGTTTTTTATTTAACGCTCCAGCCTGCAGTTTTTTTGTTTTTTTTTCTTCAGGTATCTGAACTAATCTGAGTACAAAAGGCTTCACGCCACCTCTTTGCCATACGAGATTCAAACCCACCTGTAACCAAATCCCCCATTCTTTGTTTTTGCTGCAGCGTCTAGTTAATATATATATATATTTATATATATATATATATATATATATATATCTTTTTTTTTTCCACTTGCGTCATATTGAGGCTACAGTCTGTACAAACACGAGAGAAATTTATCATGTTTTACGCGTGTTTGGTTTTGTGCGTTTACGTCCTTGAGGAGTGAAAATTGGAAATCTGAAGTAAATTCATCTCAAAATGGGGAGGGTGTTTAATCCGACTGGTCTAAAGACGGTGGAGAAGAGCCAGGAGTAAGTGAATCCTCATGTGGGCATTCATAAGCGGAAGCTGTCGTATAAACCAAAGTACACTGTTGTAATAATAAATAACATGCCTGCATAGGAGAAGACATATTTGTTTACAAAAATGTAATGAATTAATAAACACTTATGTTCTTAAAATGTGTTATAGACAATTTTAAAAAATGTTTTATATGATGCTGTTAAAGCTCCATTTTTTTTTAGCATTTGGCTCGGCGCTATCTTTGCCTCCATGATTAATTATCACAGAGCAAACGTCTGAACAACCAGTGTGTCGTCTGCCGAGCTGAAGACTTGACGATGCAGAGAGGAGCTCATCTTTTGTGATCACTTTACTGGACGGTGGTCCAAAAACAAAGCCTCGCGCAAAAGTACGGCCTTCGCTGTGCGTAACGGAACCTCTGTCCTTGTTGACCCAGAAGGTCTCTTGAGGTTTCATTTAATTTATGATAATGTCAGTCGGGCAACTTCCGAGTTGAGCAGGACGCGCTGCCTCCGCTGGAAGCGGTCGCGGGGAAAACTGCGCAGCGTCATAACTCATCACAGTCGCTGCTGCCTCGGTGCCCGTTTTTGTTTTTTGTTTTCCTCTCGCTCAGAGGGGTTTCTGTTGTTTCACCAGGCCAGCCTGGACGTCTCCCCTCGCGCTGTGCTGCGGATCCCGTGTCGTTCGGCCGGCTTGACTGTGTTCAGCTGGAGAGCCGCCGCACTGTCCTCAGACACAAGAGTCTTGCCACGAAGTTAAAACGGATTCGCCGAGCCCATCCTGAATACAGCGGGATTCACGTATTTATGGAAGTATTCAGGGTGTCGCTGTATAGTATTGCTAAGTAAAATAAGCAGACGGTACACAAAGCCTGTGTGGGTGAGATCTGAGGTCAGATATGCCTTTACTTTTGTGCTGCTGCTTTGAAGTGCTGTAGGGCTTCCATCCGGAGTTAAATGGATATAGATTATTAGGGGTTAAGTTCAGTCCTCCACCTCTACCCTGCTCTCAAACACAACTGGAAACATTTTTTACACGTGTCCTCCAGCGAGCATGAAAATAGCTTAATAGCATTGTGAGCCTTTTAATGAAATGAAATAGCCTGTTGATAGATGGATTTCATATTAAAGAGATACTTGAGTAAGGCCAGAATTAGTTTATTGGAAAAAAAAACAACATACCCATGAAAAATGTCGGTAGTGTGCAACAAAGGAGCACCGTGCTTGAAACGGATTCGTAAAATTTGCTTCGCAGCACGAGGAGTTATTATTATCAGCACTGTGCCGATGCATCTGTGTAGGACTACTATCAGGAAAACAAGTGTGAACATGCTGACCAAGTTATACTTGCTCACATATTTGCGGCCTACCACGAGCCGAAATCGTCAGGAAGTGCTCAAGGCAACTCAATTCACCGAGTTGTTGTCGTGTCTTGTCGAGTGAATTATTATTTAATCCAGATTTCTTGTAAATATTCTCCCTGTCTCCAGCTCTTCTCTAGATGACCGCTACATAATGATTTTTTCCAAAAGAGCTGCCTGCAAATGTTTAGGAAAATTGCCTTTTTATTTGTTTACCGAGTCATGTAAACATACTCTTTAAGTAGCACTCTCATCAACAAGTACAGGAGCGGAAGGTTGCCGCCTTTCTCACCTGAAACTAGTACGTCTCTGTGCAGCTCTGTCATGTCTGGTCGGAATACGAGCAGTCATCGTAGCATAGACTTCTTCATTCACAAGCACGACTCATTTCAGGATATTAAGCTGCCGGGACAGCTGACCAGCATTTGGCTGGCGGGTTCTTGTAAGCTGTTAAGAGCATCGGCTCATTCGTTGCCTTAAATTTAGCTGTGAAATCTAATTTCCGCAAGTTGATATGCAGATTTATTGAGATCTTTTTTTTTTTTTTGGTGTCATTGGTCAAAGATAGTAACAAAACCAAGATTTTATGGCCCTTTTTTTTTTTAAATTTTTTTTATTATAAGTGAAAAGATGGCTAACATCTGAAGTCTCCCACCCACTGATTTGGTCTTACTTTTGGTTTGCTCATGTATATTATGATCACACTAATTGCAGGCTATTCTGTTTTTGCTTGTAATGGTTTGGCTGCAGAAGAGGAATCAGAAGAGAATGGGTTACTTTTCTGTCATTCTCTTCCACTTTGACTCGCTGGACTTTATTTTGGACCGGAATAAGCAAACCAATGTGCCATTCGCTCTGGCAGAACTCTTTGTTCGGAGGCCTAATCTAACCTGGTGGTAATCTTGTCCCAAAAACATCTCGTAAGCCGTCTATCCCTCCTCCTGAGCTCCCAAAATGACCCTCAATCCTTCAGTGCTACTCTGAGCTTTTAAAGCCCCTCATCGAACCTCCGTCCAAAAAAGCTGAAGAGACCAATAGCCCTATTATAGTCAGTTTTTTGTTGTTGTTGTTGTATGATGCTGCCTTGTTGTTGTTGTTTTTAGCTTCTATCACCACTTTGATCCAGACTGAAATACTCCCAACAACTATCAGTTAGAGTGTCATGAAGTTCCAGTTATTTTCTGTCACCTCTTCAAAAACCAGTTGTAATGCTCTTAGTTAGTGGGCTGTACACCGTAACCATCCTGGGTCAGCTGGGCTAAAGCTTAGCTTCACTTTTTGATATCAGCAGTTCAGGGACCCCAATCTCTTGAACAATCGACAATTAAACAAGAATACGGAGAGAGGGAGAGTGGAAATGAAAGGAAGGGGAAACAATTCATTGCATTGTGTTTGCCGGCGCCCGGTCAGACCAGTTTGGGCTGGATTGAAGGAAAGCAGAGGCTAAAACGAGGCAGAGCGAGAAGAGGCGTAGCATTTGAAATGATCAGTACTGGAAAGGTGAACTCCTGTCGGTGCACAAGGCCTTGAATCAGACGTGCCCTTGCCACTTCATCACACCCACACACACCCACGCACATGCGGCGATGCTGAAGAAGAAAAAGGATGGGGACAGCAGTCAGCCATGTGTGAAGAAGGTAAGGAGAAAGGACGAGAGGTGCGTTCGGCTGGTTTCAGGAGACTTTTGGCCTGACGTTAGTATCTGGATGCTGAGACTGTCTGTTTCTGGATGCAGCTGAAATGGCTCCAAAATACTCATCAGCTAATAGCCAACAGTCCCTGCCAGTTAGCTGATACTGGAAGTGAAAGTAATCCGACGGTCTGCATTGGGTTTTAACAATTTCAATATCAGGAAATTGTTTCCTTGCTTGCTTTAACGTTGCATTATGGAGCGCTTCACGCCTGTTTGGCAAAGTGTCGATTCTCCATTCTGCATTAAAGCCACGGGGGCAGAGGCACTACTGGAGATATGGAAAGAAAAAGTGCTGAACCGAGAGAAAAAAAAAGCAAGATTCAGATGTAAGGAAAATGTTTATACTGCTTATCTCAGACCTGCGGATGTGGTGACTCCATTTGTCTTTTTGATTGGACGGCTGTGCCGTGCGTAATCTACTGAACCTCTCGCACATTGTGAAAATGAAGAAGTGAATGAAAACACACACGATGTATTTTAATTGAAATTTTAGTTTTCTTATTTCTTTAAATTTAAAAATCTGATCATATTTGCTTGTTTTGTATTCAAGGACGACCTTTAATCAGGAGGGAAATGACAAAGAGTCAGTTAATGCAGAGAGGGGTTCTATCAAACCTTTAAAGCTTCTCACCTCCTCCATCAGAGGACTGTGGGATTGGCCAAATCTCTTTCCAATACATATCCTGACTGAATGTTTTACTGATTAGTGGGCGTCCTCCACAGACTGTTATTCAAGGACGAAAAGAATTCATGCTTCAGAAGTCACACCGCCACGAGCATGTTTAGTTCCTGTTGGGTGGCTTTATTGTAGGAATAGGTGAGCCATTCATACTCTGTAATATTATCACCAGATGAATTATGACACGCACGTCTTTCCACTGTTGCATCAAAGTTGACATAATCGTGTTCAGTTCAGTAGCTCCTCCTCTATTTGTTTTACAAAACCAGGGTTAACTGTTGTACCTTGTGTGGCCTCGTCACCGGTTGATAATCACCTCATTGTCTCCTTTTATCTTTTCAAAGTCAGACTGAACTCAAAGCTGGTCTCCCTCCTCGGACACCGCCGTGTACTTGTTCTGTCTCCCTTATTTATTATCTGCCTTTTTTTTTTTTAATTTTTTTTTTTTTTTATCTGTTCTGCATCTTCTTTTGTCTGTAAAACATTCTGTAAACATGCTGTCTGTTAAACAGAAAAAAGTTGACCTCAGAAAATATCGAGATTCACGTCTTTAAAGATTCACCCCGAGTTGTCTTCCATTGTTTGGATGCTGCATTTCAAGTGTTTTCATGACTCCTATTGTATTACAACAGTGTGTGTGTGTGTGTGTGTGTGGTCAATATTTTGCATAGCAGTATTGAAACGATACACAGACGCCAAGTATGGTTGTGTTATCTTCTAAATAAACACATGAATTTCTTGGGTGCATGCAGCAGTCAGTTTTTCTGCCCGACAGTCCCATGTTGCTGCAATTAAATGATTCAAATGACATCAAGAAGTTTGTCTTGGGGACATAATTTGCAGTTGACAGATCGCAATATAATGTTATTGCATTACTCGGCATATTACAAAATAGTATGAATTTTAAGTACATCCGAATTTTGGCGCCGTTGGTTATCCCCAACCTTTGTAGCGGCGAAGCAAGAGACGGCTTCTACCCAGTATATCTGATCTCTCTCTCCTCTCTGCCAGCAGATCCAGTTTGCCGACCAGAAACAGGAATTCAACAAGCGTCCCTCCAAGATCGGCCGGCGCTCCCTGTCCCGCTCCATCTCCCAGTCCTCCACAGACAGCTACAGCTCAGGTACGAGCAACACGTGCATCGTTTTGGTCTCGCCGGGTCCCCGCAGCCCGCTTCTTACCGGGCGGTCCGGCGGATGTGACGCGTGTCCACCTGGGCGCATGTTTGACTGACCTTGTCTGTCTCCTCGCGAGCCGCCGCTGTCCTTGTGTCTCTGGCTCTCACTCGCACACTCTTGAGCGGTCAAACTGAAACTGCGGGCTCCGTGTTGGACAATTAGCTGGTTGTTGTCCACTGGCTAGGAAACGCGAGAGCCGAGAAGTATTGGGTGTGGTTGAAATTGGACGGCGCGGGAGACCCAGATCCCCAGTCCTGTTCGTAAAGACAAATATGACGCCAGTCTAGAAAAGTTTCAGAACGGCACGGATGGTTTGTTCGTAGACGTTGATATCGCTTTGTTTGTTTGTTTGTTTGTTTATTTATTTATTTATTTATTTATAGCGCTGGGTTGTCCACTAAGGTTCAATACTACGTTGTTGAAGGGAAAAGTGTGCAAGACTGAGCATTAGTGGCCGAAGACGGTATTTTTAGGCGGAGAGGGAAATCTGACAACTTAAGAGGTCGTTTTACTTTAGAAAAAATAAAACGGCGCGCCTCTATTTGACAAAAGCGTCTTTTGAAGAGAACTGGCTAAAAGGTGTTTCCATAGCAACCATTCAGCCTCCGTGGCACATTTTATCACTGGGCATTCGTCAGCTCAAGGGAACGACACTGCTGTGAAAGAGCGGTTTGACATTTTGGGAAATACTCTTGTCTGTTGTGCTCGGTGTTAGATGGGGAGATTGAGGCGTACCTGTGTGGATAAACGTAATGCCGCAGCCTGGAGATTGTTAGCTTAGCTTAGCATAAAGACTAGATAACACGGGGCCAACCCGGCTCTGTGTAAAGGCCACATAAATGAGAGGGCCAGTGTGTGTGTGTGGGGGGGAAATACCAGAAATAAGATGCGTCTTTGAGAAATTGCGAGCATCAGTATGAATAATCCTGTGCTGCTCGTCTTTCTATCCCTCTCTTCTTCTCTTCGCCCCCTCCAAAAGCAGAGTTTTTGGGAAATGTTTCTGTGCAATGCTGCTTAAGCTGCTTGGACTCTGGCTCTCTGATATCCCGCTGTGTGTCATGGTCCTCCACAGAAGTGCCAATGACACCATTAACATGATGAAATAATCTGTACCGCTTGAACAGCAGCAGCAGCCCTTCCGGTTGTAGAATATGATGGACAGCAGATGGACGGTTAGACTTTTCAGTCAGTATTAGTTGACGGCTGAAACAGGTCCCTCGGGTCAGGGTTTCTAAAAATAAAAATTAAAAAAAATTAAAATACTCGTAGTGGCAAGAGATGAGCCCCTTTTTATTTTTTCTTCCCACTGGCACATTTTCAGACCGCCACATGTTGTTTTTGTAGGCAGTCCGAGGAGAGGACCTTGTGTTTGTTTCTCTTAGAAAAGGTCGAATCTGACAAAAAAAAAAAAAAAAGATGAATGTATTAACTGAGAAAAGTCTTGAGTAAGATATTATGCAGGCTGGTTTGTACCAGAGAAAGGTAGTCCTTTGTTGTCGTATCGTCTCGGCGTCACCCGGTTTTCAAAAGTATTCAAAACGACCTCATCCTCCTCCCTGATAATTGTATTTGTTGGCAGTAGCATTTAGTTTACGAGAGTCTGTTCCTGAAGCAGAAGGCTTCTTCATTCTTGTGTATTCAGATTTTGGTTTGGCTGGCAGCACAGAATTGGCCCACTGGATGTACGCTCTCTACGGTGCGAGTTGGATCAGTTCCAATCTCCCCCCACCCCCCGAATTGTATTTTCCATTTTCTTCTTCTTTCTCCTCCTTACTTCACTTTCCTTTAACTTCAGCTCTTATGCTCCCTCCTGCCGCCACCGCGGGACACCCAAGAACTCTTCGTCTCCGGCCCGAGGCTTTCAGATCACGACCAAAATAATGATCTGTTTTTTTCCCTCCCAGACACTGAGATAGTGATGAGTGCACTTAGTCTCCATTTATTTCAGTCAATGATTTGACAAGCATGACTTTTTTTTTTTTTTTTCTTCTTCTTCTTCTTCTCCTCGTGTTAACGTCTTAACTATTAACAGCAGCCTTTGTAAAGCGAGTCAAATCTTCCTGAACTTAAGGTTACGTTCAGATTCTTGTTCAACTCTTTGAACCCGGTTTCATGGTATTTTTCTTCCCTCTCCCACCTCTCTGCTGATTCCCTGTCTTCTCCCATAAGTCCCTCAGCAGACTGATTTTTATTTCTCTAATGGTTCCCACAGTACAGAGACCACACTGAACACCGGACATAGTTTTCCGAAGAGTAAAAGTCCCTTTAATTAGGATTCTTTTTAAGCTGGTGGTCTATGAAACGAGACTAAACTACCGCATAGAAATGCTGCCATTCTTTGTTTTAATTAATATTATGTAACTACATTCGTATGAAGGAAACTATATATATTTTTTTAATTATCATGTTCTAGTTACACTGACTCTAACATGAAGCTGCAAAGAGTTATTGAGGCCTTGTACTGAATTATGGTAGTTGTCTTCCAAGGAGAGTTTAGTGGTGGAAAAACGTTCCTTCACCAGCAAATGAACTGTACCTGTCTGTGACTTGGTACCTGTTCCAAGTATCACTACACCCCACCACCACCACCCTCCTCCCTCCATGATCTCCTGAGCGCACACTCTCTGCCCACCCTTTCCTCCTGTCAGTACAGTTCGCAGATTTCAAAAGAAGATGTGTCCCAACAGTTCATTCATGAATTATTTCTTCTTCTCTCTCTTTTTTTTTTTTTACCCTGTCCCCTCATGGCAGCAGAGTACAGCATGTTCTTTACTTTCAGTATTGTTAGACAGTTGGCAGGTCACTCGGTTTTATCTGGTACTGGTTCATGGGCATTGGGAAAAGGTGGTAGGTGTAATATTGGCACCGTGAAGCCGTTTTACAGAAGGAGCGGCACGCTGTGCCGACTCAGCCTGAAGTTCAGGAAGCACACTGTTTATATCGGAGATACTTCTCTACTTCACGGTTCCTTTTTATGTTCAAGTGTTAAACTCGTGTGTGCAGCTATATTCTGTTTACTTTCTGCTTCGGTCGAGTGCAGAGGCTGGAGTCGCTCCGTTTGATGACATGGTTTGGCTAGACGGGCGTACAAGCACTTAATCTCTGTGCCGTCCAGAATCCGCGGCCTACCAAAGTCAAATAGCAGGGTTGAGGAAAGTACAAACTTTATTCCCCGTGTAGAAACCAAAGACAGAGCCACGCTGTGTTTGTTCTGCACTTAAAAAAAATCCAGCGAATCCAGTTCAGATGGTGTTTACAGCTACTTATACTGCAGCAATATACCATCTCTGCGTGTGCGTGACGATGCCGTTGTGTACGTGTGGTTGTTTGCAGCGGCGTCGTATACGGACAGCTCTGACGACGAGACATCTCCTCGGGACAAACAGCAGAAAAACTCCAAGGGCAATGGAGACTTCTGCATCAAAAACATCAAACAGGCCGACTTTGGACGCAGAGAGATCGAGATCGCCGAGCAAGGTAAAGCAACACGACGCTGTCGCTGATTACTTTGAAAAGGGGAAATTGAGAGTTTAGTTTCCATCATAGGCCGTACATAAAAATGCGGGTCTGAAAAGTGAAGGCAATGGGGAGGTGCTTTTACTTGTAATGTCACTGACAATAGGGACGGACTCCCATTCAAAAAGCATCCGCTTCTCTCACGAAATACAAAGTCAATACATTTTTTTTCCCGTATGTCATTACGGTGTCATTCACTAAATTCACTCCTGGTCAGTGTTCTAGTGGTCCTTAAGAAAATAATCCCATCATTAATTTATGTTTGTTTTAATGTCTTAATTTTAAACTTTAATCTTCTCATTGGTTCAAACATATCTGACGCTAAAGTCAGCAAACACTCTGCACAGCAGAGCTGCGTGCTTCACACACACATGATGACTTGTCTGTTTACGCTGCACTTTGTGATACTCAGTGCATCAATGGAAGAAAATAGTTTTTTTTTTGTAAAATATCTTTGCTTGAATTTCCGCCATTTCCACTCAGGTTTTCTTAAACACGTGCATTATTAATGCATAAAGGGGCAGTGAAAGTATCGTAATAAAGCCATGAGGAAAATACTCCATTCAAAGTGTTTTTGCATGTGTGTATATGAGGGTGTGTGTGTGTGTGTGTGTGTGTGTGTGTGTGGTGCCATATTGTCCACGCTGCTGCAAATGCATATAATTTACCTCTTTCTCTAATTACTTCACAAAATATACAGGGAGCCTCAGCTGAACCCTGCAGGCCACACACACACACACACACACACACACACACACACACACACACACACACACACACACACACACACACACACACACACACACACACACACACTCTCACTCTCACATTTTATCCCTAGCATCAGTAACTCAGCTGGATGAGTCGATGGATTAGCGATGAAGTATTAGAAGGATTAAACGGTGAGAATTTCTTAACCGTCCAGCTGATTCCTCTCTCTGTGTGTGTGTGTGTGTGTGTGTGTGTGTGTGTGTGTGTGTTATTCCTTCGTCTTTCAGAGATGCCAGCGCTGATGGCTCTGAGGAAGCGAGCCCAGGGGGAGAAACCCCTCGCTGGTGCCAAGGTGGTGGGCTGCACTCACATCACCGCCCAGACTGCTGTGAGCACACACACACACACACACACACACACACACACACACACACCCGGCAGCTAAAACAAACAGTCAAGACGAGACCCTTCTCTTCTCCACAGGTGCTGATGGAGACTCTGTCAGCTTTGGGGGCTCAGTGCAGATGGGCAGCCTGCAACATCTACTCCACCCAGAACGAAGTGGCAGCTGCTCTGGCAGAGGGAGGTGAGACTCGGGAGTTCCTTTGTGTGACATCTGACCTTTTCTGCTCTCTCTTTTTTATTCACTTCTTCTTAAAATATGTACGTGCTCTTCTCTTTCACATCATGCACTGATTGATCATTTCCCCCCGTCTCTTTGTAGGTTTCAGTGTATTTGCGTGGAAGGGAGAGTCAGAGGACGACTTCTGGTGGTGCATCGATCGCTGTGTCAACGTGGAGGGCTGGCAACCCAACATGGTAGCACACCTACGTACTACATGAAGCTCACTAAATCACGAGAAAAATCTGTTCTTTCTTTTTACGTCCCGCTGTCCTCACTGGTAGTAAACACATCTGCTATTTATACCAGACAACCAGATTGTTTTAAATATATTAATTATTATATTATCTGTTTCTACATCAAAATTGGTGACTTGCCACTGTGGGTGGAAGTGCAGGAGTGTTTTTGAATGTTGATGAAAATAGCCTGGACTGAATTGGAAATTGGTTCTTTGACCATGAAACTTCAGATTTTCAGCCGATTCTTTCTTCACTTTGCTGTAATTTCTTTTTACCGTTTCTCCTCTTTCCTAATATCTTCTCTCAACCATAATCCTCCTCCTCTGCCGCCTCTACTCACCAATGTCTCTTATTCTTTGTCAGATCTTGGATGACGGTGGAGACCTGACTCACTGGATTTATAAAAAATATCCCAACATGTTCAAGAAGATCAAGGGCATAGTAGAGGAGAGTGTCACCGGTGTGCACAGGTGGGACATGAAGCACGCACTCATCCTTGTGTAATATTAAATATCACATTGCTTTAGATAAAAGCAGTTCTCTGGGTATTAAATGGGAGATTATGCAAGTAAATGTCAACACAAACTGCACAGAGTCTCTGGTGAGGCAACGTCACCACCTAGTGGTAAGTAAAGGTTCTCTGTTGACAAAGAACTGAGAGTGTACAAATGCAGCCAGGTTGTGTTTGCAAATGCAACTTTGATAACATATTTTGTTACATTTACACATTGTTAGTATAAAAATAAAACCAGTGCCTTCTTTAAACTAAAGCGCTTTTTTTTTTTCTGTCTGGATTGTGTAGTCTGTATGACACCGTTTGACATCACTGAAAGAGGAAAAATATTTGACTGTTGTTTAATGTTCTCTGCCACCAAGCATCATGGTTGTTACACCTAATTGTGATGTTTGGGTGTGTTTTTGATGTGTGTATGCAGGTTGTACCAGCTGTCCAAGGCAGGGAAGCTGTGTGTTCCAGCCATGAACGTCAACGACTCCGTTACCAAACAGAAGTTTGACAACCTCTACTGCTGCAGAGAGTCCATCTTAGATGGGTATGAAACTTTGTCCTGCTTATTAGAAATTTAAAAAAAAAAAAACCCAGACCCTCGTTTGTTGCTTTGAACATTTACACCCACCTCTTCCAAATATTCAGCCGCCAGTGTGTAATAATAGTGTTTCTGTCCTCAGGCTGAAGAGGACCACTGATGTCATGTTTGGAGGCAAACAGGTGGTGGTGTGTGGATACGGAGAGGTGAGGCTGACGTCCTCGCACACATTGATTCGGATGTAGTTTAGAGGAACAGTAAGATAGTTTTAAGTAGAGATTAGTTTGGGGGGCATATGGCCGCATTCTTTCAGCAGTGTGAACGCAAATGCATTCTGGGCCACATTGAAGGACCTTCTACTCAACTGCTGTCCCCCGAACAAACAATAGGAGAAATGTCCAGCGTCATTCTGCTGAGCACAACTGAACTGTACAGAACTAGAAGAGATTCACTTGTAAACTGTAAACTGATCTCTCGGTCATACAGCCGCTGTTTAGTGAAGAAAAAATTTCCATCCACCTGATGTTTGTTTCACCAAAGCCTCCTATGTGGATGCGTGTTAATGGCAGGTCTGAACATGCCCATTACGAAAATAATTATTTGTCTCCCCTGTTTATAATTTGTCTAAACACGGTTACAGGACGGACAGTATTAACCTTATTTGCTTTGGTTTAAATTAAAGTCTACTCGTGTCTGTTAGAGGTCTTCTCTTTAATCTTGGTGTGAAAGAGATCTTTGAAAAATAAGTGCACATTAATGCTCAAAAACAACAACAAAAGAACCATCCTGTTGACAATTGGTCTGCGGATCAACAGAAGAGCTTCCTTTTCTAACCAATTAGATTAAATCTGATTCACATCAGTCACGTTATTTTTACACGGGGCCCGCTGACTTTCTAAAAGACTCTCTGTAGTGATTTAAGATGCATCATGTGATCAGTGCCGATACGAAATGGCACGCTGACACTTAAACCTAAAACCAAATTTTAAACCAGAAGCCTGTCAGTTTGGTCCTCGTCCAGGTTTGCTCTCCAAACATGAACCTGCGCAGCACCAGCAGATGTGTGTTTACACTGTATGTTAATATCCCGTTTGTCTTTGTCATCCTCAGGTCGGAAAAGGCTGCTGCGCTGCCCTCAAAGCGATGGGCTCCATTGTCTACGTCACAGAGATCGACCCCATCTGTGCCTTGCAGGCCTGGTAGGTCTCAGCTTTTCTGTTGTTGTCTTGTGGCCAAGTGATGATGTCGTCCGTCTTATACGCTTTTTTAAAAAAAAAAAAATTTACCCTTCTCACCAATCGCAGCATGGACGGCTTCAGGCTGGTGAAACTCAACGAGGTCATCAGACAAGTGGACATCGTCATCACCTGCACAGGTTGGTTCTGGAGCTCTGAAAAGAAGAATCTCGCATTCGCTTTTGGTCGGTGAAATTGAACTTTATGAGTCCTTCTGCATGATTAATTATATTAATCCTCACTAATTGTTTTATAACATAAATGCAGTTAGTACATAGAAGGAAAACCAATTTAGATTTTGTGTTTTCAGAGGGTGAGAGACATGAAACTGTCAGTCACAGCATTCTGTTAGTGTTCACTCAGAGTGACTCGACAGATATTAAATCATAGTAATCAAACTGCTGCAGTTACTAATCAGGTTCTCGGCTCGGCAGCCGGGGAGTCGAACACTTAATTGGAGCAGAGAATTAGTTGCGTCTCTGCTTCATTACCTAATGCTGCCGGCAGGCCTGAAGCAGAGAACTGTCTTTAGGGGTGAAACCACAAATGAACAGGAAAGATAATAAAAAAAAAGTGCTGTGAAAGAAAGAAAAGAGGACAGACGGGAGCTCTAATAAGGTCACGTACTGGAAGCTCAGCTCATTAGGGCCCATGAAGCAAAACTCAAAAAGAGTCCCAGTGAATTATTATTGTCGCTGAAGAGAAATGAACAAAGCCGATTTGAAAAATGTTAAAGAAACTTGGTCCTTCGGGGAAACACATCTGTCTGATGAATAAAAATAACCTTCTCACGTGTGCACACACACACACACACACACACACACACAGATTGCAATTTATTAGTTGTTATTTTTTTTATTTGTCTGTGATATTGAGCAATTGATTTGTGACAGAATTTGGCTCCTTAGTACTGTAGTGTGCAGGCAGGTGGAACCCTCCAACTAAATCTCATTTCCTGACCTAATTAACAATGATGATGTTCTGAGATAAATAATTACATCGTGTACTGTAAAGACTTTTTTTTCTTCAGTCCCCTGATTTTCTATATGAAGTTCTAGAAAACGCATTTAGTCCCTTCGCAACATGGCGTTTATGAAAACCTCGTGTGCACTTTAGTCTTTCCGATTTTTGCTTTCTCCCTTTCGTAACTTCTTGTTCTTTGCGTCCCCGCCTTCTCTCAGGAAATAAGAATGTCGTGGTGAGAGAGTACCTGGACCGCATGAAGAACGGCTGCATTGTCTGCAACATGGGACACTCCAACACCGAGATCGATGTGGTCAGTCCCCAGCTTACAAAAACCTCTAAATGCAGGGATCTTGTATTTAATATCTTGCCAAATTAAGTAATGATGTAACAGGCAAGGTCAAATACCTGGCTTGCGTTAAACTTGTTTTTTAAGCAAGATATTCTCCAAACCCAAACACAGGCAGTTCCTGGCAGCTTGTTGAATGTCCCTCTGTCTGTAAAAATTGACCTTGGGCTGTGACTGTTCAATGTTGTCATGGTAACTGACACTGTAGTTTGAGGCAGCGGTGTTGCAGTGAAAAGCTGGATCCATAACCTCCTATAACTGTCGGAATAAAATACAGACGAGTGGAGATTTTCTTTTCATCCTCTCGGCAGTGTGGCTGACAAATCGATTTTTACAGTACATATTTAGCTCTAACAAGACTTCGTCTGTCAGGGTACTTTAATGACAGTTATGATCTCACTGCTCGATGTCACCGTGTCTGAGAAGCTCAGTGCTGATGTAAACTAAGAAGATAGGGTGGAGAATTATCTTTAGAATTTTAGGCTTTTAATTCGGAGTGAATGCAGAATTATAAGGACAATGAAAATATAGAAATGTTGCAAAGATAAGGGTCTGATTATTTTTTTTTTTGGGGGGGATAAGGGTCTGATGGAGTAATGTCAATATTTTATGAAGATGGCAATCACAGTGAGTGGTTAACAGAGGGAGGAGCTCACATACAGCCTGTTTTAACCGGAAAGGCCACAACGCTGCAGTAAAGGAGACCTCTCATTATTCCAGTTGCTTCTTTTCCTTTTTTACACTGAAACATCCAAAGCCAGCATTATGTTGCCACTCTGTGTGATTTTTAGAGTCTCAACGTGTAACATGAAAAGGGTCGTGTGACGTACAACATACTCGACGTAAACAATAGTGGGTGGGCGAACTGAGCGTTGATGTGCTCCCTGAATTAGGCAGCTGATCTGGTCCTTTTTCGACAGGAGAGCTGGCATCTTAGTTCCCAGGAGATTTTTTTTTAAATTTTTTTTTTTTTTTAAATCCTCTGGTGGTCGGACACAGACGACGTCACGAATTCCCACCTCGGACAGGGCTATACGAGAGGAAGATACGAGTCACTTCATCAGCATGCCTCGTCATTACTTGACCCACGATGGTAGACGGAGGACTGTTCAGCTGTATCATCAGCCAAACGGATGTAATTGTTGACGAAGTTGTGCTTATCCTGCAGGCGAGTCTGCGGACTCCCGAGCTGACCTGGGAGAGGGTGCGCTCTCAGGTGGACCATGTAATCTGGCCCGACGGCAAGAGGATAGTTCTGCTGGCAGAGGTACGCACACACTCGCGAACAGCTTTTGCTTGAACCACACCATTGACAACACAAACAGTGTGATGTGGATGGACGTAAAGGACGACAGTCTCCAGGGGCCACCGGTGTTTGTTTGTTTTTTTCCACGCTTTTTACTCACAATTGTGAAGCCTACTTTTCAGCCATTTCTTGTAGCAGTCATGTCCAGTCACGTTTATTAAACACCTTATCAAGCATCATTAAAAAATAGAATTTGGTCAACAAGTTGCAGAAAAACAAAAAACATTTCAGGTCAGTTGCGAGATGTTGTGTGTGTGTGTGTGTGTGTGTGTGTGCGTGCGTGCGTGCGTGCGTGCACGCGCGCATATGTGTTTTACAAGCTGTGACAGAATGAGAGCAGTCTAACAGGCCCAGACAGATGACCTGGCAGCCCGTCGATGTCTGACTCTCTGAGGCTGTTTGATGTGCAGCGAGTTTACTCCTCCATCCTCACCTCACCGTCCTCCGGATCGCGTTCTGTTCTAACAGCTCTGATTCTTAACACAGCTGGGCGCCATAAACACTGTTTATTGCATCTTCGTCTTAATTTTCTATGTCTGAGATCTGTTTTTCTTAAATAGCGTCAGCACTGTGTTTTTCTAACTTTGTGTCACCAGGTAATACGATGCACTCATGCATTTATTTATACAAATTCATGAACTGTGCTTGGCTCTGCTACTAAAGACTGCGATGGGCCACAACGACAAGTTTTGGCAGACACGGCAGTCTGAGTTGTGGAGACCTTTTGTGTGCATCGTACAAGGCACAATGAGCCTTCTCCACACATGAAAACACACATTATCACGAAACGGTGTCAGAGTGATCAGCGTGTGTGTGCGGTTCGCTGCATATTAACAGTGTTTTATTTCACTTTCGCCTTTCAGAAGCAACAATACAACCTTTCTCTGTTCCTCCTTTTCCTCCTGAAAGGTTCAGTTTCAGAGGACTAGATACTCAGCCCTTTATCTACGGCTGTCAAAATATAATATAGATTTGCCATCATTCGTCTTAGTCAGATTATGCACAGCAGTAATTTACAAAGAAGTTGACAAGATAAACTATCTAAGGTCGATTCAAAATTAAAAAAAAAAAAAAAAGAAGCAAAGAGCTTTAATGAATTTTTAATGCAGCATTTTTCAGTTTTATTGTTTGCCTTATAGTTATTCTGATTAACTAGACTGATTACAGTTTTACACAACAGCCGGTCTGAAGGGGAACACTGGGATCTGAGTTGAATCATCTCCAGCAAGCATTTCCCTCCTCCAATGTTTTATCATGTCGCCCAGACTGCAGATAAGAACCTGCGCCTGTTGTTGCTCTGTGTGCTCTAAGCTTGCGTTTCCTTCCTATCCAGGGTCGTCTGCTGAACCTCAGCTGTTCCACTGTGCCCACTTTCGTGCTCTCCATCACTGCCACTACCCAGGTAACAACCGTGGATCGAGTTCTGTCTCATTCACATTGCTGTACGTGTTTCGGACTTTACGCTGCGCGCCTCACCAGCTCTATCTCTCTTCGCTGTGTTTACGTGGTGTCATGTGGGTAACACCTGTGTGTGTCCGTGTCCAGGCGCTGGCTCTGATAGAGCTGTACAATGCCCCCGAGGGACGCTACAAGCAGGACGTTTACCTACTGCCGAAGAAGATGGGTAAGATTTTCTTCACGTCAGACCATAAAGCTTGGAGAAAGAGAGCTTAATGCAGGAATAGTGTAGTTGAATTGCGTAAACGCCTCTTGTATAACAAACTCGGTATGATATCAGTGATGGTTCATATTGTCTGGTACATAAGTAGCCACCAACCACGGAGATGGAGAGGAAGGGGATTACACACAGTTTGTTGTGGCTCAGCAGAAGGCCCGCGGGCGCTCGGCATTTATCTCTATTGACAGCAGAGCCGGTCTCGCGTGTTCAGTCCGGAGTCACATCCCCGGATAGCAACTCATCCACAGTAGATTGAATCCCGTGTGTCTGGGCACATATGTGTGCGACGCGTACGACCCGCAGCGTGTCTGCATAGTCCCCCGTCGCATTTCCGAGCGGTCCCTCGGTGCCCGAGAGCAGAGCAGAGCACAGACACGGTAAAGAAAAACAGGGAGGTGAATGTAGGTCACGCCGTCAGTGACTGCTGCTGTTACCACAGCACACACTGACACAGAGATGAGACAAGGAAGGGCTCAGATGAGGAGAGGGAAAGCAAAAAAGAAGATAGAAGACACTGCAGAGAGAAAGTAAATCAAGGTAAATCCCAGTACTCCCTGCTACTTCTCCTCCTTTTCTCAATTGAAATGATTAATCAAACCGCGGACGCCTGGTGAATGTTAACGTCCTCTTCCTCTCTCTTCGCCCTCCAGATGAGTATGTGGCCAGCCTACATCTGCCAACATTTGACGCACATCTGACAGAGCTGACTGACGAGCAGGCCAAGTATCTGGGCTTGAACAAGAACGGACCCTTTAAGCCAAACTACTATCGGTATGAAAACTCTTCTGCACACTTTGGTTTGAATGACAAAATGATCCTGTTCTGGAAATACTGGTGTCGAGTCCCGTTTGTGCCGAGTTCCTTTTCAATATCATTCTGACTCCTGATCTAATGCAGTTAGGTTAAGTTTTAAGCAGTCGTTTGTAACAAACTAAAAATGAATGATTCAGCTAAAATTTAATCAGCATTTTTTTTTGGGGGGGTTAAGAAGACATTACAGCTAATAATCGCCTGTATTACCTGTAGCTATAACCTTAAAGGAGAATAAATGAATCTAACACGTTGAATAAACAGATAAATAAATTGCCCTTTTCCTTTTACTTACTGCTGGTTCGCAGTCCTGAAGGTCTCAATTCAAAACTATTATTCTCCCACCAGCTTGGAGTGAACGCATGAACTAGACAACAGCAAAGAGTGTCAATTTCACGTTCCAATAAATTAGGAGGGTTTTAAGGTTAAGCAGCTCGAACTCACCAGATGTTTTTGTTTGTGAGAAACCTTGTTGTGATAGTTTGAAGATGGCTGAATGAACGCGGGTATTTTGTCCACCTGAATTGGATCCAAAATGGACTCCGACCTTAAGTCTGTTTGTATGTGGCGCCAAATCTTTTAACCCAGCGATATGATTGAACAATAGCTTGCCAGTCTAGTTGTAATGTATAGAAATTATAGTGGCTTTTGCTGGTCATCAAATAACAATAGTAACTTCTTATTGGAACAGAGCTATTTCATTTTTGTATTGAGTAATAATGTGCAGAAATATCAGGAAATTCCCAAACCAACCATTTTCCCACCTGTCCAGTCTGTCAACACAAACTTGAAAGATTTCTTCTGTAATCTTGTTGCCACAGAGTCAGTTTAGTTTCTCTCTCAGTTTCATGTTTGTAGCACCTCTGACTTCTGCTAACTGATGTGTTGTTTCTTTGTTTTGAAGGTATTAAACCACAGTTGGGGAGGAACTAAAGAAATACTCCATGAATCGCACAGACTCAGAAGGATAGACGGACAGAACAGTCAACACACCTGCTTTATATCTGGGGTGGGGGGGGTGGGGTGGGGCGTGGCTTTCCCTGCGCTTATGGCAGTTGTTTAATTTATTCACACTTCAGTAATAATAATAACATTAACTACTCTGTGGAGCTGCTCCTGCCACCTGCCACTAGCTAGCTGCCCGACGTCGTCTTCTCCGGGAAGGTGTTAAACTTCCACTCGTCACTTCGCCATCGTTATCTCTTTCGCTTTAGATGCTCATTTGCGTGTCGAGTTGTATGTAAATCCTCCATCTTCCCTTCCCATCGCCAGATCTTTTATTGTTTATCTATTAAAGATTAAATTGCTGATGCTAAACAGATATCTACTATATAAACAAAACTTGATTTAAAAAAAAAAAAAAAAAAAATCTGCGTGAATGAAGATGACCTTTTGAAGATTTAGTGACGGACAATTTTTTTCTGTCATTTATTTGTTTTGTTTTTTGTCGCTGTTGTTTTTATTGTCTCTTCTTTTCTACTTGTGATTTCATTTTCTCGTGTAATATTTGCAAGGGCGGGGCTAGTTGTAGTGGGAGGGGTTAGGTGGGGTCTCAGGGTCCAATCATATCATGTATTTCATTTGATTGAGATTCACCATTGTCTTTTTTTTTTTTTTTAAGATGCGTTCTGTCCCTTCGGATCAGCCTGTAGAGGTTTTTTTTTTTCATTTTAGCATGACTGGATGGTGATTGGTTCTTCCACCTGTCACTCAAGCCCACAGTGAAACCATCTCATTGGCTGCTTCTTTCTCAGCTTCCAGCTGCTCACTTGCTGCAAGTGTCAAAGTAATGAAAAGTGATTTCAGTTCGTCTTTTCCTTTAAAGAAAAAAAAGAAAAAAGAATGACTCTAATGTATTAGAAGCATGGCAGGTTGTCAGATCATTACATGGGTATACTGTATATTTAGATATTTATATCAAAATACGATTTTTCTATCTTTTTCTCTCCTTCGCCGTCTAAATATCATTACTATAAAACACATGTCACACAGAGATAAGCAATTAAATGTTCTAATGAAAGGTGTAATTCATGTCCTCAAGCCCTTATTATGAATACTGTGACAAAACATTTATAGAAATACCAAATGTGCAGCACGTTGTTGCCATGCAGGCTGGTACTCCAGCTCATATTTTCTATCAGGTCCTCAATAAAAAAAAAAGTATGGTGCTGTTGCAATTTGCTGTACTTACAATTACACAAACAACACAGCTCTTTGGTACTCAAATGGTTCAGCTTAAAAATCAAAATCTTGCATCATGACGGTTTTTGTTTCCATTCATCATCTCTCCAAATTGATGCGCGTCGGTCCTTCAAGTGGATGTTCACCTTTGCCCGCCTTTTTCTTCTTTTCTAATGAGCTGCGTGGTCGCCATCGGGGCCGAGCTGACGGTACAAATTAGAAAGTCCTGACAGTGATTTCAGCTGACTGCCAAGTACACACCCCGCTGCTGCTGCTGCTACACACCTGATCCAGTCACATACTCTGCCAGCTCTGCTTTTACCGAGTGAGATCAAATACTTAAACACAACCAGACATATAGAAGCTCATTTATCCAGGTACAAAAAAAAAAAAAAAAAAAAATTACAGTACTGTGATGTACGTGGAAAATTCATTTGATTTGAGTTACATCTTCTGAACAGGTGGAAATAGCACAAAGAGCTTTACCGGTTTGAATAAATCGGCGCTCACTCGAAATTCAGATATGCCGACACATTTCAGTTTTTTTTTTTTAATTTTTTTTTTTTTGTGTGACATCACGACTGAAGGTTACCAAAGTCTTTTAAAGGAACAGTTCAACATTTCGGAAAATCTATTTACTAGCTTTTCTTGCCAAGTGTTGCCAAGATAAACTTAATGAATTTAGTGTGCAGACGTCAAAGCGTTTTTTTTTGGTTTTTTTTCATGTTCAATGAAAAAAAACAAAAAAAAACGCTCTGACGTCTGCACACTTTTGCTGAGTTCATCTCGGCAAAAAAAGAAACAATTTTATTTCCCACAGTGTCGGACTCTTCCTTTAATTGTGGCGAAATCAAGTCTGAAGAAATCAAAGGTGTGTGTGTGTGTGTGGGAACCTCTCACTGTCTGACCATATGCCACCATGAAAGGACAAGCTCCTGTACTGTGTCGCGGTCCGGTGACGCACTGTTCCTTGCCAATGTTTGTGCATTTCTCTTGTCTCCTCGTGCTGTTAAGAACCCGCTCTTGAAGTAGTGTGACCTGTCGTCTGTGTAGTTCCTAAGTCTTATTTTTCTTCCTTTTGCGTGCGAATGTGTTGAATGCTCTCTTGAGAGAAAGATGAGGTGGCAATAGATGAGTGTGTGTGTGTGTGTGTGTGTGCCTCTTAAATGTCTTTCTGTATTTGTATACATCCCTTTTGTGTGGGCCATAGTTGCTTTGTTAACAGCTGCCTCAGGACCCTAGCCTGTGCGTTAGGGGGAGAAACTGTTTTTTTTTGACAGCCGTAAGCTGACTGACACGAGTGTGTGTGGGCGGGGGAAGACACCAGCATCATATATGTATATACCTACTATATACAGATATGGCAACCTTTAAAAGTATAGGAAGGTAAAAGAAGAATGAACTCCTGTATTTATTGTTGTAAATCCTCATACAGTGCAAACTGGCAAAATTCTCAAACATGTTTTAAGTTGTCTAATAAAGAAAAAAAAACAAAAAAACTTATGTTTAAATATTACAAGTGATAATGGTAGATGATGAGCAATAATTAAAACATTCTGTAATCTTAATGAATAAAAATGTAAAAAATTGTAACCATTTTGTGCGCATCTTAATTTCTACAACGTTTGACTGCTGTTTTGTGTTTGTTCCAGTCTGTTGTTGACTGATTTCTGAGAAGCTGTATTTGTGTGTGTTGGAAGAAGGGGAGCCCGCGTGTGCAGCTGCCGACGTCTGTCACGGTGAGCTCATCAGGGCCAGCAGCAGCCAGACCGGGACATCTCTGACACCCGCGGAGTCGAGCTGGCTGTGAGCCTTTATTTATTTACTTGACACATAAATCTGCATCAACAGTTTTTAACAGTTTGACACCTATAGAATAAGATGTAATTTAAAGCGATTTAAAACTATAATTCAGAGGTTTACAAATTACTTTTTTTTATTTTTATTTTTTATTTTGATGCGTTTCTTTTTTTTGTAACAAAAAAAAATTGACGCGAGAAACGGCCTGACACAGTGTGGTCTGGGGCTACTACATCAGTAATGAATGAGGTCGGTTTACTCACTGTGTTGAGTGCTGCTCGACTTGTGAAAATAAATGTGTAGCACCACTAGTGGAGCTCGAGGGTGGCCGGGGGGGGCGGGGGGCGAGGCGAGGCCACCCCACTCAGCATCGTGGCTGCAGTCAAAGTCAAATAATCTAATTTCTGTGCCACTTCTGAATAAGTACTGGCCTAAGCCTGGTCACACCTATAAAAAAAAAAATAATTTAAATAAATAAATAAATAATGTTTGGCTCCGCCCCGTGGGAGGAGCTATCTGTAGTAAATAACCGTGACGTCACCAGGATTGTTTTAGCTTGGACTTGATGGTTAAAAATGTATAACTGAAAGTATGTTTAAGAAATGGGGTCCATGTGAAAACTGTTAGTTTAGCATGAACTATCTGCCACCATCAAATGACGTTTCTATAAATATAACTGTCTTCACTTTTCTCTTGCTAATCCTACTGGTTTACATGGTTTGCATGGTTTCCCCAGCAATTATAATATTTAGGTGCTGCACCCAAATCTTTTGGGGCACCACTTAAAACCAAATGAATGTTAAATAATTGGGGGTATTTATGTATGATCTAATCTGGCTTTTCCAAATTTTTGGAAAGTTTCTCACCGGTGTTTGAATAAAAATGATTAAAAAAAAAAAAAAAAAGTGAAGTGAAGTGAAATCGCATATTTTTAAATTCGTCTTAATCTCTCCAAATGCATGTCTTTCGCAAACCTGAGGGAAAACGGAAAAACAAAAAATGACCATAACATTATGGAAGTGAGATAGTCTCTGAACGTAGATGTAAACCTTTTTCAAAACACCTGCAGTGCATGCCTCTGATCGGTGTCAGATTTTAAACGAACTCGCTGCTGCCATTCATGCAGGACTCTGCGTAGGCTTTTGTAAATAAGCTGCTTTGTTTTGTCTGCTGCTTCGTTAGATTAATTGAATCAGAAGTGATTTGGCCACTAGTGGATAATTATTTAACCAGGAAGTCCCCCCCCCCTCCCGCCCCCCACTGCTCGCACCATGTGGCCGTGATCCACCACAAGCTCACGCCCACTCCAATCATGTCATCTAAAGTGATTTCCACGGTGTGTTTGTGTTGGTAGGTAAGAGTGTGTAGCGGTCTACACACAACCCCCCCCCACCACCACCACCTCCACGTATCAATAATTTACTTTGAGAGAAGGGGGACAGGAGGTGAAGTGACTGCAGGAGGTCCCCCACCTCCACTGCAGGAGGTCCGTTTCAGGGCTCGGCATGCTATTTCCACATGATGTGAATCAGTCCTTTTAGTACCTTCAGCCGTCCAGCCCTCTACCTTGGTACACTGACATCGTTTTGGTTCCATGTGGTCAGCTGATGTTCCTCACTGCGCTCTCTCTAACCCCGCCCACCTCGGGGCGCGCAGGGACAGCGAATCAAACCGATTGGTGGTGGGGGGGGGGGGGGGGGGGGGAGTAGCACCACCACCAGCAGCAGCAGCAGAAGAAGGAGGAGGAGGAGGAGGAGATCCTCAACTTGTCTCTCCGGAGTCGGCGCTCCTCCTGGCGTGGTGCAGTCTCAGCTGTCCACCGGACCGGTATGCACGATCCGCGGGGGAGCGAGTGAGCCGCGCCGACCGTGAAAGATGCAGGCGGAGGACATGGAGGTACCTATCATTAATAACCTTAACGATAACGGCGACAGACAGAGGCCGACAGGGAAAGATGTGTTCAAGGATCAGCAGAAGGAGTCGGAGGTAAATCCGAGAGGCGCTTGCCTGCAGCCTCAAGCTCATGGCTCAGGAGGGCACTTGAAGGGGTTTGTGTGTGTGTGTGTGTGTGTGTGTGTGCGCGCGCGCGCCTGTGTGTTGTGGTTGTGTATTTGTGTGTGTTGTGTTGCTGGGGAGCTTTCAGATCAGCTGAGTGTCCTTACCATATGCATTGAGTCGCTGTCTTTGGCTCCAAAGCACGCACGCACGCATGCATGCAGGCTGGAAGGCAGCGAGGTGTTATTTTGGCAACCGGCTCCTATAAATAACCCAGCAGTAATCCTACAGTGGTGCTCAACGTGGAGAATGCAGGTGGTGAAATGTGACTGCTGCTGCCACCAAACGAATCTGGATCTCATTTTTTTTTGACGTCTTATTCCTACCGTGTGCTCCGTGAATATTAGGCTACACCTGTCCTCACAGTGACATTGACATTTGGATTTTGTCCTTTAGTCGATCACCTAAAATCAAATCAGTCCCACCTCTGACAACCTACTTGGCCTTTTTAAATGGACGTTTGCTGGTTTTAGCTTCACACAGACATTTCACATCTTTGTGAATGGATTAGTTTTGGGGTTTAATCTCTTCACTTGATGTTGATGGAAATTCTTTTGAAAACCATTATATTCAAAACACACAATACATTTAGTGACAATGCTAATCTGCTGTCTCCCTACTGAAGGTTATATCTCTGAAAGCATGCTTTTCCTTTCTTACATGGAATATTTACTTACTGTTTGGAATATGTGCCAATATTTGGCTTTAATCCTCTGTTTCACCATATTTGTATTCAACTTGAATATATTTACTAATGTTGAGTTTCACCATATTTACTCATATTCATCTTTACTATAATTACTAATATTCAGGTTTAATTTTCATCTTCACTATATTTATTAATATGGGGCTTTACTATATTATTCTGCTTTACTATATTTACTAATATGTACCAGACTGATAGTATTTTGAGCTGAAACCATCAATAGACCAGCTAACTGAAATATAATTATAGGCAACAATTTAACACAGTTGTTGAAGTCACGTTTTAAACTAAAAGAGTTGCTAATTTCAGCAGGGATTTACTGCTTTTCTGTGTTTTCTAACACTGTAAATTCTTGTAACTGTTTGTCAGACAAAACAGGCGATTTAAAAACAACACTTTGTACTATTTTGGTCATTTTTAGACTATTTTCTGAAATAGTCCATAAGTTAATCCAAACAAGCATCCGAGTGTTTCCTTTTTATGTGATAACAGCAGCTGAGACGGACCCGCACATCCTTTCTACAAACACATTTTATGGGTTTTTAAGAGTGTTTGGTGTCACCTTCTGAAATATGGATCTGTAAGCTGTGGCCGCCTCCGCTTTTCTAAACATGCAGCCATCATGGCCCGTGTTAGGTCATATAACGGTCTCTTTCAGTGCCATGTCCATGATTCATCCTCCTCATGAAAAAAATTGACTAGAAGGTGTTGGGTTCATTCCTGGGGTTTGCTCAGCCCCAGATACATGAGAGATGTTCGTCAGTCAGTGAAAGCTGTCATTCAGGGCCAAAACTATTCAGTGTGCTTTTAAAGAGCTCACTGAATGGTTTGGTGGGAATTAGAGCATATTCATCTCACGGCCGTTGGAGTCTGGGACCGGTGGGGTTGGGGGTTGGGGGGGGGGGGGGGGGGGTTGGGGGACAGTGGGGTGCCTGAATGACACGGACGTCGAAGCCAAGTGCTGATGCTACCCGGTCTCTTCACTTGAACTGGGATCCACTGTCTGTCTGTCACTCAACCTCAAACCTGTGGTCAACCTTGGTTCTGTGACTTGTTCGTCGTTTCGTGCCGGCTGGAGCAGTCGTCTGTTGTCCGTGCGGCATATGTTGGTGGGGGTGGTCTGCCTTGACACCGTGCCCGGCGTTTGCACGTTGATATGGTGCAGAGTGTGCGAACACACTGAGGCAGTGCCAGTTTGGAACAGAGACGGCTTTCGTTATTGGCTGACAGCGGGGGGGTGTGTGTGTGTGTGTGGGGGGTGAGATCGGATGAAGGAAAATGAAGGAGAATAAGAGCAGCAGAGGAGACGGAGTGTGTGTAGCAGGGATGTCTCGAAGCAAAGACGGAAACAAAACAAGATATCTCAGTTGGGTTTGGACAGAGGAGTCACTTCAGCTTCAGGGATTCTGGGACTGAGGGTTACTCACCAGTTCCTCCTTTGATGCATAATTCATAATCTTTTTAGTCATTTATCAAGAGGAAGTATCAAACATGACCTGCTTCCAGCTCTTAGAAAACTACTTCGTCGTCACATTTGCAGTTTCATATTGTTGTCAATTAAATTGATATGGACTGTTTCTCACATTTTTTTTGAGGACAATATGAGTCCGGGTTAAAAGAGCGGTGTGTAAATGTCAACTTCAAGGCCCCGAAAACACATTTTCTTCATCAAGTTTTAATGCGACCGACGGGGGTCGTACGAGAACGCACCATTTTTCTGACAAAGTTGTAGCAGTTGCTTATCTTTCTGAAGAATTTTCTTCTTGTCTTCAGTCTGAGCTCTTCTCTCTGCTCTAAAGTGACTGGCCTCATGTCGAAGCAATATTTGAATCAAAATGTAGGATATACACAGCTGTGAGGTTGTTTGGTTAATATTGCCGGGAAGTTGTCGGGTATTTTTCAATAACCTGTAACTTCAGAGACCAAAAAAAAAAAAAAAATGTTGATCAAAAAAAATGTGACCGCTGTAGTTAATACTGAGAAATACTTCCTTATTTTCGACCGGGCTGGATGAATGCAGGTGTTGGGATAGCGGCCAACCAATAACATCCCTCAAGACGAATAGATACCGGCACATGTGAGGTTGTTGTCATCGGGAGTGTACTTGATAAAAGTTGCTCTCCAAGACGGACTGTTTATTGGCATTTATTGATCATAAGGAGTCTTAACAACTAAATTTGTAATGTGTGACGCTAAAGAGAGGACAAAACATCAGAACATGTCAGTCAAATGTTATTGAAGGCCTTAACAAGAAGTAGCTTACAGCACAGCACAGCACTGCTAGACCACCCACATCCTCCACTGTCTCAGCGCACCGACATCTCGGATGATCTTCAGAGCTCGTTGCAGGTTGTAAATGTGAAAGTGAAGGAGGCAGCACCTGCTCTCAGACCCCCGGGCTTCCTTCATCTGCACTACTATTATTAATAAGTCATTTTCTTTCGTCGTCTGCGCTCCCGAGTGGTTTTCATTTCCTGCTTTACAAGTGCAGCAGTGGCATCAAATCACCAAACTTTGGTTCGGTGTTGTAAAAAAAAAAAAAAAATCCCACTTGTGCTGACTTGGTTGCAGCAAAATATTTTATAGGAGACAGTTACATGGTGGGAGTTATTTAACCAGGATAGCTGACTCAGAGAGCACATCCTTATTTACAGTTCTGGGCTGGTCCCCGGGGCGGTTTTTCACAGGGTTAAACACAGCTTACGCTCGTAGCTTGAAGCTTGCCGGTGCTGCCCGGAGTGTTTCTGAATTCTCATTAGCATAAAATGAATCTTTAATAATCCCTGGAGATGGACATTAAGAACATTTTATAGCTGTAATACATTGTCATTAAACAAAGCCGTCTTATTTATAGTAATGTTGTCATCATGTGTACCGTGTACTTTTGGTCTTTTGGAGGGACAGTATTGAGAATGTCAGCCTCTGTATGAGCCCGTCTGCTGTTCTCGCTCTAAGGTCATGCTCTAAATGTGTGTGTGTGACGTTCATGTGTGTGTGTGTGTGTGTGTGTGTGTGTGTGTGTGTGTGTGGGGATCACATGCTCCTCAAAGCCCACTCAAACTTCAGCACAAACCACTTTGTCATCAAGCTAAAAACAAGGTCTTTTTTTTTTTTATTTCTCCTTTCATAAGGAGTTGAGTTTTTGTCGTGCCGTACCCTGATCCTGCAGCCCGGCGAGAGTCTTCACAGAAACTGTGCAGTCGGTCTCGTGGGCATGTGCTAATCACAGGGTGAGGCTAAAGTCAGAGCCTAGGGAGACCCTTGCCTGGATACGGAGGCTTATCTGCGCTGAAAAGGGGGCCATGTTGACTCCTGCGTCTTCTCTGTCCTTCTTCTGGTGCTGTATCACTGCTGTTCGCTGCAGCGCCGGACGACTCTGAACTCTTCAATGAAAGACCGATTAAAGCCGTATCTCTGCATTCAGAGGATCTGAGAGATGAATGTAAATGAGTCATCAGCGCTGCCTCGAAATCCAGCAGCCAATAATAACTTGAATGTACACATGATGAAATTAAAGCAAGCCTGAAGTGTGTGTGTGTGTGTGTGTGTGTGTGTGGGTGTGTGTGTGTGTTTGACCGCGAATGGAGTTCAGGGTAGAGGTAGGTGTTGTTGTGATATGTGCCGCAGCATGTTTATATCTGTTTGTATGTATGTGGGTGTCTGTGATTGGCCGAGTTCAGGTTCACACTATAATGTATGATAATGTCTTCTTTTCAGAGCTCCATGGAGTCTCCGAACCTGGAGTTCGAGTACGGAGACACGGACACACTCACGGCTGAGCTTTCAGGTAAGACTGAACTAACCTTGGAAGAACCCGTTGTGTTCTTGAACGTGCCCCATTTTGCATTCGCTTTCATTGTTGTCTCCTTAATGTCAGACTCACTCAGAGCAAAAACAATTATGACTGGTTGTTGTGCGTGACACAAGAGTTCAGCCGTGGAAGTCCTGCAGTAAAACTTCTGTTTCTACTTAGCATATAATGTGCTATTGGTTTGAAAACTAATTCAACAGCCGCATTCCTCCGGCTGTCTTCAGCTGTTTTATATTACAAATAAAAAACAGACAATAAGCTGGCACTCCGCTGAGGGCACAGAAGAAAATCCTTTGGTGCTGACATGTTTTCCACGCACAGAAAGCAGCATTGCTAATGTCACGAGTGAGCTGAAACGGCTGAATCCTTCCAGCACCCGTGTAACCGGTAACAGGTCTTACGTGACTCGCAGCTCGGTTAATAAACGCCAAAAGATGCATAAAAAAAAAATAACAGAACTCAGCAACGCTCGCAGAGGTTTATGATTGGACTTTATTTCAAGTGTGTGATTTAGATTCCTCTCCAGCATCCTTTTTTATTTCTCTGATCCAGCTGATGTATTCAGAGAAACCTTAAATAACAGCACTGATTTTAAGAGTCAGAATGATTGTCCCCCTGGTCGATGGCGTGCGGCAGCTCGTTTGCCAAAAATGTTAGTCACACTGGCCAACAAACACAAACAGACCGACAGTCAGAGCAGCTTTCTAGCGACAGCTCTTCGGGGTCGGGGAGTGACGCCTGCTCCGAGAACAGGAGGAGACGCATAACAGGGTGACGAATCATTAGGCTGTGCATGAAACAGATGAGATCCACAGTGTAGGCTTCCATTGTTTTCTCCTGATTCTGTTCTGTTCTGTTCTTTTCTATTCTAAGTCTTCTCAATTCTATTCTATTCTTTTCTATTCTATTCTATTCTATTCTATTCTATTCTATTCCAACTCGTCTCTCTACAGACAGATATTGATTAGTGGTTTAGCTTGAAGACTTAACCAACCACTTAATTGCAGATTCATTTCCTGTCAATCAGCCAGTTGATCAATCAGCTGTTTACCTCGTGTCTAATTCTATTGTGTTCTGTCCACAGAGCTCTACAGTTACACAGAGGAGCCGGAGTTCGCCCTGAACAGAGATTACTTTGAGGAGGACTTTAGGAGCCATGGTAATATATATATGTGTGTGTGTGTGTGTGTGTGTGTGTGTGTGTGTGTGTGTGTTGTACATCCCTCTGTTTTTTCAGATCCCCTGTGGGATACCAGGTACCAGGTGTGTCACATCCCTCACAGGAAGACAGAGGTCAAACTGGTTTTGTCTGCAGTGTGTTTGATACGTAACATTGAGTCACGGGTACCCACACACACTCGGCCAAGACCCCGCTTTATTGTGCCACGTCAAACACGCACACAAGGCTACAAGCAGTAGACTGGAGATGCTGCCGGTGGTCGCTGCTGTTCATCTCGGAGACCTCGTCGGCTCCTCCGACGGCGTGGCTGCTGCTGACTGACAGAACAGGACTGGTTCTGGTTAAGTGATTTGATAACGGCATCCCTAACTGAAATGTTGAAGGTTAATCAAACTAAATCCTTCAACACTCATGATAACACGAGTACTGAGGGAAGTTACTGGTGGAATAAATAAACAAAGTAACATTTTGACATTAACCAACTGGAAAAAAAAAAAAAAAACAGGTGTCACTTAGTTTCCGCAGAACTACAAAGTCATACTTTTACACTGAAAACCATGTGTTCAGCTTAACAAGTTGAGTTTCTCTTAAGCTGACCGGTGTGATGCGAGGGCGAGCAGCACATCAAAGCTCTTTTGCTCTTTTAAGCTGTTCAAAGAATGGATATCTCTACAGATAGAGGCGGGGGGGCCCCCCCTAAACCACATGATTAACGTTTGGTTACCGAGAAGAAAGCAGTTTTTCCAACATTATGGTCTGCCGGACAAGAGACCAGGGTTTAATGATGCGTTTCTTTACATGATATGCCGAATCTAAATATATATATAAATGATCATGTTTTCAACGTGTCACATGCTTATCATTATCATTTCTTGTCATTTTTGTCTTTTTGGTTACAGCTAACTTAGCTTTTTGTCACTAATTGCGGGAATTGCAGCGTTGTGTCACGTCTAGCATGAACACAGACATCACTCCGAGAAGACTCAAAGGTCTCACTCCACTCCCTGTAGACAAAAGAGCATCTTTTCATTTGATCTAGAAACAGGAAGACCCTCTTTATCTGTCGCCCGCTCTCCAAGCTGAGGGGTGATGAATAGCAGGATTAGATGAGAGCTTCTCAGGCTGCTGTTTAACGGCGATAGAGCACAAAGCTGCCTCTTTGCGATGATTTTCCTGTTTGACTTGTGATCTCCGTGTGAGTGTTTACACAGCGCGTGAGGCCCACTTACAGTGTGCTCATCAATGTTTTATATGCCGACAGTCACTCACATAAATTACAGCGATTACCAAGAAATGTCTAATTTAAGCTCCTCGCTGTTAAAAGGGAAGTTTTCTGAGGACAGTGCCGAAATTAGAAAGCATGTTTCTTCCCCGACTTGAGCTGACACTGCAAGTCGACGTATCTTAAGTAGAAGATCAGTACTTCAGTGTTGATGTTATGATGCTTAATGTCTATCACTGTCCGCTTAATCAAATGAAGAGTCTTAAGAATAGAGGATGTAGTAGAAGTAAAGGGCCTGAATCTGCACAGAGAAGGCAAGCAGTCAGTTCCCATATTTATACACATACTATAAAACAATTGCATTTGTAACTACTTATAGTCAACCACAATATAACTAAGCTAATATACAATAACTAACTTATTGTAAGCTTATTACACGAATCTAACGAAGCGAAAACTATGATTAAGACTAAGTTAATTAGTATACTACCCAAGAGTATGCTAACAAGTGTGAAGTGACACTAGATTGAAAATTTTAAAAAAAGCAAAGTGACCAAAATAAAAAAAAAATGTTATGGTCAAATAGCTGCATCATAACTGATTTTTTTCTTTTGAGAAGTGACAATTGTGAATACTAAAAGACAAAGTCTCCTACTGGGCTTGTGGTAAAAGGCAGACATTTTTTTCCACTGACTTTCTCTCCACTTGTGCTCCTGTCACTGAAGCTTAGCATTTTCGCTAAAACTCATCACACAGTAGGCATTCGCAGTGTCCCTATAACCGTCACTCACGGCCACAGCGGCTGCTGCGAAGTCGTTTTTCAGACTGGACTTTTTTCTCCCTCTTCGTGTTTCCTTTCACTTTTCTATAAATGAAAAATGCTTAAAAAAATAAATAAATCAAAGACAGATTAGTCACCTAAACTGTATTCTGTAAAGCTCAGAAAAAGAGACACTGATAAAATACTTCTGCGTGCATCCTTGGACACTGCGTTGTTGTGTCCTTCCCGCAGCTCGAGGCAGGAGGTGGACCGAGCTGGTGGTGGAGGAGCAGAAGACGTATGTGATGAGGCTGCTGGATGCGCTGGAGGTGACGGACAGGGACAAGAGGCTGAAGGTGGCCAGGGCCATCCTCTACCTGGCTCAGGGTGCGTAGGCTCAGTGCATTACAGCCACCAGCAGACGTTCTCCACGGCGGACATTTTGGCCCGTCATTGTAGGAAAAGCGCGAGTTTTATTATCGAGATGGTGATGCTTTGTTAAAGTGTTGTAATAAGTTGTGACGGCGAGCCAGAATGCACAGAACTGAAACGATTTCAGCCGTCATATATGTTATCGTTTCCACCTGTCAAAATACAACAGTTACACGTACAGCAGCTTTTTGCTTTGTCTAAAATTTGCTTCTCGCAGTCATCGGTTATTAACACTGCCTCGCTACGAACAGCCCCATGTGATTAAGAGAATATGCGTATTATTTAAAAGCATTCATTCGGTCACCTGTAAATGGCAAGCAAATCGGAAACTGTCACGCGACACACCGCTCGTGTCCCATCCCCCTCTCGTCTTTCCCCAGGAGTGTTCGATGAGTGCGACACGGAGGTGGATGTGCTCCACTGGTCCAGACACAACGTCTTTCTGCTCTACGACATGGGCATCTTCACGGCACTGCTGGAGTTGCTCAGCATGGAGATAGAGTGAGTGCCGCACACCGGGTATACACGAGACATTGTTCTTGATCACTCCGATAGGGACGAACTGCCAGGTTACGTGGACAGAAAGACACAGAGGGATATTGAGAGGGAGAGACTGAAACGCAGGGCTGCAGGTAACGCGCGCCATCTGTGATCCACACGTCGAACCCTCCGCTGAGGACGCAGCGTGGTAGCGGCGCCTTCAAGTCGGCTCTGTTGCCGATGGTGTCGGCATCACTCGGGATCCAGCGCTTCTTTGTTGTTACATAAGCCGCTCTGAGGCATGATGGCACAATGTAGCCTGTCACCAGGCGGCACAGCAAAGCAGTGTAAAGCAAGGCAAATGCACACGCACACACACACACACACACGCACACACACACACACACAGACACACACAATGTTTGGCAGGTTATAGTCGGTCATATTTTAATATTCTTACCTGTGCTGTATGTGATTGCGTGGATGTACAGACTTGGCTTGTCTCTTTCCAACAAACGACAAAGTAATGTAAATGTCGTGTCTGCAGCAACAACCAGGCGTGCAGCAGTGCGGTGAGGAAGCCCGCCATCTCTCTTGCAGACAGCACAGAGCTCAGGTGAGTAATATAACCACATCACTCACAACCTGCCCCACTTTCTTCTCTGCTTCAAATGAGAATGGGGCTAATAAATAATGTGAAAAATATCAAAACGCTTACCGCTTTGTCATCCGGCCTCGTGCACCCTAACGCCTAATCTGCAAAATGTAATTACGCTTTGTCCATTTTTCCTCAAATTCATTTTCAGTCTGATCTCCTGCTAAATGGAATTGATTTTTGAACAAAGTAGGCTGATAGCCCGCACGCACGCACACACACACACACACACACACACACACACACACACACACACACACACACACACACACACACACATTTATATGGTGACAGAGGTCCGTCTGTGCGCTCTGCAGATGAACACTTACAAATAATTACAAGCCAGAGAAGTGGATTTGGACTTAATTGCTGCTGCAAAATTGTAAATCATTTATAGTTATTTTGAACAGTGAGAAGCTTTGTTGAGTTGTTAATACACAAAACACCACCTCACTTAAATTGAATAATTGTGGTGCATTATCTTCGCAGAGCCCACAAATAATTTTCTCTCCTGCAAATGCTACTTGCACTTATCGTTCCTTGTTACTCATCATTTTCTCCATTATATTATTGTTTCTTTTACTTGGTGACCTTGAAGGCCCATTATACCTGTTCAGGGCAGCAGTTAAGTCCATACCACAAATAAACATAACCTCAGGCGTGTCCGTGACCTCTGTGTGTGCCTCTTCTCCTTGCAGAGTGTTACTGAGCATCATGTACCTGATGGTGGAGACCATTAGAGTTCAAACAGAAGACGACCGACCAGAGTGGAGAGCAGCCAGAGAGGCCTTTAAGAATGAACTGGGTGTGTGTGTGTGTATACGCGAGTATATTTCAGTTATTTTCATATATCTGTTTATCCTATCCTAAAACACTGCCTTTGACCTCCTCAGGTTCACCTCTGTACAACGGCGAGCCCTTCGCTCTGCTCCTCTTCACCATGGTGACCAAGTTCTGCAGCATGAACGCGCCACACTTCCCCATGAAGAAAGTACTACTGCTGCTCTGGAAAACAATACTGGTTAGTACATCATAAACATTCAAACACACAACGCAGGTAAATCTATTCCTCTGCATTTTGGCATCTTTTTGACCAACAAATTGCACGTACGTGGGTGGAACAAAACGTTCCGAGACTGCTCTTGTTGTGCACAAACAGAGTGCAGCACCGCGAAGTGCACTCCGACTTGCACTCGTATAGCAGGGGAAGCTATAACCTTCGTGAGTAAGTATGCCAAGTTATCGCTTAATCAACGTCAGCTACCCGAGTTGCACATATTTTTATAGGCACATCAGATCAGGTGGGTTTTCGTTGACATGCTGCGGGTTGTGCACCATGAATTCCTCCCTCAGGTTCAGACTGTCAACAGTGAATTTTACTGTGAGATTCAAATATTCGGGTTCTCCGCTCACAGCACGTTGAAAACACACCAGTTTATTACCCACGATCAATAACCAAAACTATCGCTCCTCACCACCTCAACGTAACTTACTCAGGGACGTTATAGTCTCCACCTGCTCTGTGCACGTCACGGCGCTGCGCTCTGTTTGTGCACAACAAAAACCGTCTCTGAACTCTCTGATCGCTCCTCACATTTTAGGATGTGACAACCGTCCGCAGCCATTAGTGTCCATTGATTTGCTATGAAAATGATTTATACAGCTGCTTGTGATGGGTAATATTTGATCAACTTTTCACTGCATTGCAATCACCTAGCCGTGAAACACTTTGAACATCCTCACAGAACAATTTACAGGCGCCACATTCACCTTCACTCTTATCTTCTTGAGCCTGTGAATCACTGCGTCTGCTTCCAGTTTACTCTGGGTGGGTTCGAGGAGCTCCAGGACATGAAGGTTCGAGGCCGGGAGCGTCTCAACCTGCCGCCGCTGCCGGAGGACAGCATCAAGGTGGTCAGGGCCATGAGAGCGGCCTCGCCTCCGGCCTCCGCCATGGAGCTCATCGAGCAGCAGCAGCAGCAGAAGAGAGGCCGCCGCAGCCGCAGGGTACAAACCTCGACCTTACACACACACACACACACACACACACACTGTACTTCTCTTCTGACACACATGCACACATTAAAGCTATTTTGACGAAGCTTCTGTTCAATGTGACTGTGTAAATGCATCAGTCAAATATGACCAAAAACTACATGCAGAAAATGTCAGTAGTATTAGAACCTACATCCAGCTGTTTATCTAACACAGTCACACACCATGTTTGGTGTCCAAACTCTACAGTGAATATCACTGACATGCAGTTATGAACACAAACTAATCTTGTAATTGTTTTCCTTTTTAGCTTTGAACAGTTTCATCTGCTTCTAGTCAAGTGACCCTTTTGAACTCCTCCTGTAACTCACCCTCTAACTCTTTGCTGGGTCAGATTTTCCAAAAGTGCTTTAGTGCCAACATCATCAGTTCCCTGTTGTAAGTCAGTGACCACAGATGATCTTGGTGCTCGGACAGCTTTGGGACTCCCAGCTTCTTTTTCTTTTAGTTTCTAAGTGTAGCTTTGACTGGACAGGCTCTCTCTCTCTCTCTCTCTCTCTCTCTCTCTCTCTCTCTCTCTCTCTCTCTCTCTCTCTCTCTCTCTCTCTAACTGCCCTCTGGTTTTCTTATTGCCCGTCTTCCTTGTGTCCCCACAGAGTGCCTTTGTTGATAGCTTGGAAGGAGACAGTCCCTTTCTCAAGAAGCAGGTCTTTACCCACAAGTTCCCTCCTTTTTCCTCCTGCATTTCCTCTCTGCATTGAGCTGGACTTATTTGCACTCCTCTCCCACATCCCCGCACCCCCCCCCCCCCCCCCCCCAAACGATCTCTCTCTTCTTTCTTTCCTTTCTCCTTCTTCCTATCCTCCTTTTCTCCTCCTCGTGTCCTCATCCTCCCGTCGCTTGACCTCATCCAGTCCTGTTGGGACGCACCAGGAGGCTCACGTAGCATGTCAGACATAAGGGTGCATCTAGACACTCTCTACTCGGCCAAGTAGTTTTGGTGCAGCCATGCATTCTGCCTCAATTCCAGTACATCATTTTATTCCCAGCGCCTGCATGCATGCATATTTTTTGTTTTCCTGTTTTTATTTCACATTTTTTTCCTTTAAACAATCTTTCTGCATTCCCATTTCCTCCATTTCTAGTGACATTTTTCTATTTTTGACCCTCCTTATGTCCCTCGTTTCTTCCCCTCCTCTTCCATCTTGTCCTCCCTCCTTTCCTCCTCCTATATCCTCCTGCTGCTCCTCGTCATCCATGTCCTCCCACTTTCCTTTCCGCCTTCCTGTCTGTGCTTATTCCACTGTTTTGCAACTCCTTCCTCACTGTCCCATCATCTCCCTACTCTGTGTCTTCCTCTTCTTTCTTCTTCTCTTCCTCTGTCTTCTCCTTCTCCACTGTGGCCTGCCCAGTAGGGGGCGGCGGGGTTTGAGGGACAGGGCTGACTTGCTGGCTGTTATCATTGGCGCTGGAGCGGGCACTGTCCCACAAAGACAGTTCACGTCAGACATCAACAGTAGGAGCATCTCCCTTGTAGTTTTCATCACATTGCTACCAAGTTTGGCCTCAAAAGCTCACCTCGCTCTGTAGACTCTGGACTAGGGGTCAATGTCTTTTAAAATGCATTCATTGAGGAGGTGAATTGAGATCAGCATTGATGTATGCGCAGTATTTGGGTTTCAGTTGACCTCTCTCTTAATTGGATGTCATTGGAAGTAGTTGCCCCCTAACCCTGATAGAAAAAAAAACACAAGCTTTACCTCCCACATAGCAGAGAATGGCTTTTCCATAGAGAATGGCTCACGACACAGTTTCACCAACCCCCTTTCCTCCCTCCCACCATACACTCACTACACTCCTCACTAAGTCCAGCATTAGTTCTACCACCGGTGCACCATACATCGACTGCAGTAGCTCAACTAAATGCCAGAACGCTGACTCATGCCTGATGCTTGCACTATTGCCACAGTCACTCATTAGAGAATTTGTTTGAACAGAGATATTGTACGAGTGTGTGTGAAATGAAATGGGATTGTTTGTAGATAAGAGCTAAATATAGTTTTATTGGGCCTTTAGCTTGCTGTTGATGTTTTTTTTTTTGCCCGTTTCTTCTGAAGTGCAGATGTGTGGTAAGTTGAATCAGACATATTGCTTGTGATTGCTGTGGAAGTTGTCTTTTTCCTCCCACTTTGAGAAAATGTCACATTCGTTTGAGCTGCCCTTTCTGGATTTTTGGAAATTCCACAGTTTTAAACAGGACAGAGGTATTTACAGATTATAAGATGGTTTGGGAAAATGTGTTTGTTGTTGTTTGTTTGTCAAGAGTTGGATGAGAAGAGTCATACCACTCTCATTCTGCAGAATAACAATTAGCTGCAAGCAGCTCGGCTTAACATAAAGTCAGAAAGAACATTAAAACAAGCTTGAGTCAGTGCAAAGGTTTCAAAAATATCCTCCTACCAGCACCTCTAAAAAAATAATGTGTTAATTAGTGAGCTTTGGGGGTGATCTCAAGATGATATAAAGCTACATAAAACATAAAACTCTAGCTTGGAGATATTTAGCTTAGTTTAGCATAAAGACTCTAAACATGGTGAAACAACAAGCCTGAGTCTGTGCAAAGCTTAAAAAGACAACTATTGAGACATTTTTTTCCCTCATACTGTCCAGAGTTGTCCTTTCACACGTGTACCACACAGGAGACTGACCCTATCAGGTTTGTTCTCACCTATTGGAAACACTTTGGTTTCGGTGAGTGGTGTCACCAAGGTAGAGCATGAAGAAGGACATGATGCGGAAATCTTCGTGTTTTGTTGTGTTTGTAAAGCCCTTCTTCCTTAGACCTCGTCTCAGTTCTGCGTGGGTGTGTGCAGGTAATTTACGCCTTCATCGTTCTCAGTGGAACGTGAAGGTTGTTGACATGTAATCACCACACCAGATTGACCTTCACCTCCACTTAGTCATGGGTCTAATCGGCCATTGTGTTCAAAGGCAGCTGTGTGGGTGTGCGAGGCCTTTGATGGACAGAAAAGAGAGTGGTATCGATCTTCTCGTCTTATTTCATTCCAAAAAGCAATTAGATATATTTGCTGAAAACCATTCCTCTAAAAAAAAAATTAAAAATGAGACTGATGTTTTTCTTCTAAGGGGTCCTTTTGCACCTTGCTGTTTTTAAAAAAATAATAATTTTTAGGCAGTACACAGTCGGTTTGAAATGTGGCCAATATGTGGTGTGTCAGAAAAACCTCTGTCAGCAGCTTTCTGTAATGCTTTGTCTGCAACAAACTCACCTGGGCTTTCCCCAAAGATTGTTCACACTGAGGTTGCATTGTTAGAAATTCAATACTCTTATCTATCCTGCTCAGACCCGCATATGACATAAGCACACATTTACAATGTAAATGCCATATTCAGTGTGTATTTTTTCTGTTTACATTTGCCATCAAAACACATTAGTGTTACCTGTTTGGGAAAGTTAAAATCCTACCTGGGTCACTTCTGGTCTCTCTGCTGTCCGGATGTACCCAGCTGTAACTGTTTGTCATGATGCAGTCAGTACAGATGGAACATATTAAATGTAAGACTTTACAAAATATAGACATAAACACCAGTTTATTGGCCTGTACTCCACATTTAACGTATATTCTTCTTTAACTTTGACGTCTTCAAATTAAAGGACATAAAAATGTGATTGTAAAGATGCTTTCCTTTTTGGTTTCTCCTGAGAAAGGTTTTTAGTTTGCTTAAAATAACTTTATTCAAGTATTTACACTGGGATATTTAAAAAATAACACACCATATATAATCTATCATATTTACTGTGTTCTGTATCAGCTTGTTCCAGCTTCTTATAAACATGTTTGTAGCTGAGTTTTAATGGCTGCACCAAATCTTCATCAAATGGAAATGTTTTAGGTGTGCATAATTTTCTTTACACGTTTCCCAAGAATTCAAACCATCTTATCTGATACGTTTAAAAAAATAATAATAATAATAATTTTTGGATCTTTTTATGTGAATTTAAAAAAAAAAGGTGGTTTGAGGAATGTTTGGCTGCACTGCATGACTTTGCTTGTTAAGGAGTAAAAACTTATAATAGACACAATCAGGTTAATTGTATGCAGTGGATGTGGGTCATGTCTCTTTTTTTCATTTTTTTACCACTGCCGGGCTGATTGCTCCATGGTTTACACAGCAGGTACTGTCACTGTTGGGATGAGCAGTCCATCCTACACAGCTGACCCTGTGCTCTCCCTCTCTCCCAGCCCCTGGTCAAGCAGGACAGCCTGGACACGTACAACGAGCGGGACCCCTTCAAGAACGACGACGCCCGTGACGAGGAGGAGGACCCCGAGGACACGGACAGCGGCATCGAGGGGGAGGTGGACCCGCTGGACCGCGATGTCATCATCCAGCCGCCACCGCCGCCTCCGCCTCTGAGGCCCCCAACAGAGAGGGTCAACTTCCCCAAAGGACTTCCCTGGGCCCCTAAAGTCAGGTTAATTCCTCCATTTTTTTTTTGGTTTCTTAGAAAGTTTTTAACATCAAGAAAGAGTCCTAATTAATCTTAAAATAGTGGCACGAGTCTTTCGGAGCAGTTTGGAACAGTTAACAATTAAAGCCTGCAATTATAAACCTGCACCCAAAGTGCTCTCTGTGCCTTACTTGGGATAAATGACACTACATACAATCCATACAAAAGTGTCAGAAAGATGTTAATACAGATCCTGTACACTAAATGACGTTAAAACGACAGAATTGAGACTTTATTATTAAAAAAAATAAATAAATAAAATGTATGCTAAAAATGATCCCTGCCATACGTATTATTAGTTTAAAGGCACTTAGCTTTTATACCACAGAATGAAACCTCCAAGCGATGCTTGGCTTGCTGCCATTTTTGACCACTAGAGTAGAGAAAACCTCAGGCAGAGCATTAGCACCATTTGGCTGGCAGCTGGTGTTTGTTTCCCACCCTGATTCTGTGCCACCATTTGATAAGTTAAAACTAGATTTTAAAAAAAAGATATATTTTACAGTTTTCTGTCTTCACTATCATCTAGCAATATGGTCTCCATCTGTGTCTCTTCAGGGTGCTTCTGCTGCTTCAGGGACATGAATAATGCATCTCAGAGAGGACACAAACACGTTATCTCACTGCATCTATCATTCATCGTCGTAGGAAAGCTCATATTCAGTCGCTGCTTTAGTGAACCTGATCATTGAGTGTGCTCATTATTTTGTCGTCAGAGGGCTGCAACATGGAGGGCTGATTAAATGCTGATCAGTGGGAGGTTCTGAACCCGTCGCACAGAGAGCAGCAGCGTAGTGTGACTGATGAGATTTTGAGGAAGCTAATGCCGTATGCTGTGCTGTTGTTCAGTGTTTGTGTGGGCGTGCGCGCATTTGAGAAAAACTGCTGCTTGGCTGCTTGTTCGGATATAGCTGGTGTTCTTAAATAAATCTCAAATCTGACCGCAGTCTTTCTGTGGACTTACAGGGAGAAAGACATCGAGCACTTCCTAGAGACCAGCCGAAACAAGTTCATCGGTTTTACTCTGGGAAAGTAGGTGTTTCATCAGAGACATTAAAATATCCTTTTATATATATTTGTTTTACTTTCTTCTATATATCTGCTACAACTGTTTATTGTTTTTATAGTGACACAGAGACCCTGGTGGGCTTACCCAGACCCATCCACGAGAGTGTCAAGACTCTGAAACAGGTGAGTGTGGAAACCACTGACTATTTATTTTGGACTCTTTTCTAAATGCCCTTCGCCTTTTTCTTCTTTTCCTCCTTTGCTTTGGCTCTTTATGGCCAGAGTGTCTCCTGATCAATACTCCCACACTGTTGAATCCCCCTGATATTGGCATCCCACTTAAAAATCCATACGTCCTGTTTGAACAGACTGAGGAGCGCAGTTAACACAACAATACCCCTCAGGGTGTCACTTAGCAGTGCTAATTAACACTTATTCTCACACCTTTTATATGCAGTAATGTTATATTCTTCTCTTCTCCAGCACAAATATGTGTCCATTGCTGAAGTCCAGATCAAAAGGGAGGACGAGCTGCAACAGTGCCCGCTGACTCTGGTCAGAATATTTAACATAAATCGTATAATTTCCTGAATCCTGTCAATATCATACGACTGCCTTTTTCACGTTTCAAACTAAAATAAAGAGTTAGCTGCATCTCTAGTGGCTTAGTTTACACTATCTTACACTGTGTGTGTGTGTGTGTGTGTGTGTGTGTGTGTGTGTGTGTGTGTGTGTGTGTGTGTTGTGTCGATAGGGTGAGGAGGACGTGGAGGAGACACCAACAGAGATGCTATACCTGGGAATGCTTCCCAGCCTCTCACAGTACGTGGTGAGTAGCTCATAATTAACTTCTTACTGGCATTGATTCTCTTTCTTTGATGAAACTATTTTATTAAATCTTCCATTATCGCACCATTTCTAATTTTGTAGACAAGACTTTGTAGAGGAGCAACACGTCAGATTCTTTGCCATGAAATGTTGTTTTTATCCAGAAAACAATGTAAACAGTCAGAATCTGGATTCACATTAAACTTTGTGAAAAGTTTCAAAATATGTTATTTTTAAGATATTTATGTGACCACAAAGCCAGTATTGTAAATAATGAAGGGATGATTGTGCGTAGCTTGATAAAAAGATGAAATGGACTTTCATTATTGGACTCTCTGAAGAGTGGGAATCATTTCAGATCTCTAAAACTTGTCTGGGCTAGTCAGTTATTGAAATCTGTTTTGGCGTAATATTCCTCCGTTGCTGTTTACGGTTTCAGATTGCCCTCCTGAAGCTGCTGCTGGCTGCAGCTCCAACCTCCAAAGCCAAAACGGACTCCATTAACATCCTGGCTGACGTGCTGCCCGAGGAGATGCCGTAAGTACCGTGGAAAGACTGCTTCAGTTCAGTTCCATCTTCAACAAAAGATATACTTTTACAGCTCATTTTTGAGCATTAATACGTTATAAAAAAGAAAAGCATTAGCACACTTTACTGCAAATTTTCACATAACTCCTGCAAAATTCTATTTAGACATAATGAGCTTTAATTTATGTATGATTTATTTTTGTCTAATTGCATTGCAAGAAAAGTCCTCTTTTCATATCCATTTCATCGGCTGATGGAGCACTGTGGAAAATACACTTCTTGTGGGTTGTTTTTAGTTGTTAGGATGGCTCGGTTTTAAACTAACTGATTTTTCAACTGAGGTAACACTCGTCTAACAACTGCATTCCTCCCGGCTCAAGACAAAAAAACATTAGATTTCATTTTTTTTACAGACAGTCCCCTCTCCAGACAATAGTTATTCCAGTTATACATCACATTACAATGATTGCTTGAAACAATCTGATTCATACTTCTCAGTTGTTGATTTTAGTGAATGGAATGATTCAAATTTTAAATGGCTACCAGATCCAAAAAAACCTGTGAGAGAAAGCTGTAAGCCACAAACAGCTGTTTCCTCTCACCTCCCCCTCTGTGATTTTTGTGAGGGCTCCGATTATAAATGTATTCTTTGATTTTGAAGCAGCAGCCTTGTGCTGCTGTTATTTAGCTTTTCTGTTGCTGCTCTTCCGTTGAATCGGTGAATTTTACGTTATGAAACAAACTGTTGGTATCTGCAGTCGGAAGTAGCACGTTCGGAAACCTTTTGACTCGCTGACACTCAGCCGGTGAAACGAAGAAAGAAAAAAAAAAAAACACCGACTCAAAATAAGAACAAATACAACGCTGCCTGACATTTTCATGACCGCAGTCCGTATTTCTTTCAGCTTGGCTTGAAATTTTCACTCATTCTTTAATCGTTCCATTTTGAGCTGGATAAACCTCAGATGCATCATCAACAGACTTATCAGAATATCTGCTTCTTTTCAAGGCAGAACAGTTTGTTCATTAATAGTCATGCCTTTTTTTTTTTTTTTCGAGAGATAAAGCTGTTTTGTTATTATTATAGACCTGAAGGTCTCACAGTGTGTGTGTGTGTGTGTGTGTGTGTGTGTGTGTGTGTGTGTGTGTCCTCCAGTATCACAGTCCTTCAGAGCATGAAGCTGGGGATCGACGTGAACCGCCACAAGGAAATCATCGTCAAGGCCATCTCCGCTCTGCTGCTGCTGCTCCTCAAGCACTTCAAACTCAACCACATCTATCAGGTTACAAACACACACACACACACACACACACACACACACACACACGCACACACGCACACACACACACACACACACACACAGTGCCATTGTGCCCTCCTACAAGCACCTCGCATTACCATCTCTCCCTCCTCTTACCTTCTTTCTCTCCATCTTGCCTCCCTGCAGCACACCCACCCACACATACACTAACACCCGTGCACCTCCCCCATGCTACCTCCACTACCCTCCACCTGATTAACCGGTCAAGCGTCCCATTACTTTCCTCCGTTCACCCTCCTCTCTCTCCTCCACCTTCGGACCCCCATCCCCCCTCCTCACACCTCACAACCTCCTGAATCAGCCCGAGAGACTCGCAGTTCAGTTCATCTCCGTGAAAACAGATTCATCTAAAATCTACTCTCTTGTAAAGAGGATTCGTCCCCAATTGAAGTGATTACTATCTTGTTTTACTTCCTCTATCGGGTTCCTCTTTGGTTCAGTGGGGTGATGGGGACAGGGATGCAAATATTTTCTGTTGCTAGGAAGGGACATTCCCTAACTATTGTAACCTGCTGCTCTGTAGAGTCATAATGGTGGCGCCCTCTGCTGGCACAAAATGAGACTACACGCAGACACGATAGTAGAAGACAGATTAGAGCTGCAGTGGGACTTCAAATCGTTTCATCTTGCAAATTATTTGAAAACCACACAAACTCTGTATTATAACAACAGACTTTCAGGATAAATTAGTTAGGTTGCATTCAGAAATGAAGCTAAAATTCACCCAATTTTAAACACCTGCACTCGTTTAAAAGGCTGAAATGGTAACTCCTGATAGATTCAGCAACAAAATTGCGCTTGTTTTTAATCTTGGTAAAGTTTTTTGAATGATGTGAAGGATTTGTAAAGCTGCCGAATGACAATAAAAAAAAATCCCTGGCCTCTTGACCTTTTCCACACGCAAGAAACCCATCAGTGATACAGGATTACCGGCTACAGGATTAGTTTTCTCTCTTCTATTCTTTCCGCACATTTGGCTTCCCCCTCATCAACAGCATAATTTAACAGAAATCGACTTTACTTTCTACAAAAAATGCACATGAAGTAAGAAAACTAAGGAACAGACGTGTAAAACTTTATTTCTTTATGAGAGCAGATGTAAAAGTTCAGTCGACAACGAGTCATTTCTCTTTTCCAAACTGCCAAACTCTCTTTAACTATTCCTCGCCGCCGCCTCCTCTTTTCCTGCAGTTTGAGATTGTCTCCCAGCACCTGGTGTTTGCCAACTGTATCCCACTCATCCTCAAGTTCTTCAACCAGAACATCATGTCCTACATTAGTGCCAAAAACAGGTTGGATTCTTTTCTCTTACACGACACCCTCACTGAAAACACCCGTGGTTTTGTTTTGCCATCAAACGAAATGCAGACTTCAATTAAAAACAGCTGAGCAAACCTCGCTATTTTTAACCACCAATGATAGTTAAAAAAAACAAAAAAAAAAAACATTACAAATGATGTCAAAAGAAATCAAAACAGCACAGTGCAGTAGCAGGTTTCTGAGCATCACACAAGCATCTATTTGGAAAAGATTAGACATTGCATCACAAATGAGGTAACCGGAGTCCTTCTCTCCAAGTGAAAGGTTCAGGCCGGTGTTTGTCCTCCAGTATGTGCGCACTGTCCTACTGGACTGTCTGTAATATGACAACATTTGTACAACTTTAGTCTTGTCAGAACCTTTGCAGCCCAAGATGATGTTCAAAATGTGTTCTTGCGTTGTAGTATATGTGTGCTGGACTTCCCTCACTGCGTGGTCCATGAGATGCCTGAGCTGACGGCCGAGAGCCTGGTGAGTCACAACGCTGTCAGATTGATGCTGTCTCGATTAACCCTCACGGGATGAAGATCGTCCTGGAATGTAGCACCCGCCCTCCTCCTCCTCCTCCTCCTCCTCCCTCTGTGTCATCATGACCTCGGTGTGCCTGTGTGTGTTTTCAGGAAGCAGGAGACAACAACCAGTTCTGTTGGAGGAACCTGTTTTCTTGCATCAATCTGCTGAGGATCCTGAACAAGCTGACCAAGTGGAAACACTCCAGGACCATGGTGCGTAACTGTACTTCTGCAAAGGAACCTGCTATTGAATTCAACGTCTTTATCTTGAAAGTAATGTGAGATCTGCCTCAAAAATCCGCAGATTTTCGTGCATTTGTGTTTAAAAGCTGCCTCTGGGAGCCAACACCACACTCAGGATATTTTTTCTGATCATTTTCATTCCCTTTTCAGATGCTGGTCGTTTTCAAGTCTGCCCCGATCCTAAAGAGAGCTCTGAAGGTGAAGCAGGCCATGATGCAGCTCTACGTTCTCAAACTGCTCAAGATCCAGACCAAGTACCTGGGCCGCCAGTGGAGGAAGAGCAACATGAAGACCATGTCGGCCATCTACCAGAAAGTCCGCCACAGGCTCAACGATGACTGGGCCTACGGGAATGGTAACGCTCTGATGAACCGCATCCATGAAGTATCCAAACTCTTTTACTTTGAGCTGGTGAAGAACCTATTTACAAATGCATCAGTTTAAATTGTTCCACTAAAGACGTGAGCTGATTAAATATTCACAGCAGCATCTTTAATGCTGTATTTTTTTTTAACCACCTCCCGCCCCCCCAACAGAATTTGTACCAATTCATATAAATATAGTCATAGTAGAGAGAGTCCAGAGTTTAAACAATGACAAATATATTAACTAAAAGGAAAGAGGGGGAATTGTAAGCATGATATGCTGTAAATAATTAAATACACAATACCAATTTTATTTATTATTTCAGCCTTAATTCATTGTTTGTGGTAGTCCTTGTTTTTCAAATGCTGGGACGCAATCAACAGGCCATTTTGAGTGGAGTTACAGATGTGTGTGGGGAACAAAATATATATATTTTGAATTTTTTTTTTTAAGCCGCGCTTTAATTTTGAAGGACATACATGATGCAGCAGCCGCTTGTTGCCAACTCCTCTAAACAATGGAACCGCTTCGGTGTTGCGTCGGAGAAAGACGAAAGAAACTGACAAAAGAGGGGAGATGCCCCGTCTTAAATTCACAGCATACATTTGCATAAACCCCCTTGACCCTCACTATCATTATCCTCATTCACGTTTTAAGATGTTTAAAACTATATCCAGCTCTGAAAAAGAGCTGAAAACACGACATTTAAGGATTCTGATTACTACACGTACATGGGTGGTGTTCACGTGTCTGGTTGTATGGTTTCTGTGTGTTCATACGTGAAATACAAATACTCCAGCAGCCACCGGCAAACTATCTGGATTGTGTTGCCATGGCAACATGGAGAGGTGGGGACTTTTCAGGGTCACCATTCCTCACGAGAGACCAAAGTGATCTGTCCCCATGAGTGTCAGAGAGAGAGAAGAGAGAGATGGATGGATAGAAGGAGAAAGAGGGAGGAGATGGAGAGAAAATATAGATGAACAGAGCAGAAAAAAAAAAAAAACCCGACGAGGTTTCACTCAGAAGACGCATTTGTGTGAACATTCAAGACAAAAGAAAGTGCCCTTGATTTCACAGTCCCCCCCCCCCCCCCACCCCCTCATCTTCTCTTCATCTCAGATATCGACGCACGGCCCTGGGACTTCCAGGCGGAGGAGTGCGCCCTGCGGGAGAGCATCGAGAAGTTCAACAGCCGCCGCTACGACAAGAGCAAGAACGGGGACTTCGCGCCCGTGGACAACTGCCTGCAGAGCGTGCTGGGTCAGCGCGTGGAGCTGCCCGAGGACTTCCACTACAGCTACGAGATGTGGCTGGAGAGAGAGGTCTTCTCGCAGCCGATCCAATGGGAGGGGCTGCTGCAGAATCCATAGCGCACGGGTGAGTGGAGAGGTGACACGCGAGCTCGTCGGGGTTTGGTTTTCAGGGCGCGTTGGCGCCGCGACAGCGGGCGTCACGGCGAATGCGGACGGCGGGAGCGAAGGAGCTGGAGGCCTGTCCGGCCCACGCAGCGCTCGGCGGGAGACGCGGAAACGAGCCGGGAGACAAACAGGACGGTGAAGTGGAGCAAAGTTGATGAGCTCGTTTGACATTGGAGGCCACGCACGCACACCCGATGCTGACATGTACCTATGACTACTGTGAACACCCACGACAGGCAAGAACAGAAGTAGCAGTCCATAAGAAACGTGGTGTCGCTGTAGCAGGAGGCTGTTCTGGCCAGTTCTACTGCCCCCCCACCCCTCCTTCCCCCTCCCCCCCAATGTCACACAGCAAAAGTGTCAGTTTATACAGTGTCCTTTTTTAACATGTCAATGCTTTTCTGACTCTTTATTTGTATCAGTGTGTCGTAAACATTTTATTATAAATGATTTTTTTTTTTTTTTTTTTTTGAAAAGAGGATGTAAATTGATGATTTCTAATCTTTGTTTTTATTTTAAGACAAAGCCTTGGTACTGGGGGGTTGTTGATTGTCGGTGATGGATTTTCTTATGGATTTTCTAGAAAAACAAAAGACAAACAGGGTCATGATAGTCCAAATGTAGAATATTATTTTTGGCGCTATGAGAGCAAATACAAAAAAAAAAAGAAAAAAAAAAAGACTGAAACATACCAGCTGTAAGTGTGTGGGGTTTGGTTGTGGATGTTAAAAGTCAAAATCTAAAAATGGGGAAATCTGGTGAATCTAAAACAGTAAGACTTGTCTGGAAGAAAGTGTGTCCTTCATTTATTTATTTTTGTAGTTGAAAATTTCCCATGGTCGAAATTCTTGCCGTTCCAAATATCTTCAAATCCAAAAGTTAAACCAGTGTCACTGCTGTCCTGCCAGGATTTGTTCATATTCATGTTGAAGCTGCTCTCGAGATCCAGATGGTCCCATAGAAAAGTTTAGGGATGCTGCTGTGTGCTGAGGTGGAGCTGCTACCCTTACAGAAAAAAATCTTTTACTGATTGATGCGCCACAAAGAGGAAAAAGCATTAAAAAAAAAAAAAAAAAAAAAAAAAACTAACTGGAGAAGCAACACAACGATGCGATTTTATGTCTGATCTGAAGTGTTGTCAAAAGACTTGTAGGATGAAGTCTAGCTTGGCACACCTCCGATTAAAAACCCACAAACGGGCGCATTCTTGAGCATTCCCACGGAGCCGCCTGATGTTAATCGAACCTCAGCGATCATCAGAACAGCAGGAATTCTGCCAGAAGCTGAACTCTCTGCTTAAAGCCTGACACTCTCCCCATCTGCCCGGCAACAGCACAGCACACAAACCGCTGAGCACACCGCCGGTGGTGGTGGCGGTGGCCTTGGCGAGCGTTTTGCCACCCTTGCTTGAGAGAACAACAAAAAAAACAAAAAAACAATGGTGCTGGTTTTTTTTTTCTAGTTTGTCTTCTTTGTAACTTATTCATCCGTCACCTGCGACTACCTAAGCGTGAGTCGGGAGCTCTGAAGTGGTTCCTGGAAATGTCTGAGCACATAAAAAAAAGCACAGAGGACACACAGCATGGTCGGGCTTTTTTTTTTTTTTTTTTTTTTTGTGTAATTCTTGCTCACGGTTCAGATTGTTATCTATTCTCTTCAAGAGGTCAAGAGCCAAAATGTGTCAACTTTGTATAGACTGATCATTTTGACACTCGGCCTTGTGCTTCTCTGTAGAAACGTGCATGACCACTGTTGTGTTCTGTGTCCACATTTTAAATGACATTTTAAATGGCTAGTTTCTTGCCTAATGAGCAGAATTAGAAATGTATTTTTCCTCTTAAAGTCACAGCGTTCTGCATCACAAGGGATTGTATTTTATTTTTTTCTTCTTCCAGACGGTCATATCTTTAAAAAAAAAAAATATTGTACACTTTATAGATTCTCAGGTTTATGGAGATAATATATTGCAAGAGTTTCAAAAGCTTCCTTGCCATTGTCTAGCTCAACTACCTGTAGTGAATAATGCACATTTATCGCCACATTCAGATACTAAAATAACACCTGAATCACTAAACTTTCACTGAATAGACTGTGTATCATCACAATAACTCATGGTGAGTTTGTAGTTGTGTCAGTTGCATTTCAAGTTGATGTATTTTTTTTAATTTTTTTTTTATCTTGTGCCAAATTTGGGTGCCATTTCCTGCGTTTATTGTTTTGCATTCATATCACTTCTGAAGGTTTGCAATACAAAAATGTTGTTTTCTACCTGATAATTGTACAATCACTGAAAATTGTTGTTTCTTGTATCTGGGACGCTATTTTACCAGAAGTGTTAAGCATTGTATGGATGTTACTATGGTATATATGTGTTTTTGTTACTCACATTTCCATATCTGTACGCGACACAGTTAATACTCAATACTGAAATTGTTCAGGGGTATGTGCAATTACAGATCCATAGAGGCATTATACAATAGAGTGACAGATTACAATATCAGAGTTGCTTATTAAAGAATGGTGAACTCCTCCTATTGTTTGTGAGCTTGCGTCTCGACTCGTTCTACGGAAACACTGAAGGTCAAACTGACCACACATTCGCATCATATCGCACACTTCCCCGGGCCAATGTTGTAGCAGGTTGGATGGGGACGTGAGGGTGTGCCCCCTCTGTGATTGGGGTGATGTAAAACCCCCCCTGTGCTTCACCTTCACAGATAATAAGACACTAGTATAATCGGGAAGAAGTGAGTGTATTTCTTTTTGTCAGAAATAAAGTAGAGTTAGAATAAATGCAGAAAACTTGCCACTAATATTCCTGGAGTAGGTTTAAGGACTCCTACAGCTACATGAAAGCAGAGTGACAAAAGGCCAGGAAAAAAAAAATGAAGCTTTGTGTGATATTTCCTGAGTGAAATGAAGCTCACACATGGAGACACTGAGTGACTTTCTGTAGGAGGCATGACTCGCTGATCGTACAGATATTTACCCATGTGTAGATACACGTGCGGAAACACGGCTCAGCTTTTAAATACAGTTATTACATGTACAAAATGAACAGTACATGTGAGTATTTTTTGTAATGCAGTGAAATATTAATGTGGAACAAACTTGTTTTTTACACTGCAGTGCACCGATGCTTGCATTGCCTAAATATCGTGCTGCATTTTGAGGCCAAGCGCTGCTTTGCTGTGGAACTCCCCCGTCCAAATCCGTCCCTGGGAGTCGATGAAGATCCCATCGCCATCCAACCTGGAACACACCAGGTAAGATGGCTAAATTTTGTGCAATTGGGCAGCCAGAATATAAATCAAAAGAAAGAAATTTAAAGTTTAAGGTCTCCCAGAAGGATATCTGCTTGAAAGGTGGATATAAAAGGAATATCGGGAACGTCGGGCTTTCAGATGGTTAATATACAAAACACTGTTTACATATTATACTGCCATAAATGATACAAGTGCTATCATAAGTTTTTGCAGTAAATTAAAGTTGGAATATGTCACATAAAGGTGGACCAAACCACCAGCTGCTTTTGGTGAGGTTGTATTCTGGTAATAAAAGTACGCAGACCTGAACAACTGTACATTACTAAGGCCGCAGCCAACCAACGTCATCGTTTGAAAGAAACGACACAGTAAATGCCGAAAGAAACGAGAAAGCTTCTTTTTTTTTTTTTTACCTGTTCTTGTGGAAGTGACCTTTATACACCGTTCTGTCCGGGAAGGTGTATATTCCTGTGCCGTGGTACATGTTGTCTTTGAATTCTCCTTTATATAGGGCTCCGGAGGGATGCTGCAGGATCCCTCTGCCGTGCATCTGCGAGACGGCCACACAAAAGTCTTCAGCCACAGACGTTAAGAGGACGTAACTGAGAAGTCTGCACGCAAGCGGATACGTACTTTGTCCTCATTCCACTCTCCGCTGTATACGACACCGCTCGCCGAGGTGTGTTTACCGGTACCGCTCCTCACCATCGCTCCACATTCAGACCTGCTGCACTCCCCCTCTGTGGACAAGTTGACGGCAGATGTTTATGCAACTGGTAAAAGGTGTTAAAACTGTACATCCCCGGCCGTCACTCACCATATTTGTCCCCGTTTGGGAAGATGTAGCAGACCTTCACGGGAACTTTCCCTGTCAACAAACAAAGACGCCTTTGCTTCAAACAACCTCTGCTTGTCACACGAATATGCAAAGTTGTGCACACATGAAATGTGAGTGTTTACCATTTCTGTTCAATGAATCTCCTTCTTTCTTGTCTAAAAAGAAAGTGAAAATCATACAAAAAAAAAAATGAGAAAATAGATAGCAAACACAGAAGGACTTGTGTGTGTGTGTGTGTGCTGGATCTCCATAATCACCCCACCAGACATCCTGTGACAGCTTTCCCACTTCTGCCAGATGGTTGTCAGTAGCGACTTCTGCTCTACAAACGATGTGAAAAGTCCAGCAAGTAATTAAAAAGTTGTGAAAATGACACAACGCTTACAATGCACTGTATTTATTCACTTTCATCGCCCTAAAAAAATAAATAAAAGAACCCGTCCTGACTGTAGGCGGTGACTGTCGTGCTGGGAGCGCGATGCAAACCGCCGTTACCATGGTTACCGTAGTTTTTTTTTAAATATTCAAACACATTATTCATAAAACTGTGATTTACTTCAGTCTTTCGACTTCAATGTAGTCGAATGACAAAAGATGAAATAATAAAAGATATTGTTTCGGGAAAAAATAATAATAATAATAAAAAAAAAAAGGTACGAATGCAATTTTAGTCGCAAAGCGTGAACCGGAAACAAAACTTTGAACCCGGCGCTTCGACCAATGAACGTCCTGCAGGCTGCCGGCGTTTAGAGGAGCTTCCACAGGTTCGTCCACACTTGTTATTAAAGTTTAGTTTTTGCAAGTCCGTTTGTCATTCATCCCTTTTTACACAAATCTGTACTTCAGGCCATTCTTAAGCACTCCGACCTCTTTGACTTTGACTCTTTCGGAAGCTTCCCAGTTTACTTCGCTTTCTGACAGCCGGAGAAGTGATGCGGCTCCTCTGTTAGCCTGTTAGCTGAGCCCCGACGGACATCCCGGAACTTCTACTTATTTTTGTTTTTGCAGTCTTGACTCGTGTCCTGCTCTTTTGTGCCTTTGCTTAATAATAATACCCTCCTCCTCCTCCTCCTCCTCCTCCTCATCATCCTCCTCTCCTGCCTGCGTGCCGTGCAATTAAACGTCCGTCGCCCCGGGATGGGCTGTTAGCCTGCGTGTTCAGTTTTGATTGCATAATTGTGGCCAGCAGCGCCGTGTGTCAGCCACCATCTCGCTGCTCTCGCACTTGAACTAAAAGTGCCACAACAAGCCGCATCCCACAAGGGATGTGCGAGTCCGTGCCGCTCTGCGGTGGATACACGGTACAGTGGCCGCCTGCTCCTCCCCGGATCCGCAACGAGCAGCTCTGTCTCTCTGTCTGTCTCTGTCTCTGTCTTTCTGTCTCTGTCTCTCGGCTCCCAGAGGCTGTGCGGATTCATTCAAACTGCGTTTTGTGTCTCTTCTTCACAGATTGTTTGCCGCTGTGATGGGACGCTAATTGAAGGTGAGGCATGTTTTGCTGTTGTGTTTTAAAGCAAAGTGAGACTTTTAAGGCTGAACTGAATTGAAACTGCTCGTGTGTGTGTGTGTGTGTGTGTTTTTTTTGGCAGAGATGAATGCGAGGAAAAGAGGAGGGAAGCCGAATAGAGGAGGGGGGAGATTTAACAAGCCGAGAGGAGGCGGAGGTCGAGGCGGAGGCGGAGGTCGAGGAGGAGGAGGAGGTGGAAGTCGGAAAGGAGGAGCTGGTCTCTGGGATGACGGTGATGATTTCAGCGTGGATTTTGCACCCCTCCCTCGTTCCAGCAGGTGAAAGAAATATTATCCATCTCTCGTTCTCATTTTCTGCTGGTTTCCTTTTTTTTTTGTCCTTCACCTTCATCTCATCTGTTCTCTCACTTTGTCTGCAGACCTGGTAGAGGACGAGGTGGTGGTGGTGGTGGAGGAGGAGGTGGCCATGCCGGTGGTAGGGATAGTGGTCGGGGAAGGGGGGGAGGTAGGGATCGAGACAGGGATCGAGACCGGGATCGAGACAGAGACAGTGGAAGGAACGGGAAAAGCAGCGGTAAGGCTCTCCCACGATCCCTGGCGAGTACCAGGATGTGCCCCAAACCAGGGGACGGCATCAGGCCGGAAGCGAGCAACATGCCCTTGCAGAGGATCTTCATGACTAATGAAAACCAAGAACAGCTGAAGGAGCTGCTGCGGGATCTCCAGACGCAGGACTTTGATGAGCCCTACGAGTAAGAACTAATAAACATTGAACAGGCTACATCCCTTAATTCATTGTTGCACAAAACTAATTGGAAACCTCGGAAATAAACTTATGCCACTCGCTCTGCTTCAGTGTATCTGGTTCAGATTATTCTGGGGGGGAGGAGGAGGAGTTTGATGAATTGGATCAACGTGACGAAGGCCAGTTTTGGGCCACTAACGATGAGCCTGTAGAGAGAGCAGAGAGCCCAGCGTATGACCCAGAGTCTGACGATGAGCGGCCCACCCCAGAACCTGTTATCTCCTTATTCGCTATAGGAAAACTCTGCAGGTGATGTTCCGTCTTCGATTTTATTTCTGATATCTGAACAGAATTACGTTTTATTCGGGTAACCTGAAAAATAGGTTTGGTGCATATTTACTTTGTATTCTTATCTCTTTGTCTTCTCATCTTTCCTCTGTCCAGGTATGGTTTTGACCGGGAGCGCAGCAAACAGGCGCTGGAGTCTGGGGGAGGCGAGTTAGGGGCAACTTTAGAGCAACTCCTCCACCAGGTGTTCAGTGAGCGCTACGGCCAGAAAGCTGTTTCCCCCGAAGGCCTCGGTGGGGTGCCGATGGATGAGTGCTTGAGCCAGAGGCAGGAGGAAGCTCTGGCCCTCACTGCCATTTACGGCGAGCGCTTCAATGAGCGCATCGCCAATGCAGTCTGGACAGTCACCCTGGACCTGTCGTTCCTCTCAGACAAAGCTGCCAAAAATGGGAGAGAGGCTGGAAGTCGAAAGGGAGGGGGAGCTGTAAACATGCGTGACGTCTGCAAATTCTATATGAAAGGTCAGGGCTGCCGGTTTGGAGACAAATGTAAGTTCAAACACGAATTCCCCACTAAAGGGAGGTCTGTGGCTGGTTCCTCAGACCTGGACGGCCCGAGCCAGCCCGGCTTCAGCAGCTACTCTCCTCCTGAGTATGAACTAGAGGTGCGTTTCCCCAAAGGAAACCGCTACCCATTTCAGGCACCGGTCGTCGCCTTCAGCACCAATGACGAGTCCGTCGGAGCCACGGGGAGGCTCAGTGTCACCGAGAGACTATTTGGAGAAGCGCTGGCTGCGGCTAAGAGCAGCGAACCTGTTGTTTACACTCTGACAACCTTATGTGAGGATGAGAGCACCATGAAGGAACTGTTGGCCGTCAGTCATCACAAATACAGCACACCGCCACCTGTTGTGACGCTTCCTCCGCCCTCTCTTGCCGTAGCGAAGAGTAAGAGTGTGAGGAGCACTGCCTCTGAGGAGAGCACTAGTAATCACACAAACAGCAGGAGGACCAGGAGCAACCAGAGACCCATGGACTGTAAGTCAACTAGATACTTCCAGTTGTACCTTGTATTGTCTCTTGAGTGGAGCTCAGAATCGTTTGTGTTGGAATCTGTTCGTTTTTCAATTAAGTGAAAGAGGCAGCAGACGCAGAGGAGCTGGATGAGAGGGACGAGGACGAGGAAGACCAGGCTGTCCCAGTCGAGAACGAGAGTTACGTCAATCTGAGGAAGAAGATGGTCCATAAGCACAATCAGAAGATCGGCAACCTGCTGCAAGAAAACGGCAAGCTGTGCCGAGAGTTCCAGAGGAAACAGGTGGAAATGACGGGAAAAAAAAAAAAATGCGGCATCTTGTCTTTGTGTTATCTTCGTCTACGTGCTCTTCAGCACAATGCACGTGTTTGAACACATTTCCAATCTTCTGTCGATCCAGTCGTCCAGACGCTTCAGGTCCATGCTGGAGCAGAGGAAGAACCTCCCGGCTTGGCAAGATAAAGTGAAGATCCTCGACATGTTGGACCAGTGTCAGGTGCTGGTGGTCAGTGGGATGACTGGGTAAGTCGCACAGATACAACATTGGCAGGTATTTGATAAAAAAAAAAAATGGTTTGATTTATGGAAAGATGAAAGGAGCCCAGAAATGGACACTAACAAAGCATGATGTTTTGTAGGATGGAAAACTGTGATAATGATCAAAGTGGCTTCATACTGCACACTAGCACCTGACTGATGCTACTTTATGGTTGTCAGTACTTTCCCGCTAATTGAAAATAAAGTGATTAAATGTTCTTTTTATACCCCAGTGATATGAAGATTCTGAAAACATGACTTTATTTAAGTAAAGTTGACACTTTAACGTTACGCTCTGTTGTGTTGTGTTGCTGCCGTTTGGCTTTCTCATCGATAAAAAGCCAAATATGTTAAAAGACATGTTTAAAAAGAACTACAAATATCATAGAGGTCTGTAATTAGTAGGTAAGTGAGTAAATATTCATTAGATATAAAAAAAAAAAAAAAAATACAAATAAGAATGGATTTTTAAAAATCCACAAAACACTGCTGTGTTTTTTTTTTCTCTACTTATTCCTGCTTGTGATTCTGTTTAACGTGCATCCCCTGTAACTTCCCCGCAGGTGTGGTAAGACCACTCAGATTCCTCAGTTCATTCTGGATGCCTCTCTGAGTGGCCCCGCGGATCAGGTTGCCAACATCATCTGTACCCAGCCGCGCCGCATCTCCGCCATCTCTGTGGCTCAGAGAGTGGCGGAGGAGCGTGCCGAGTGTTTGGGCAACTCGGTGGGCTACCAGATCCGCCTGGAGACTGTCAGGGTGAGGATACAGTCAACACACGCACACACACACACACACACACACACACACACACACGCACACACACACACACACACGTGCAGTGTACAGTAATCCTTTCATTCACTGGGTCTAATGGCTTCTGTTTGTCAGACGTCCGCCACCAGGCTGCTGTACTGCACCACGGGCGTGTTGCTGCGGCGGCTGGAGGGCGAGGCAGAACTCCGAGATGTCACGCACGTCATCGTGGATGAGGTGCACGAGCGGACAGAGGAGAGGTGAGCGTGTGCGACCGTGCTCTTCGCCGCACGTTGAAAGCTGCCACTTCATAGCTTTTGTGATTTAGTCACACGTTGGCTTTTGACAAACTTCTCCTTTGTTGCTGATTTGTTGGTCACCGTCTTTCTGTTTGGTTGCTTTCAGTGACTTCCTGCTGTTGGTGCTCAAGGACTTAATCATACAAAGGCCAGACCTGAAGATTATTCTGATGAGTGCCACCCTTAATGCCAACCTCTTCTCCGAGTATTTCTACAACTGTCCTGCCGTGCACATACCAGGTAAGCAATCTGTTGTGCACACAATCTGTCAATGATATTGTACCTACACCTCCTACAGTAACTCCATATATTTTTCTCTTGTTCCAGGGCGTACCTTCCCCGTTGACCAGTTTTTTCTTGAAGATGCTATTAGTAAATCCAAGTAAGTTCATCCTCTCGGGACTATTTACATTTTTTTTTTTTTTTATACATGCATCTCCATCCACTTTTCTGTCATCATTATTTCTGCAGGTATGTCATTGAGGATGGCAGCCCTTACATGCGCTCAGGGAAACAAAGTTCATTTTCTACAAGTGGGCGAGGAGGGAAAGCAGACCTGCGGGACGCGGTGGATGACTTGAGTGAAGACGTCTGGAACTTCATGTCTTTATCCAAGAAGGACTTTGTCAAAGACTCGATCCCGGACCAGCAGCTCAGCCTGCAGGACCTCACGGTCAGATACAAAGGTGAGTTCAGAAGTAGTATAAACTGAGCTGATGTGATGTCGTGCGTCTGAAACTGGACCTCCCGAGCTTCAGTCATTATTAACGGCCGCTGCCTATCGGTTACATAAATATGCAATTCTGTTTTGCTGGTGCAGACACTAAGAAGTCCGTGCTTAAAACCATGTCTGCAATGGACCTGGACAAGATCAACATGGACCTGGTGGAGAACCTGCTGGAGTGGATAGTCGACGGAAAACACAACTACCCACTCGGTAAGAGCCACCGCGGAAACTCAGTCCAGTCGAGTTGAATCCAGGCTGTTTGTTTGCTGTGTTGATGTACCGTTGTGGTTCTGTGTGTAGGTGCAGTGCTGGTGTTTTTGCCGGGCCTCGCTGAGATCAAGATGCTTTACGAACAGCTCCAGTCTAACAGGATGTTCAACAATAGGGGCGCATCCAGGTCTGTGTGTGTGTCACAAGTTGTTATTATTGTTGGTATTGAACTAAATGTCATGTCTCGTGTTTTTGTTTTTGTTTGCTTCATTTTTGGAGGAACATTCTCATGTCCTTAAAAAAAAACCTGATTAATGTAAACACGGGATCCTTCTGTAGCTGAATTCTCAGTTTCATTCAAAGATTTTGGGTGCGAAATCACGTACAAAATGAATTTTCATATCAGAACAAAGATATTTAGATGTCGGTGATCTGTGTGGTGAAGCAGGGCAACTGCCCACCATTTATTTGTCAAACGCCAACTGTAAGTGTACGTCGCCCACATCAGGTGTGTGGTGTACCCACTCCACTCGACGTTATCCAATGAGGACCAGCAAGCTGTTTTCAGCCGGCCTCCGGAGGGCGTCACGAAGATCATCATCTCCACCAACATCGCCGAGACCTCGGTAACCATCGACGACGTAGTTTATGTCATTGACTCCGGCAAGATGAAGGAGAAAAGGTAATCGATATTAAATGCGTGTATGTATACATAAAAATATATAGATATAGATAGATAGATAGAGAGAGAGCTATTTGTGTAAATTTCTAGTCTTCTTTTTGAAATAAAAGATCAACAAAATTAAACAGTACAAAGAATATACAGTATATATGATATATATATATATATATATATATATCTAACAACAGCAAAACGATCCCCTCCGAGTGACCGCCAGTTAACGATACAAATTGATATCTACAAGTCACACCAGGGTTTTGCGGTGCCTCATATTTCCTCGAATTTTTAATTCAACGTTGGTGCCAATATCTGGTTTTCTCCCGTTTTAAGCGGGACATGAGGCGTGTATTGAGCAGGATGGCTCGCTGAGCCACGAGGGGAATCAAACTATGTTGCCCAGTGACCCCAAACAAAGCCGCCAGAGGGTTTGACTCCCAACTTCACATTTAATATCTGAGACCGGGTATGAAAGACCTCTGTTGTTGTATTTGTTGAAGCCGGGTCATAGCCAGTACACGTGAATAAAGCTTCAGCGCTATTCCGTCTGTTACTGCCGGGACTAACCTGGGGATGCATGTTAGTTTTTCCTCGGAGATGCGTGTCCTTCCCGTGTACCACTTTGAACTGAACTGAGCACACAGACAGGTTGAATTCACAAGCTCAAGTATCTTCTGATAGAGACCGGCTCAAGTCTTCCTCTCGCCATGATTTGAGCCTCTCCATGGCGACACGCTTTGGGCCCACCACCGCGCCACAGAGGGCTGAGAGAAGCCTTTCGTGAGATGGACGTAAAGGGAGAAACGCGTGAAAGAACTGGGTCACTGCGAGAGGACAGAGCGCCTGGCTGGTAGAGACCTGAGGAAATCCGACTCGGTTAGACTGAATTATATTTGCTTAAATGATGCCACGGTGTTATTTATAACCAGATCTCCGGAACGTACAACACCTTTTCTGCGCCATCCCGGAAAACTTGGATTCTTACATCGATTATTCCGAAAGATGTTTCGATGCAATGAGGTCACGATGTTCATTTTCTGAAAACATTTGGTGGGAATCAAGACAACGGAAAACAAAACGGCTTTCTGCTATCTTTAGATCTACTGAAGTCGTACTTTTTTGGATGTCGGCATCCACATTTTGCAAGTCTGTTTTGTTTGTATTTTTTTTTTTTGTAGGTATGACGCATCCAAGAGCATGGAGAGCCTGGAGGATTCGTGGGTTTCTCGGGCCAACGCGCTGCAGAGGAAGGGTCGAGCGGGTCGTGTGGCCTCGGGCGTCTGCTTCCACCTCTTCACCAGCCACTGCTTCCAACACCAGCTGGCTGAGCAACAGCTGCCCGAGATCCAGAGAGTGCCTCTGGAGCAGCTCTGCCTCCGGTACGTCCATCTGTTTGCCCTCCGCACGCTGCCGGGTAGCTCCGTTGTCGCTCTAAATTCAAATGATACGGGTTGATGTATGACATCGCTGTTGGGGTTCGTGTTTGAGAGCGGAGTTTACCGCCGGTCAAAATGTCAACAGAGGGGAGGGGGCGGGAAGGGGGTTCTCTCCCTCGCGGGGCAGCACCACGCTGGGATTTCGGAGGGGGGGGGATGCGAGACGTGCGCCTGTTTTATATTTCCCGTCTCTCGGGACAGAATCAAGATCCTGGACGTGTTCTCGGAGCGGACGCTGGAGTCGGTCTTCTCTCGGCTCATCGAGCCCCCGGCCGCGGGGAGCCTGGACGCAGCCAAGCAGCGCCTGCAGGACCTGGGAGCTCTGACCGCCGACGAGAAGCTGACCCCGCTGGGCTACCACCTGGCCTGCCTGCCCGTCGACGTGCGCATCGGAAAGCTCATGCTGTTCGGCGCCATCTTCCGCTGCCTCGACCCGGCGCTCACCATCGCCGCCAGCCTGGCCTTCAAATCCCCGTTTGTAAGAAACCGCTGATCGGCGTTGAGACGCCGCACAGTGTGTCACCTACTGCATCCGCACCGCAATTCATGCAACAGCCGTGTGGAGATCCATTAACCAGCTAATTCAGCTTTGTGTTTCTCTTGTAACCGAGAAGAACCCACGTATTCCTCTTTACTAAACGACGTTGTACTCGTGGCGTGTTTCCAGGTGTCTCCATGGGACAAGCGAGACGAAGCCAATGAGAAGAAACTGGCCTTTGCTGTGGCCAATAGTGACCATCTAGCTTTGCTGCAGGCGTATAAGGTACGGACCGTGCTTATAATTCATTTGTCGTAATGTTGACCTCGCTTTTGAATGTCGTGTTTTTGTGTGTGTGTGTGTGTGTGTGTGTGTGTGTGTGCGCGTGATGGATCAGGGATGGTGCTGCGCTGCAAAGAATGGAAACCAGGCCGGCTTCCTTTACTGCAGAGAGAACTTCCTGTCTTGGCGTGGTTTACAGGTCAGCCGGCGCTGTCTAAAGAAGCCCGTTTGTCCAATTGTTTGAGCACGAGTCGAATCTAATTCGGCATCATTCAGACGGTCTTTTGGTGAGAATTATTTGTACCCAAGCCGTGCGCCTTCTTCAACGTGCAGGAGATCGCCAGTCTGAAGAGACAGTTTGCCGAGCTGCTGTCCGACATCGGCTTCATCAGGGAGGGACTGCGGGCCAGGACTATCGAGCGCATGTGCTCCAAGGGCACCGATGGAGTTCTGGAGGCCACTGGGCCCGAGGTGACCGACGCGAAAACACAAACGACGTGCTCACTGATGAGCAATGATCGAACTTTAATCGGAAGGAAATGAAATCGTCTCCTAAAATGTTACATCTTCCTTCCCAGGCAAACCTGAACTCCGATAACATCCGGCTGATGTCCGCCATGCTGTGCGCCGCCCTCTATCCCAACGTGGTCCAGGTGCATATTCATGGTCGTCAGAATAAACAAAAAACAAGAGAAGTGTAAACCGTCTCGTGCTTGAAGGTCCTGTGTTTGCCCCGGCGCTGCAGGTCCGAGCGCCTCAGGGGAATTACAAGCAGACCAGCAAAGGAGCGATGAAGATGCAACCCAAAGCCAACGAGCTCCGCTTCGTGACCAAGGGCGACGGCTGTGTCCACGTGCACCCGTCGTCTGTCAACTACACGGTGAGAGGACAACGGGACGACGCGCCCCGACTTCAGCGGCGAGAGCGAGAAACATAACCCCCGTGTCCGCTTTTCGCGCTTCAGGTCCGCCACTACAACAGCCCGTACCTGGTTTACCACGAGAAGGTGAAGACGAGCCGGGTGTTCATCAGGGACTGCAGCATGGTGTCGGTCTACACGCTGGTGCTGTTCGGAGGCGGTCAGATCAACGTGGAGCTGCACAAAGGAGAGTTCGTCATCTCCCTGGATGATGGGTGGATCCGGTTTGCCGCTTCTTCACATCAGGTCAGAGTGATAACGGAGTTTATGTTTTTGCAATTGCATGAACAAGTTTCCGATTTTTTTTTTTTCCCTTTACAAAATATCAGTGCAATGATAAACACGAGGGCTCGGACCTCGGTGAGGGACGATGCTGTAATACATTTACAAGCTGCTTGTGAAGTTGTTTTTAATAAGCTGTGAAAGTCTAACAGGCTTTTAAAAGGTCTCCAAACAAAGCAGGCACACGGCCACATATAAAAACCACAAGTAATAAATCATAAATCCGCCTGGATTCACGTGAATAGAGCCGGAGAAACAGGAGGTAGGATTTACGTCAATTCAAATACGATGAGGGAGTCGATTTGATTATTTGATCGATTTCGGTCTTTAAGTTTTAAAAGCAAGACAAAATAACCGTACGTATACGCGTATACATACACGGGATGAATTTAACATTCACACACCGCAAACATTTATCTTGTCTGTCGTCACCTTTTAGAACAGCAGACATGAAGTGCGATAACGTTATTAATACTGTTGTGTGTGTGTGTGCGTGTGCGTGTGCGTGTGCGTGCGTGTGTGTGTGTGTGCGTGCGTGCGACCCAGGTGGCTGAGCTTGTGAAGGAGCTGCGCTGGGAGCTCGACCAGCTGCTGGAGGACAAAATCAGGAACCCAAGCATGGACCTGTGCAGCTGCCCGCGTGGCTCCCGCATCATCCACATGATCGTCCACCTCATCACCACGCAGTAGCCCCCCCCCCCCCCCCCCCCCCCTCTTCTTGTCATCCTTAAGGGCTTTAAATGCACTTAAACATCATCGCAGGAAAATCACCACACCACCCTGCTGCCACCTGCTACCTTACCACCAGTATCTATTTACACGGAGCTGTTCTGCTGCTGCTGCTGCTGCGCGAGAGGCTTTTCAAAGCAAATTTTTGCCTTAAAAAAACAACAACGGCTTTATGCAGGTGATCAATAAACCTCCGGCACCGTCGTAGCTGGAGCGAATCGCATGTTTGTTCTTTCTGAAGTCTTATTTTGATATTTCCAGAATGCAGCCACAGAAAAGGTTTCGTTTGACGCCACCCTACTGCTGTATGTGCAGGACGCCGGTTGTTGAATTCGATGTCGCGTGGTTTGTACAGAGTGCTTTTTTTTGGGGGGGGGGGGGGGGGAGGGTGGTAGTTGTGTGTTTTGCTCACAACTGAGAGGTTTCTTGGGTCCATATTGGATTTCTTACATTAAAGTGACCGTGCACTTATAATGGTCATGAATATTTCTTTGCAATGCATGATTGAGAGATCCAAGAGCTTCTGCATGGTGTTCAGGTCGTCTAATATTTACTGAATGTATTTAAACGTAACAGTGATGTCGGAGCTACACTTTCACAATGTGAATGCAAGGGCTTTTTTAAAATCTGGAGGATTTAGTAGGAGTTGCCAAAGAATTTGAAAGCTGTTGTCATAACAAGCGATGAATTCCACTGCACTACTAAATAAAAAAAAAAAAAATATGGTGACGATGGGCGTCTGCTGGCTTTGATTTGTTCTTACTTGGCGAAGCTGTGTTTAATGCCCGGCTGGGTTTTTTTTAGAAGGTTTGTGGGAGGGGACAACCCCTCCATTCACCAGAGCGAGTCTGCGCCATCTCTATGACAACAGGACAAACAAATGGGGTATCAGTGTCTGAGCTGAAACCACTCGGTTGCCACTTACAACGGTGCCAAGTCAAGAACTGGTAAGTATTTATAAATTTGTGATCATTTCAGGCCGTTTTCGGAAATCACGTCATAAGTCCTAGCCAGTTATTAAATCATACGTTCAACTCTCATCAACTGTTTATTTGATCATTCTCATCGGTGAATGTCTCCGGTTTTACAGACGGGTAAATAACCCTACAGGAGGTGACCTTGACGACATTCACGATGGTAAAGTATTGCAGATTATCAAATCGATTCAATAGTCAAATTAGGGGGACCAAACATAAAATGAGTAAACCACTTTTTATTTTTTTAGCCCACCAAATCGAGTAACTCAATGTCCCACAGTTCTCAACCCTCCAAGAAAACCGGTAGTCCAAAAAAGTGTGCCAAATCCCCCAAGACAGAGGTGGACATCCTCAGCCCGGCAGCCATGGAGAACCTCTACTACATTTCCCACAATGCAGCACACTGTCTGGAGTTCAGAGGCTTCGGGTGGCGGAATTCCAAAAAGAAGAAGAAGAAGAAGAAGAGGGGGAAAAAACGCAATAAGAAAAAGTAGACGAGTTCTTTCCTCGTTTAGGATGAGATTTTAATGCCTTCCTGTGGCGCCATCTGGTGGACGCGTTTGGAACGACAGCCCAAGTAAACCACGTTTGACAGCGAGAACCAGTGCAAGAGTTTAAAACAAAACTTTGCCAATAACATTTTTTTTTTACTAAATTCATGAGGCAAGACACTTCGAAGTTCATTATCTGCAACTTTATTGTAAGCCGAGTGACTCAGAATTGTGTTTGTACGAATGTATGCATGATAAAGTTTGGCAGTTGTAATTGACAAGCTCGAGAAGGAACGTCTTTATATTTTCTTTGCGTTAATATCCACTTTAGAGAACATTGTACACGTATACTGTGGAGATAATGAATGGCACGTCAGTTACAACACATCGTAGAGAAGGCCAGCCGTCGGTGTCACCAAACTGGTTTCAAGTGATCCCGCAAGTTATGTAATTTTCTTCAAATCCAGCTTTTGCACATTTTATAATTATAAAAAAAATAGGCTGAAATGAGAACATGCCTATAAAACCAAGGGAAGAAACAGATACTGCTCCAGGCACTGTTTATATTCTCAAATATATTTTACATAATCAATCCTTTAATCAAAACGCACACACACATGATACCATAAACCCTGTAAAATAAATAGTCTCTGAGGTCCGTGCTCGTTCACCGGTCACTCTGGGGGCTTCTTCTTGGCCTCCACGTCTTTCTTGAAAGCTTCAATTTTCTTGGCCACGTTGGGAACCTAGAAAAAAAAGAACATAACAAGTCTACTGAACGTTTGCAGTTTATTTAGGTCACACCTAAAGGTTACACCTACAACTAACTCGGCCCAACGCCCAGACGTAAATCCTTTCACACGTTACGTTTTTTGTTGTTGTTGTTGTTGTTGTCAACTTTGAATGAAAATGTATTGCAGTCTTAATATTTCAGCAGTCAGATATTCAACATATTCAACAACAGCACCGCAAACTAAAAGATTTGGTGCCTCTTCAAAACAGTTTCACACAGGAGTCATCTAGAGAGACTCGGTGTGTCTATTAAAAGTAGGGATGGGCATTTCATCTATACGTCATATTGTGAAACTAGATATTGGCTTAAATTGTGGATATTGTAATATCGTTATATTAGGTTAGGTAGTTACTTTATTAATCCCAGAGGGGAATTTTTTTTTTTGCCACACAAGCATACAGAAGCAATAAGATAATAATAGAAAAGCAATAAAATAGCAGTAAAAAATATAAAATGCACAATATATACAGTACAGTATATATCTATATCTATATCTATATATATATCTAGATATAGATATATATTATATGGCATTACTGTCATCGTTTCCTGGTTTTAAAGGCTGCGTTTCAGTTAAGTGATGATATGGACAGCAGGGTCGTAGGATGGGGTCACTGACACACACACACACACACACACAAAAGAAGTATATAAAAACAAATCTAAAACTTACTTCATAGTTTTGAGCGAGGTACATCCCCACAACGTTCCCCAAGGTGAAGCCAGCCTGGAAGACGAAAACAAGCATGTCGTGAAAAGGCCGAAATATGTGACCTGACGCCGGGGGCGAGCTTCGCCCGGGCGTCCGTAACAAAACGTCGATGTTGGAAGCAGGACGATGTCAGTTTAACTCACCAGGAACTGCAGCATGTTGGAAACACGGAGTTACTTAAACCGACTTTGGTTGCTCGAGAAGCAGGTCAAAGCTAAAGAGGAGCAAAACAAAAACCAACCTCCCAAACTACTCGGCGGACGAACGCTTAAGCCCGTCATCAACACGATGTGTACGCATGCGCGAGAAAACGAAGTGTCGCGGTATTTTCGCGGAAGCTGCGTTGTAGTTCTTTCCTCCCCCTTCATCCCCGATCAGTTGTTTCTGGAGAACTACAACTCCCAGACACACACTTACATATCTCGGCCATCCGGTGGGTGTGTGTTGTTGTTGCTGCTGCTGCTGCAATGGTGGTGTCGGAGGGACATTGAATGACTTTGGCTCCATCCGCGAATAAAACGGGTTTATCAAGTTTTAATTCAGGAGCATGGACGCTCTTATTCCCGTGATAAACAAGCTCCAAGATGTGTTCAACACCGTCGGCGCGGATATCATACAGCTGCCGCAAATTGCAGTAGTGGGCACTCAGGTACAAAAAAAAAAAAAAAAAAAAAAAAGCCTCGTGATTGTGTGCAATCTGTGATATATTCCTTTTAACGCTGTACACGCGCGTATTCAGAAGCGAAATCCAACGTAGACACCCGGCGAGCGACGCGACCTACAAAGCGTGACTATTTCACGCGTTGAAACGCGGTGAAGGTTGCACGGAGGCCGTGTGGTAGTCGGTGCTTACAATCCCACCTGTCATGTTTGACTGCTGCGAATCTCATTTGTCTGCACCTGCAGTGGGCAGTGGACTCTTATTTTTGATCCGTCGCCGTCTGTTAGTGCTATTTAAAGAGCCTTTACAACCACTTACTGGAAACCAGGTCAATTACGCAGGAAAGAGAGGCGCAATTAGCTCAGCTGGCTCCGGTTCTGCTCCAGCGTGGTTCCGGATCAGCTGCTACGTCAAAAAAAAAAAAAAATCTAGAAATCGGTACGTGCTTTGTTCTCTCCGACTCGTGTCTTTTTTAATTTCACTTTGTGTGTGTGTGTGTGTGTGTGTGTCTCCAGAGTAGCGGCAAGAGCTCCGTGCTGGAGAGCCTGGTGGGCCGGGACCTGCTGCCCCGTGGGACCGGCGTTGTGACCAGGCGACCTCTCATCCTCCAGCTGGTCAACGTCGATCCTGGAGACGCGAGGAAAAACGAGGACAGCGGTAAGTACCAGCGTCCCTCTGGTCCCTGCAGGGGGTTCAAAGGTACTCCAGTAAGCGACCCTCCACTGTAGGAAATACAAAAACAAAAAAATATTTATTTATTTACGATCTAAAGACATTGGGGGCTTTTTACACAATTTTAAACAAACAGTGGCCTCATTAGGGCGTAAAGTTGCTGTTTGTAATGTGAAATGAGCCCAGATTAAAATGTACACAAAAGAAAATTGTGCCTTATGTGTTCAGAAAATGCAGGACGTAATTACAACTGTCTTCGCTAATATTGAGCTCTTGATAGCTTTCTTTTATGTACAATACAGAGATTGAAAGATGAATTGGGAGCTTCATCGGTGGGGGGGGGGGATGAGGGATTACTTGGGTTTCCGACGTATTTTAACAGTTCCCACGTCGTAGGATTAGGAAACTCGGGCCGGTGGAAATAATTCCGTTTTTGGGTCATTGTGAGATTTCTCGGGTCATTTATTTATTTATTTTGCACCCTTTTATCTTCCACCCGGTGCTTCCTGTTTTGGATTCCACACTTAACACGGCAGCCGTGCTTTTCGTATTGACGTCCGCGCTGTCACGCACACGCGCCTGTTTAGAGAAACACGCCCGCCCGTATGAAGATGGTCTTATCCTCAGTCTGCGAACACCTGATATCAAGTTCTGTCTCTGTCTTTCTGACCACTTACAGGTGCCACGGTGTGAAAAAAAAGCACTTTGCTTCACAAAGGTGTGCATTGTCCAGGTGTCTTCCGTGATTAATAACCCGGATTATTTTCCCCGTAGCCCCGCCCCCTCCTCCTCCTCCTCCTCTTCCTCCTCCTCAATGCCACACCTGTGATTCCAGCTGCTTTTCTTCACCACGCCAGTAAACTGTCGTCAGGCATCGATCCTCGCGTTAGCCGCGCTCGCGTAGCCCTCCCGCACAGAGTAGTTCCTTCCAAGTTGTGACGGTCAACGCTTGAACGAAGCCGTAACTGCGAGCCATTTGTGTTTCGTTACAGACGGTGAAGAGTGGGGCAAGTTTCTACACACTAAACATAAGGTACGAATTTGCGTGAAACTGTAACATTTGTTTCATTCCTTCGACCCTCGCGACCCGTCGCGATTGAATTTTTTTTTTTTTTGCTTTTGCAGATCTACACAGATTTTGATGAAATCAGGCAAGAAATTGAAAATGAAACGGCGCGAATATCTGGGAATAATAAGGTGAGATACTTTATGGATGCAGGACGGAGGGGTCGCATACAAGTGAATACTGCGAGACAAAAGAAAGAAAGAATGTTCTGATCCATAAATCTGCTTTTTGAATTTCAGCGAGATATTGGATCACCCGAACATTTTATTTACTTCATTTGTTAGTTTATTTTTACATTAATAAAACATTGCTGTAATTGCGCCAGTTAGCCAAGAGGCTAATTTTTACATCTGCAGTCCTGGGACAGATGTTAATGTTACTGATTAAATTTTGTATTAAAAATACAATACTGAAGTTATGGAAGTCATGTATAAGTATGCAAAATAATAATCATTTTAATGTTAATAATAATAATAATAATAAAACATCATTCATGTCTTCATTGTCATGTACTTTTTACGACACGGAACACGGTCTCATAATACAAAACCATAAAAAGAGAGCTGTTAATAGAAATATGGACCAATTCCAATCAAAGTTGGAGGCCAGTTGCGAACTGAATAGTTCACAGTCATCAGAAAACAGACCCATAAGGATTAGAGATGATTATCATTGTAGGTCACACGCCAAAATATTGTCTGACGGTACTTGAACCAACAGCAGAAACCATTGAACTATACATAAAATAAATTATTTGTGAAATTGCACATTTAAAAGTAGCGCAAACGGGCACAATTTTAACTCCTAACTGTTTTTTGTTTTGTTTTTTTTAAAGACATGTTCTGTAAATCAGTGCGAAGCTGTCGAATACTCACTACATGTTTATTCTTTCCTCGCACCTCTGCAGGGAATCAGCGACGAACCCATTCATCTGAAGATATTTTCTCCTCGTGTTGTCAACCTCACACTGGTGGATCTGCCAGGAATCACTAAGGTAGCTCATGCTGTACCTCCTGCTTCAAGCCCCACAAGACGAGGCTTTGATCATCTGGCACCACCCCCTGGGGAAATTTGTTAGACAACGCTTCCCTCCTTGAAAAATTACAACTCCTCATTAAAGGACACTGAAATGCCTGAAAACCGAGATTTACCGGCTCCGCCTGGTCACCGCTGTTCGTTTCCCAATCTGGTTGATGCTTTTGTGCATTTGATATTTGGAGATGGCTGCGAATTAATCGCTCGCTCTCTTTCTAAACCGTTTGCTGTTAAATCCCAAGTGCACACAGGCTTTGATTCCAGCCTCATTAGTGCGTCCCCACTGGTTGAACATGTGTTCGTTTGAGAGATCCCCTGCTCTGGTGTCCTTAACGAATCAAACAGACAAGTACCGTGTGTCTTCTCCTTTAAGTGATATTGTTCCCATCAGGTGCCCGTGGGTGATCAGCCTAAGGACATTGAGGTTCAGATAAAAGATCTAATCCTGAAGCACATCTCCAATCCCAACTGCATTATCCTGGCTGTCACGGCGGCGAACACGGACATGGCCACCTCGGAGGCCCTCAAGGTTGCCCGGGAGGTCGACCCTGACGGTATGAAAAGCTGAAAGGAAGCATTTCTCCAAAACCATGATGATGGTCAGATTCTTCTCAAGCGTAAATCAACCATTTCTGCTGTGCTGACCGTTGTGAATAAATGTGATTGATCAGGTAGGAGGACTCTGGCTGTCGTGACCAAGCTGGACTTGATGGACGCTGGTACTGATGCTATGGATGTACTGATGGGCAGAGTCATCCCGGTCAAACTGGGCCTCATCGGAGTCGTCAACAGGTCTCGCAAACAACATTTCATATACTGTGAAATAATCCACTACTCATAATGGGGTTTATTTGAGATAAGTGACTCTAAAATATTAGAGATGAGAGCGCAACAGTCAATTTTTAATGCTGGTAATAAAGACTAAATATATCAGTATCTATTGTTTGCGATCTTTTGTTACTCTACTCATATTGTGGGATAATCTACAAATCCATTATTATGCTTTTTAGTCCTGTATTCATCAATCAACCATTTTTGTACATACGAAAACAGGCACGCTGTTACGATATATGATAGACTTTATCCTTTTAAATATTCTCATTCGAACTTTCAGGAGCCAGTTGGACATCAACAATAAAAAGTCTGTGGCCGACGCGATCCGGGACGAGCACGGCTTCCTTCAGAAGAAATATCCGTCACTGGCCAACAGGAACGGAACCAAATACCTGGCGAGAACCCTGAACAGGTAAAACGGCGAGAATCACCTCGACAAACTAAAACCAGAAGAAGGAAAAAAAAAAAAAAAAGGCACTTTGAAGCATATCTGTGCTTCTGTTTGTTTTACTTAGACCAGATCAGGCAGTAAACACCAGAGACGGTAGAACTTTAATCAAAAGGGTTATGAGATGGGATTGTTCATGCGACACTGGGAACAATGTGTGCAAAATGTCAAACCACCGAGACCTAATTTTGTTACGATAATTAACTGAAGGACCATTCATCATTTTTAGTAATGTATTTCCCCTTCCTTGTACTTCTGCCGGTATCCATCGACAGTGTGAAGCCAAACTGCGACAAGTATTTTTAAAGTTCACCGATTTCTTTTTCTTTTTACCCCCCCCTCTCTTTTGTTCCTTTAAAGCTACCTCCTGAAAACGAAAACGTAGCGAGACATCTTCCAAGAAAATAAGGCAGAGACATTAAATCTTTGACTTCACTTCAGCGCTCTTCTTTTTGCATTGATGATTCAGGAAATATACCAATTTCTGTCTCATTGCTTTTATATCCAAATATACTGCCACAGGGATGAAAGTCAGTGCACTCTGAAATAAGAAAATAGAATAAAAAAAATAAATAAAAAAAAAGCTTATAAGAACAGCAACTGTTTATTGTGGACATGATATTTTCAGGGATAATTAAATGAATGCTTCTGCGGCCTGTTAGTGTGCTAAGCAGTGAACCTTCTGTCCACCAGGTACATTTTTCCAGGACAGGGACTGTACAAAGATATGACACAGATATATATATATATATATATATATATATATACACATACACATGGGAACGGATTTAACATCTCACCGGGACACATGACGTCATGTCAGCATCAGCGGGTTGAATGTCAGAGGCAGCGCTGACATTAATAACTGCCATCAGAGCATTTTTGCTTTTGTCTGTCATTTTAAAACGCACCGCTCTGCCCTTTCCCGTCATAATGTCAGGCTGCTGATGCATCACATCCGAGACTGTCTCCCCGAGCTGAAGACACGGATCAACGTCCTGGCAGCTCAGTACCAGTCCCTGCTCAGCAGCTACGGCGAACCCGTGGAGGACCAGAGTGCCACGCTGCTGCAGCTCATCACCAAGTTCGCCACGGAGTACTGCAACACCATCGAGGGCACGGCCAAATACATCGAGACGGCAGAGCTGTGAGTAGCAGCGTGTCTCCCTCTGCTCCTCCACATGGTGATGCTGTTGATCCAGCGCAGGGAAAATGAGCAAAAAAAAACAAAAAAAAAAAAACTGCATTGGTTTCATCATTTCATATAATACAACTTGTGAGTTGAGGCACGCACCGCCTCTGTGAAGGAAGAGGCTGACGGGAGCGGAGGCCACGGGGTTCACGTCGCCGCTAATACCCCCCCCCCCCCCCCCCCCCCCCAACTTCTATTTTTCAGGTGCGGCGGTGCCAGAATTTGTTACATATTCCACGAGACCTTTGGCAGAACGTTGGAGTCCGTCGATCCTCTGGGGGGCCTCAGCACCATAGACATCCTCACGGCCATAAGGAACGCGACGGTGAGTGCCGCTGCGCCGTCACCAGTGTCACTGCGGATTCCCCCCCCCCCCCCCCCCCCCCCCCCCCCCCCCACACACACACACACACACACACACACACACACACCCGACGCCTTCAGTCAGGGATCCAAAACCACAAAAAACATGACTTTTTCTGTCGGACGCGGCTCACGCCACTCCTTTGGTGGGTTGCTCCGCTGAGCCCGTGTTGCGCTTTGGGTCCGTGCTAACCCGCAGCGCCCTCCCTCCCTCCCTCCCTCCCTCCCCTTGCACTAGGGCCCCGCGTCCGTCCCTGTTTGTGCCCGAGATTTCCTTCGAGCTGTTGGTGAAGAAGCAGGTGAAACGCCTCGAGGACCCCAGTTTGCGCTGCGTGGAGCTCGTCCACGAGGAAATGCAGCGGATCATTCAGCACTGCAGCAACTACAGCACGCAGGTAGTCGGGACGCGGCGCGCGAGCGTTTTAAAAAAAAAAAAAAAAAAAAAATTTTATCTTCCCCTCGCGCGCTCGCGTCCATATCCATATTCATGCCGTTTTGCCTCGCAGGAGCTGCAGAGGTTCCCCAAGCTGCACGAGGCCATTGTGGAGGTGGTCACCTCCCTCCTGAGGAAGAGACTGCCAATCACCAATGAGATGGTACCGACACGTTCACCTCTCTCTCGCTCTCCTGCGGTCGTCGTTTAGGTTTGCGGCGTCGACGAGCTGAATCGGAACCCTGTATCGATCTCTGTCCTCGTTTCTCGTCACAGGTCCATAACTTGGTTGCAATCGAGCTGGCCTACATCAACACCAAGCATCCGGACTTTGCGGACGCCTGCGGGGTCATGAATAACAACATCGAGGTTTGTACTCGCAGTGATTTCCGTACGTTTTCGTAGCAGAATAAAGAAAAGACGCGCAAAACCGGACCCCGCATGCCTGTAGGCCTGCGTCGATGCGTTCATATCTTCAGGTATGTAAAGTGTTAAATGTCATTTAGTCGGAATGCACGCAAGCGACTAATAGCTGCAATAATTTTGAATGTTTAAAAAGCAGCTGAATACATTCAACTACAAGTTTTGCACCGATGGATTTAGAGCCGTTAAATGCTTTATAATTTTGAAAACCAATCACTCGAATGTGAATGGGGGTTCATTTTATTTCTTTGTGGGTAATTTCAAACTGATTTTAAGGTTGTTCTTTTTTTTTTTTTTCTTTTTTTTTTTTTTTACAATTCACATATTTAGGTAGGTAGTCCAGTATTTTGTAGCTCAAATTTGAGTCTTTTTTCAGATTTGAAGACTCGAGCAAAGTGAAACGTGTGAGCGCGGTCAAACTGCTTTTGGTGAAATTCACACACCAAATTCAAACTTCCATTTTTCAGTTATCTTCTTGTTCCTCTGGCATTTTAAGGCAGATTACACACTTGAATCATGGGAGACAGAATGTAACGTGAAAAGACGGATGGACTGATTTGAATTGGAATTTTTAAGCTTCCACTTTGGTGTCTGAATTTGACCAATCCAGTGACACAGTGAATCAGAGTGTTTTGAACGAGAAACTTTTATTTTCGATGTAAATTTGTGTCCGTTTTGATCATTTTATTTTTTTTAATTTAGTCAATACTTTTTCTACCAAGTCAATTTTAATAGGATGTTTGCAAAAGTTGGTTTAACTTTAGTCGTTTCTTTAGAAAAAAGTGGGAAAACTTCTTTCACTGTGGTCTTTCCAGGAAATGTCGTACATATTTTCCTCGGATGCGTTTGTCAAAAACCATTTAAGTGTACAGACATCTGTTTTGTGTTTGCAGGAGCAAAGGAGAAACAGGATGAGAGAGCTGCCCACCGCGGTGCCCAGGGATAAGGTAAAAGAAAAGCTTTCGAATATGATAACAGTTACTTGTGTGGTCTAATATTTTTATTTTGCAGCCTTTCCAAGTATAAAGGAGACTTGTGCGGCGTTAATCACTCGTAGCGCTGCAGGGTGAAGATCTGCGAACCGAATGCTCCGGATAGTTTCCGTCGTTGAATATGATCCCACGTCGCCTCTCTTCCACTCGACTCTCCGCTGCCAGCCGTCTTTCTTCTGTCTCTCCACACTTCTTCTTCTTAGCGCCTTTTCTTTTTTTCTTTTTTCTTTTTTTTCTTCTCCCTGTTTCTCTCCTCATTCCTGCTCTCATATTCCTGCCAGTCTGTTGCCAAAAGCCCGGCTGGCTCAACTGCGGTTGCTGGCGAGCCCCCTGCGTCTGGAGCAGACACGGACAGTGCCAAGGTGGGCACATACGCAGCACGCTGGCACTGTGCCTGGCTGGTGGTGGAGCATGGATGGATGGATGGATGGATGGATGGATGGATGGACGGACGGACGGACGGACGGATGGATGGATGGATGGATGGATGAGCGGCTGGCATGCACGCCGATCTTTGTCTGCCGATGTCGTGCTCTTGTCTCGCTCTCCTTCAGCCTGTGCGGACTTCCACTAACAACCGTTGAGTTTTTCCCGTTTTACCCCAAGCTCACCTCGCCAAAAACTGAAAAACTTTCTTCTCCTTCTCTTTCCTTCCCCGTGCTCCCGCCTCTTTCGATGCGCCGCTTTTGTACTTGGATTCTAGGAATTGCGCAATGGGCGGTAATTCTACACCTGCGCGCCATCCAGCCATCCAATCATCTTTGCTTTTAAGCCGTACTAGCAGCGTGCCTCCAGCGATGGAAACACTGCTCAGTTCATGTTTCCCCCCCAAGATGAAGCCTGCCACCTTTTTTTACGCGCCTGTTTGTCTTGAGTTTGCATATGAATCAGTCAATGATATTATGCTCAATACCCTGACCTTCCTTTCTCCGTGAACCCCATGGTGTGAACCCTGATGACAAACAAAGGGAGCGGTTGTAATAATATCGTGGTGTGTGTGTGTGTGTGTGTGTGTGTGTGTGTGTGTGTGTGTGTGGTGTGCAATGACCGGTTTATCCGTCTTCATGTCTCAGGCCCAAGCAGCGGGGCCCCAGGGTGAGCAGGACGGCATGGGGAACTGGAGGGGGATGCTGAAGAAAGGGGAGGACACTCCGGGCTCCGGACCCGGAAGTCCCCTTAAAGGAGCTGTCAACCTACTAGATGTGGTAACTAAACACTCAGATGCCCCCGTTGAAATGATTGCAGTCTTTTTTTTTTTTTTTCAGCGAACGAATAAGTAAAACTCTTTTCCGTCTAGCCTGTGCCGGTCGCAAGGAAGTTGTCATCACGCGAGCAGCGAGACTGTGAGGTCATCGAGCGCCTCATCAAGTCTTACTTCCTCATCGTCCGCAAGAACATCCAGGACAGGTAGGCCGATCACTCCTCTGTAACCCTCTGAGCAGTTGCTGGGTGTTTTTTTTGTTTTGTTGGCGGTTTAAGGGGTTCAGAGGTTTAAAGTCTGATGAGGATCTATATATCTTTTTCATTTTCAACAAATCCATAACAATCAATTGATTCTACTAACACTGACATTGTAGCTGAAGCCTAATGTGCAGTATCTACTTTATACCATCTGTGCTGCAGAGCACCACTTCCGTCCAAAAACCTTTTACAGAGCACGGCAATGAGCCACTCTGTTAGTTGTGTGGTCGGGTCACGTGTTCCTTCATTAGTGAACGCCAGCCGCTGTAGTTTATTTTGACTAAATCCCACTTCGACTGGTTTGGTGCCGTAAATACTCAGAAGTAAAATCATTTCATATTAATCCGCATGTGAAGATGGTCGTTACAAATGCGCTTTTTATTCTTGTTTGAGTGACATATGCTGCCCAGCTGTTTTAAAATATTACTGGGTGGTTACAAAAAAAGGTAAACTTCATATTTATGGCCCGTTGTGAAAGATTTATTAGTAGGAACCAGTGGGCTAAGCGCCACAGATAAAGACATTGGAAAGTACTGAGAATGACACATCGGTCATATTTTGGCCTCGGCAACAATGAGAACAGTGTAAAGCATTGCAAGCACGATCCTTTTCTGATGTCTCCGTCTTCTCTTGAAAGTCTTTGCAACACTGGAGTTGTTGGCGCGTGCGGCCCCTCACAGCTCAGCAGGGTTAAATATCACATATTTAGCTCCTACTTAAACAGCTCGATACTTCGACAGGCACGACCACCTGGTGGGTCAAACTCGAGCCTCCTCCATCTGGGAAACAGCGCAGTCACCCGGCCATCTTGCCGCCTTGTTCTCAACCATCTGTTCGGTCTGTTTCCTCTCTCTCTCTCTCTCTCTCTGCCGCAGTGTGCCAAAGGCAGTGATGCACTTCCTGGTCAACCATGTGAAGGACAGCCTCCAGAGCGAGCTTGTTGGCCAGCTGTACAAATCTGGCCTCCTCAACGATCTGCTGACCGAGTCGGAGGATATGGCCCAGCGGCGCAAGGAGGCCGCTGACATGCTACAGGTAGCAGGATCCCTCCTTGGAGTTCTGTGGTCTTCCCCGGTGTACTGAATTTTCTTTACGGGTCATTTAATTTTTTTTTTTAATTTTTTTATTATTTATTTATCTCATCCGCAGGCGCTGCAGAAAGCCAGTCAGGTGATCGCTGAGATCAGGGAAACACACCTGTGGTGAAAAATGAACCCGGTCTGTGGTCTCCTCATCATGCCCAACGGTCCGACGCTCCGCGCGCTCATCATGTCTGAACTTGAAGTTTTGGATTTGCAACCATGAAACTGTTTTGATCCCTGCTCCAATATACAGTAGGAATCATATTAGCTCACAGGCTACTTGAAAGAAATGTAAGTTAATTGACGTTATTTAAAATGCTTGCTGTTGTCTAGAGTATATGAAAATGCACTGCTTCTAAGGTTCAAGGTAAGATTTCGGAGATTGTAGTTGCCCCCAACGGCTCCGGGAGGAATCCCGAGTGCAGCCAAAGGCGAAGTACATTTTTTGACAGACCGTGGTTAATCAGTGTGGAAATGGACTATTGCGTGAAGTGGAAATGAAAGCTTTGACGCCATTTTGGCAGCACCGCAAAGCATTCATGAAAAATGTTTTGGCTTCAGGTTGTAGGAAAAATGTTATTGAGCCACGCAGTTGCAAACTTTTCTTTTAGGAGTCGCTGTCGTGTGTCAGAAACCACCAAATGGCCATAACCTTAATTTTTGCACTATTGTCACCACACTGTAATGTATAGCAAGTCCATTGTCCTGACACTGTATTGCCATCAGAATCTTTATTTATTAATGTGTTATTTAAATAAGTGGATCATGTCCTCAGCACTATTGCAGCAAATTCATTTTAAGTTTACATATCGCTGCCTACATGTGTAAATGATGGTGCACTGTAGTTCTGTGTTCTCAGAAGAATGAATAAATAAATAGAGGTATTTTACTGGCAACTAATTGGTTTGGATTCAGATGTGGGGAGAGTGGCAAGTTGGTGGAAAGAAAAGCAAAGAACCACTAGTTTCGATAATAATAATAATGGATAATTCAAAATTAAAACACACCAACGGGCCCAAAACAAAAGAGAAGGTCTGTTTATTTTTTTGATGTCTACAACTGGACTGTTGCAGCTTTCCTTTGGCACTGGAGAGTCACAGGCAAAAATAGTATGACGGGTCGGTGTCTGTGCATCAATGAATATTTATATAACATAGCGTACAGTTTATTAATTTGGCCAATGTAGTATGCCTATTTAAAGAATTCCAAGTGAACTAAGATATTAGAAGTTATGATCATGAACAAAAAGAAAATGAATTGCCATACAAATTTTGAAATAATCCGACTTGAAAATCATTCATAGCAAATAAACCACTCTGACAAATTGGTTTATGATTAGATGTTTATTTTTTTGTTTTATTTATTTATGTTTATTTATGATTAAGATTAGAATGACAGACAATTTAAAAGAAATATTGTGGATTTCCCTGCAATAATTTAAGTGGAATGATGCCAGATGAAAGAACATGTTATACCAATAAGCTGAGTTTTAAGAAAATATACAGTTTTAAATGATTATATTCAATATCTCGTTTGCGGCTATAATGATTATTTCATAAAGTGTTTTTTGCATTTTAATGCTTTTGGTTTTCCAAAGTTTATACAAGTTTATACATTAAATGTTAGAGCCTGATTTATTTATTTTAATCAGCAGATATGCGCTTTGATGAAAACATTTTTTATGAACATATTGCAGAAAAAGATGCTGTTGGTAAATTAGAAGTTACTCTTTTTTGATAGTTATTTAAAATTATTAAATTCCCAGTGAAGTTTACAGTTTGAGTGCACTCACGTCAGCATGTAAAATACCCTGCCTCAATGACATACGTTTGACACTTTGTCGAAAGTTTTTGCCACCTATATTTGTTTGATCCCAGGTCCAAAAATCCAGCATCGGTTGGGCTCTACTAAATGTTAACAAGCTGCTGTTCAACTTTGACTTCATAAAATAGTCCAAAATGGATCAATTTAAATTGGGGACAAAGCATAAGAAGGAAAGAAGATTGGAAACATGCAAGTCATTGGGACTTAAATATATATTCTGTGATGTGTATTGACCGGTTTTACATTTCATCAGTTCGTAGGCAGTGTAGTTCCACATCGTGTGCTGTATGAAAACGGAACAGACAGGAGAATCGCCCAAGCGTAATGCTATTAGAGGAGGACAAAGCGCACAATTTCACACCCGACACAACTGGCACATGATGAGACTGTCCACTCAACAGCAGCCCTACCTTTTGATTCGCTGCCTTTGTCGCCCCTTTTTTTTTCTTTTTTTTTTTTTCTCCTGCACTTTTGGCCAAAAGATCCGATACATTCTAAAATATCAACCAGATATTTTGACAGGGAGACCATAAACACCAACCAGCTGCTCCAACGCAGACATCTCTCGCTTTCTGTCTTAAATTCTAACATATTTAACTCTTCAAGAGACCGTATTTAAAGAGTGTCTGTGCCTATGGGTTTACATTTCGTAATTTGGTAGCTTCTAAGACTTCGTTATCTCGCGAACATTTCAGCAGGACAAAGGGCGGATGTGGGGATCCAGCCTACGACTGTCTGTTTTTTTTTTTTTTTACGATGTTTCTCTAATTTTACCAACTTCAAAGTTCAAACATAGCTGTGGATCAGGGCCCGCAATGTTTTCAGACAGCTAGCGATGTAAAGAGGGGGTGTTGAGTAAAAGATGAATGGTGAAGAGATTGTACATCAGATAAAAGAGAATAAAGAATATTAGGGAGAATAAGGATAGTAAAAACCGTGATTAAATACTGCATGCCCGCCCTACAAAGGCTGCATTACACATGAATAAAAGAAAAAAGCAGAATTTCTCACAGGTAAAAATCTGAATCCATATTGTAGCCACAGCATGGTAGGTAACAAGTTAGTGTGTTAATCTATCCTCACTCAGCAAAGACGTTATGTTCCCACTTCATATCAAGCAGGATTATGTGACTTTAAAAGGCCTCGGGTGGAAAGAGATAATGTGACAAACGTAGGATCTAAGAATGCCACCCAGAAGAGGTTTAAATCTGTAAAGTAGTTGGGCAAATAAAGGTTTTCAACATGTGGTAGGCCAGAGTAAACGACTAGAGATGCACGATAATATCGGCTCGGTATCGATCGATAAAGGCTTTAAAATGAAATACTGGCCAGATTTGAACATTTAATTAATGCCTAAATTCTGGACACCAGAATTCCTCCTGTTTCTGCTCCATGCACAATGCTGTACTGTGCAACAGCAGCAGTATCAAAACTTATTGATCCACCCTCGTTTATAAGAATTTTTCAACTCCCTGATTTTGGTATCCGCCCCAAAAATCCAATATTGGTCAAGCTCTATTGGTATTCAACCAAAAATAGCGGGAAAATATCATTATATTGGATATCAACATAAAAAACAAATATTGGAACTAATAAATTAATACAATTCTTATTATATAAGAATAGATTTGACACTTTTGTCAGAAAATAGGAACAAACTTAAAATGTCCCAAAGTTCTTTCATTGAAGCTCAAAACCACTGTAATACTACTACAGTGGCTTTCAATGCGCCAATATGAGCCACTCCTGAGATTTCTGGACATGCCTCCTGACACATGAAAGGATATTTTTTTGGGGCATTTTAGGAAACATGTTTTTTTTTTGCTTTCCCTCTCACATTGAATATGAAGCCATGTATCTTCTGATATCTTCCACTTGGTGAAAAGAACGGTAGCCATTTTAAACCAAGCGAAGGCAAAATGGCTGCACAGTGACCAACAGCCATACATAGTTTTTTTTTTTTTTTTTTTTTTTTTTTTTTATATATCTGGTTTCACATGTAAATGAACTGCTCCAAATACATATACAACTGCTATAAGTTGCAAATTTTCCTGCTTTTTCTATTGTACCGAAATTATTCGGCATAAAGCTCAAGATGCACACGTTCCATCTTGTTAGTTTCCTGTGGATTTGGTTTCCTTTGGAGGTCTTTTTGCTAAGCAAAGCTAGAAGGCTGCTGGTTGAAGCCTTACATTTACATATTTATTTGTATATTTACATTTTTAGACATCATTATCCCAATATTCACATCTAACTCGGCAAGAAGACAAACAATTTCCTGAAATGTCAAACTATTCCGTTGCTGTTGTCAGCAACAACAAAAAGGCTCACGCTCCTCTTTTCACTGTTACTCCCAACTTCTGCTAGTCATTGATTTCTGGTCTAGAGTTTATTGATCTTGACCATAAACTAGAATGTTAGTGCATAAATCGGTTTAACCAGTGTATCTACTACTTAGGAAATATATATATGTATAAGTTTCCTATTTACATTTAATTGATAGTTTATGTATTCTTCAGGTGCCATTTTACAGAGTATTCAGCACTTGAACACCCTGAGGTAATGCACTTACATCATATTTCTGTTTCTTCAGCTTCTCGCTATGGTTAAACTTGTCAGCCTCCAGCCTCGTCAGCCACTAAACAGAGCTCGTTGGCCTTCTCCCTTCGTCAGCAAAAACCAGGAGGCATTCAGAAACTGAGAACAAATCCCATACATCAGACTGGAAATGTGAATATCGCTGTCTGAAAAACTGTGAACAATACTGTCCTTACTTCAGGTTGTCTTCGCCGAGATGGTCGATATGAGCGGTTTCTTCCTTTCCGCCTCAAAAAGTGGCATGACTTTCAAGTTAAATTTGCAATATTTCGGGGGGTTTTTCAACACTTGGTGGCAGCGTAGAGAAACTGTGAATGCAAACCAGATATATTATTTATTTTTTTGTTGGCATAAAACAGTAATATGTAAAGAGATGCTAGAAACTGAGGTGATGTGAAGGGTCATGAGATTTTTCTAAAGAGGTTCATCAATACTGTGCCATTTTGATGGTACACTACATCATAGCATTGTTTTTTCTCATACTATACTATGAGATATTTAAGCTCTAAAAAATTGTATGACATTAATTGACATTTTTAATGACATACTACATTATGACATGTTTTGACATTTTGACAGACTAAACAATGACATTGTTTTCAACATAAAATCCTGTTGAAATTTTTTGACATACTATACCGTGGCATTTTTTCAATTTGTACTGACATTTTTATGCCATTTTGTAAAAAGGTTTTTTGCCAGTTTGGACGACATGATATTTTCATGATACTTTGGATAACCAGCACTGATGTGATATTGTTTTTTACGTTTTGGACCGCATTCTATTTTATGATATTTTTATGGCATTGTTGACGACAAAAAACTATTCACTATCGACTTTTTTTTTTTAATAATTTAGACGATATGCTATCGTGTGACTTTTTTGTCTTATTTTGGACGACATACTATGGGTAACTTTTTTATCCTAATTTGGGAGACATGCTATAGTATGTCTTTATTAACATAATTTGGACGACATGCATGTCGTCCGAAATATTAATAAAAAGTCATACTATAGCATGTCGTCCGAAATATGAAAAAAAAGTCATATTATAGCATGTCGTCCTAAATATGAAAAAAAAGTCATACTGTAGCATGTCGTCCTAAATATGAAAAAAAGTCATACTATAGCATGTCGTCCTAAATATGACCAAAAAGTCATACTATAGCATGTCGTCCTAAATATGAAAAAAAAGTCATACTATAGCATGTCGTCCGAAATATGACCAAAAAGTCATACTATAGCATGTCGTCCTAAATATGAAAAAAAGTCATACTATAGCATGTCGTCCTAAATATGACCAAAAAGTCATACTGTAGCATGTCGTCCTAAATATGAAAAAAAGTCACACTATAGCATGTCGTCCGAAATATGAAAAAAAAGTCATACTATAGCATGTCATCCTAAATATGAAAAAAAAGTCATACTATAGCATGTCGTCCGAAATATGACCAAAAAGTCAGACTATAGCATGTCGTCCAAAATATGATAAAAAAGTCATAGTATAGCATGTCGTCCGAAACATGAAAAAAAGTCATACTATAGCATGTCGTCCAAAATATGATAAAAAAGTCATAGTATAGCATGTCGTCCTCAATATGAAAAAAAGTCATACTATAGCATGTCGTCCAAAATATGATAAAAAAGTCATAGTATAGCATGTCGTCCAAAATATGATAAAAAAGTCATAGTATAGCATGTCGTCCAAAATATGATAAAAAAGTCATAGTATAGCATGTTGTCCTAAATATGAAAAAAAAAGTCATACTATAGCATGTCGTCCTAAATATGAAAAAAAAAGTCATACTATAGCATGCCGTCCGAAATATGAAAAAGTCATACTATAGCATGTCGTCCGAAATATGAATAAAAAGTCATACTATAGCATGTCGTCCGAAATATGAAAAAAAGTCAGACTATAGCATGTCGTCCTAAATATGACCAAAAAGTCATACTATAGCATGTCGTCCAAAATATGATAAAAAAGTCATACTATAGCATGTCGTCCGAAATATGACCAAAAAGTCATACTATAGCATGTCGTCCAAAATATGACCAAAAAGTCATACTATAGTATGTCGTCCGAAATATTAATAAAAAGTCATACTATAGCATGTCGTCCGAAATATGAAAAAAAGTCATACTATAGCATGTCATCCTAAATATGACCAAAAAGTCATACTATAGCATGTCATCCTAAATATGAAAAAAAAGTCATAATATAGCATGTCGTCCAAAATATGATAAAAAAGTCATAATATAGCATGTCGTCCAAAATATGATAAAAAAGTCATAGTATAGCATGTCGTCCAAAATATGATAAAAAAGTCATAGTATAGCATGTCGTCCAAAATATGATAAAAAAGTCATAGTATAGCATGTCGTCCGAAATATGATAAAAAAGTCATACTATAGCATGTCGTCCAAAATATGATAAAAAAGTCATAGTATAGCATGTCGTCCTAAATATGAAAAAAAGTCATACTATAGCATGTCGTCCAAAATATGATAAAAAAGTCATACTATAGCATGTCGTCCTAAATATGAAAAAAAAGTCATAATATAGCATGTCGTCCAAAATATGATAAAAAAGTCATAGTATAGCATGTCGTCCGAAATATGAAAAAAAGTCATACTATAGCATGTCGTCCAAAATATGATAAAAAAGTCATAGTATAGCATGTCGTCCAAAATATGATAAAAAAGTCATAGTATAGCATGTCGTCCGAAATATGATAAAAAAGTCATACTATAGCATGTCGTCCAAAATATGATAAAAAAGTCATAGTATAGCATGTCGTCCTAAATATGAAAAAAAGTCATACTATAGCATGTCGTCCAAAATATGATAAAAAAGTCATACTATAGCATGTCGTCCTAAATATGAAAAAAAAGTCATACTATAGCATGTCGTCCAAAATATGATAAAAAAGTCATAGTATAGCATGTCGTCCTAAATATGACCAAAAAATCATGCTATAGCATGTCGTCCGAAATATGACCAAAAAGTCATACTATAGCATGTCGTCCTAAATATGAAAAAAAAAGTCATACTATAGCATGTCGTCCAAAATATGACCAAAAAGTCATACTATAGCATGTCGTCCTAAATATGACCAAAAAGTCATACTATAGCATGTCGTCCTAAATATGAAAAAAAAGTCATTCTATAGCATGTCGTCCAAAATATGATAAAAAAGTCATAGTATAGCATGTCGTCCGAAACATGAAAAAAAGTCATACTATAGCATGTCGTCCAAAATATGATAAAAAAGTCATAGTATAGCATGTCGTCCAAAATATGATAAAAAAGTCATAGTATAGCATGTCGTCCTCAATATGAAAAAAAGTCATACTATAGCATGTCGTCCAAAATATGATAAAAAAGTCATAGTATAGCATGTCGTCCAAAATATGATAAAAAAGTCATAGTATAGCATGTCGTCCAAAATATGATAAAAAAGTCATAGTATAGCATGTTGTCCTAAATATGACCAAAAAGTCATGCTATAGCATGTCGTTCGAAATATGACCAAAAAGTCAAACTATAGCATGTCGTCCTAAATATGACCAAAAAGTCATACTATAGCATGTCGTCCTAAATATGAAAAAAAAAGTCATACTATAGCATGTCGTCCAAAATATGACCAAAAAGTCATAGTATAGCATGTCGTCCAAAATATGATAAAAAAGTCATACTATAGCATGTCGTCCAAAATATGACCAAAAAGTCATACTATAGCATGTCGTCCTAAATATGACCAAAAAGTCATACTATAGCATGTCGTCCAAAATTTGAAAAAAAGTCATACTATAGCATGTCGTCTAAATATGACCAAAAAGTCATACTATAGCATGTCGTCCAAAATATGACCAAAAAGTCATACTATAGCATGTCGTCCAAAATATGATAAAAAAGTCATAGTATAGCATGTCGTCCTCAATATGAAAAAAAGTCATACTATAGCATGTCGTCCAAAATATGATAAAAAAGTCATAGTATAGCATGTCGTCCAAAATATGATAAAAAAGTCATAGTATAGCATGTTGTCCTAAATATGACCAAAAAGTCATACTATAGCATGTCGTCCTAAATATGAAAAAAGTCATGCGATAGCATGTTGTCCGAAATATGACCAAAAAGTCATGCTATAGCATGTCGTCCTAAATATTAAAAAAAAGTCATGCTATAGCATGTCGTCCGAAATATGACCAAAAAGTCATACTATAGCATGTCGTCCTAAATATGACCAAAAAGTCATACTATAGCATGTCGTCCTAAATATGAAAAAAAAAGTCATACTATAGCATGTCGTCCGAAATATGACCAAAAAGTCATACTATAGCATGTCGTCCTAAATATTAAAAAAAAGTCATGCTATAGCATGTCGTCCGAAATATGACCAAAAAGTCATACTATAGCATGTCGTCCTAAATATGACCAAAAAGTCATACTATAGCATGTCGTCCTAAATATGAAAAAAAAAGTCATACTATAGCATGTCCTCCTAAATATGACCAAAAAGTCATACTATAGCATGTCGTCCGAAATATGACCAAAAAGTCATACTATAGCATGTCGTCCAAAATATGACCAAAAAGTCATACTATAGCATGTCGTCCTAAATATGACCAAAAAGTCATACTATAGCATGTCGTCTAAAATATGACCAAAAAGTCATACTATAGCATGTCGTCCTAAATATGAAAAAAAAAGTCATACTATAGCATGTCGTCCGAAATATGACCAAAAAGTCATACTATAGCATGTCGTCCAAAATATGACCAAAAAGTCATACTATAGCATGTCGTCCTAAATATGACCAAAAAGTCATACTATAGCATGTCGTCCTAAATATGAATAAAAAGTCATTCTATAGCATGTCGTCCAAAATATGATAAAAAATTCATAGGATAGCATGTCGTCCGAAATATGAAAAAAAGTCATACTATAGCATGTCGTCCAAAATATGATAAAAAAGTCATACTATAGCATGTCGTCCTAAATATGAAAAAAAGTCATACTATAGCATGTCGTCTAAAATATGATAAAAAAGTCATACTATAGCATGTCGTCCTAAATATGAAAAAAAAAGTCATACTATAGCATGCCGTCCGAAATATGAAAAAAAGTCATACTATAGCATGTCGTCCGAAATATGAATAAAAAGTCAGACTATAGCATGTCGTCCGAAATATGAAAAAAAGTCAGACTATAGCATGTCGTCCAAAATATGACCAAAAAGTCATACTATAGCATGTCGTCCAAAATATGACCAAAAAGTCATACTATAGCATGTCGTCCAAAATATGACCAAAAAGTCATACTATAGCATGTCGTCCTAAATATGATAAAAAAGTCATACTATAGCATGTCGTCCAAAATATGACCAAAAAGTCATACTATAGCATGTCGTCCAAAATATGATAAAAAAGTCATACTATAGCATGTCGTCCAAAATATGACCAAAAAGTCATACTATAGCATGTCGTCCAAAATATGACCAAAAAGTCATACTATAGCATGTCGTCCTAAATATGAATAAAAAGTCATACTATAGCATGTCGTCCGAAATATGAAAAAAAGTCATACTATAGCATGTCATCCTAAATATGACCAAAAAGTCATACTATAGCATGTCATCCTAAATATGACCAAAAAGTCATACTATAGCATGTCGTCCTAAATATGAAAAAAAAGTCATAATATAGCATGTCGTCCAAAATATGATAAAAAAAGTCATAGTATAGCATGTCGTCCAAAATATGATAAAAAAGTCATAGTATAGCATGTCGTCCGAAATATGATAAAAAAGTCATACTATAGCATGTCGTCCAAAATATGATAAAAAAGTCATGCTATAGCATGTCGTCCAAAATATGATAAAAAAGTCATAGTATAGCATGTCGTCCAAAATATGATAAAAAAGTCATAGTATAGCATGTCGTCCTAAATATGAAAAATGTCATACTATAGCATGTCGTCCAAAATATGATAAAAAAGTCATACTATAGCATGTCGTCCTAAATATGAAAAAAAAGTCATACTATAGCATGTCGTCCTAAATATGAAAAAAAAGTCATACTATAGCATGTCGTCCAAAATATGATAAAAAAGTCATACTATAGCATGTCGTCCAAAATATGATAAAAAAGTCATAGTATAGCATGTCGTCCTAAATATGAATAAAAAGTCATTCTATAGCATGTCGTCCAAAATATGATAAAAAATTCATAGGATAGCATGTCGTCCGAAATATGATAAAAAAGTCATACTATAGCATGTCGTCCAATATATAAAAAAAAAGTCATAGTATAGCATGTCGTCCTAAATATGAAAAAAAGTCATACTATAGCATGTCGTCTAAAATATGATAAAAAAGTCATACTATAGCATGTCGTCCAAAATATGATAAAAAAGTCATAGTATAGCATGTCGTCCTAAATATGACCAAAAAGTCATACTATAGCATGTCGTCCTAAATATGAAAAAAAAAGTCATACTATAGCATGCCGTCCGAAATATGAAAAAAAGTCATACTATAGCATGTCGTCCGAAATATGAATAAAAAGTCATACTATAGCATGTCGTCCGAAATATGAAAAAAAGTCAGACTATAGCATGTCGTCCTAAATATGACCAAAAAGTCATACTATAGCATGTCGTCCAAAATATGATAAAAAAGTCATACTATAGCATGTCGTCCAAAATATGACCAAAAAGTCATACTATAGCATGTCGTCCAAAATATGACCAAAAAGTCATACTATAGCATGTCGTCCGAAATATGAATAAAAAGTCATACTATAGCATGTCGTCCAAAATATGAAAAAAAGTCAGACTATAGCATGTCATCCTAAATATGACCAAAAAGTCATACTATAGCATGTCGTCCTAAATATGAAAAAAAAGTCATAATATAGCATGTCGTCCAAAATATGATAAAAAAGTCATAGTATAGCATGTCGTCCGAAATATGAAAAAAAGTCATACTATAGCATGTCGTCCAAAATATGATAAAAAAGTCATAGTATAGCATGTCGTCCAAAATATGATAAAAAAGTCATAGTATAGCATGTCGTCCGAAAAATGAAAAAAAGTCATACTATAGCATGTCGTCCTGAATATGACCAAAAAGTCATACTATAGCATGTCGTCCAAAATATGATAAAAAAGTCATACTATAGCATGTCGTCCTGAATATGACCAAAAAGTCATACTATAGCATGTCGTCCAAAATATGACCAAAAAGTCATACTATAGCATGTCGTCCAAAATATGATAAAAAAGTCATACTATAGCATGTCGTCCAAAATATGATAAAAAAGTCATACTATAGCATGTCGTCCAAAATATGACCAAAAAGTCATACTATAGCATGTCGTCCAAAATATGACCAAAAAGTCATACTATAGCATGTCGTCCGAAATATGAAAAAAAAGTCATACTATAGCATGTCGTCCAAAATATGACCAAAAAGTCATACTATAGCATGTCGTCCAAAATATGATAAAAAAGTCATACTATAGCATGTCGTCCAAAATATGACCAAAAAGTCATACTATAGCATGTCGTCCAAAATATGACCAAAAAGTCATACTATAGCATGTCGTCCAAAATATGACCAAAAAGTCATACTATAGCATGTCGTCCAAAATATGACCAAAAACTCATACTATAGCATGTCGTCCTAAATATGAAAAAAAAGTCATACTATAGCATGTCGTCCAAAATATGATAAAAAAGTCATACTATAGCATGTCGTCCAAAATATGACCAAAAAGTCATACTATAGCATGTCATCCTAAATATGACCAAAAAGTCATACTATAGCATGTCGTCCTAAATATGAAAAAAAAGGTCATAATATAGCATGTCGTCCAAAATATGATAAAAAAGTCATAGTATAGCATGTCGTCCGAAATATGAAAAAAAGTCATACTATAGCATGTCGTCCAAAATATGATAAAAAAGTCATAGTATAGCATGTCGTCCAAAATATGATAAAAAAGTCATAGTATAGCATGTCGTCCGAAATATGATAAAAAAGTCATACTATAGCATGTCGTCCAAAATATGATAAAAAAGTCATAGTATAGCATGTCGTCCTAAATATGAAAAAAAGTCATACTATAGCATGTCGTCCAAAATATGATAAAAAAGTCATACTATAGCATGTCGTCCAAAATATGATAAAAAAGTCATACTATAGCATGTCGTCCAAAATATGATAAAAAAGTCATACTATAGCATGTCGTCCAAAATATGATAAAAAAAGTCATACTATAGCATGTCGTCCTAAATATGAAAAAAAAGTCATACTATAGCATGTCGTCCAAAATATGATAAAAAAGTCATACTATAGCATGTCGTCCAAAATATGACCAAAAAGTCATACTATAGCATGTCGTCCTAAATATGACCAAAAAGTCATACTATAGCATGTCGTCCTAAATATGAAAAAAAAAGTCATACTATAGCATGTCGTCCAAAATATGACCAAAAAGTCATAGTATAGCATGTCGTCCTAAATGTGAAAAAAGTCATACTATAGCATGTCGTCCAAAATATGATAAAAAAGTCATAGTATAGCATGTCGTCCTAAATGTGAAAAAAGTCATACTATAGCATGTCGTCCAAAATATGATAAAAAAGTCATACTATAGCATGTCGTCCAAAATATGATAAAAAAGTCATACTATAGCATGTCGTCCTAAATATGAAAAAAAAGTCATACTATAGCATGTCGTCCAAAATATGATAAAAAAGTCATACTATAGCATGTCGTCCAAAATATGATAAAAAAGTCATACTATAGCATGTCGTCCTAAATATGAAAAAAAAGTCATACTATAGCATGTCGTCCAAAATATGATAAAAAAGTCATAGTATAGCATGTCGTCCTAAATATGACCAAAAAATCATGCTATAGCATGTCGTCCGAAATATGACCAAAAAGTCATACTATAGCATGTCGTCCTAAATATGAAAAAAAAAGTCATACTATAGCATGTCGTCCTAAATATGAAAAAAAAAGTCATACTATAGCATGTCGTCCAAAATATGACCAAAAAGTCATACTATAGCATGTCGTCCTAAATATGAAAAAAAAAGTCATACTATAGCATGTCGTCCAAAATATGACCAAAAAGTCATACTATAGCATGTCGTCCTAAATATGACCAAAAAGTCATACTATAGCATGTCGTCCTAAATATGAAAAAAAAGTCATTCTATAGCATGTCGTCCAAAATATGATAAAAAAGTCATAGTATAGCATGTCGTCCGAAACATGAAAAAAAGTCATACTATAGCATGTCGTCCAAAATATGATAAAAAAGTCATAGTATAGCATGTCGTCCAAAATATGATAAAAAAGTCATAGTATAGCATGTCGTCCTCAATATGAAAAAAAGTCATACTATAGCATGTCGTCCAAAATATGATAAAAAAGTCATAGTATAGCATGTCGTCCAAAATATGATAAAAAAGTCATAGTATAGCATGTCGTCCAAAATATGATAAAAAAGTCATAGTATAGCATGTTGTCCTAAATATGACCAAAAAGTCATGCTATAGCATGTCGTTCGAAATATGACCAAAAAGTCAAACTATAGCATGTCGTCCTAAATATGACCAAAAAGTCATACTATAGCATGTCGTCCTAAATATGAAAAAAAAAGTCATACTATAGCATGTCGTCCAAAATATGACCAAAAAGTCATACTATAGCATGTCGTCCAAAATATGACCAAAAAGTCATACTATAGCATGTCGTCCTAAATATGACCAAAAAGTCATACTATAGCATGTCGTCCAAAATTTGAAAAAAAGTCATACTATAGCATGTCGTCTAAATATGACCAAAAAGTCATACTATAGCATGTCGTCCTAAATATGACCAAAAAGTCATACTATAGCATGTCGTCCAAAATATGACCAAAAAGTCATACTATAGCATGTCGTCCTAAATATGAAAAAAAAGTCATTCTATAGCATGTCGTCCAAAACATGATAAAAAAGTCATAGTATAGCATGTCGTCCAAAATATGATAAAAAAGTCATAGTATAGCATGTTGTCCTAAATATGACCAAAAAGTCATGCTATAGCATGTCGTTCGAAATATGACCAAAAAGTCAAACTATAGCATGTCGTCCTAAATATGACCAAAAAGTCATACTATAGCATGTCGTCCTAAATATGAAAAAAAAAGTCATACTATAGCATGTCGTCCAAAATATGACCAAAAAGTCATACTATAGCATGTCGTCCAAAATATGACCAAAAAGTCATACTATAGCATGTCGTCCTAAATATGACCAAAAAGTCATACTATAGCATGTCGTCCAAAATTTGAAAAAAAGTCATACTATAGCATGTCGTCTAAATATGACCAAAAAGTCATACTATAGCATGTCGTCCTAAATATGACCAAAAAGTCATACTATAGCATGTCGTCCAAAATATGACCAAAAAGTCATACTATAGCATGTCGTCCAAAATATGACCAAAAAGTCATACTATAGCATGTCGTCCTAAATATGACCAAAAAGTCATACTATAGCATGTCGTCCTAAATATGAAAAAAAAGTCATTCTATAGCATGTCGTCCAAAACATGATAAAAAAGTCATAGTATAGCATGTCGTCCGAAACATGAAAAAAAGTCATACTATAGCATGTCGTCCAAAATATGATAAAAAAGTCATAGTATAGCATGTCGTCCTCAATATGAAAAAAAGTCATACTATAGCATGTCGTCCAAAATATGATAAAAAAGTCATAGTATAGCATGTCGTCCAAAATATGATAAAAAAGTCATAGTATAGCATGTTGTCCTAAATATGACCAAAAAGTCATACTATAGCATGTCGTCCTAAATATGAAAAAAAGTCACGCGATAGCATGTTGTCCGAAATATGACCAAAAAGTCATGCTATAGCATGTCGTCCTAAATATTAAAAAAAAGTCATGCTATAGCATGTCGTCCGAAATATGACCAAAAAGTCATACTATAGCATGTCGTCCTAAATATGACCAAAAAGTCATACTATAGCATGTCGTCCTAAATATGAAAAAAAAAGTCATACTATAGCATGTCGTCCGAAATATGACCAAAAAGTCATACTATAGCATGTCCTCCTAAATATGACCAAAAAGTCATACTATAGCATGTCGTCCTAAATATGACCAAAAAGTCATACTATAGCATGTCGTCTAAAATATGACCAAAAAGTCATACTATAGCATGTCGTCCTAAATATGAAAAAAAAAGTCATACTATAGCATGTCGTCCTAAATATGACCAAAAAGTCATACTATAGCATGTCGTCCAAAATATGACCAAAAAGTCATACTATAGCATGTCGTCCTAAATATGACCAAAAAGTCATACTATAGCATGTCCTCCTAAATATGACCAAAAAGTCATACTATAGCATGTCGTCCTAAATATGACCAAAAAGTCATACTATAGCATGTCGTCTAAAATATGACCAAAAAGTCATACTATAGCATGTCGTCCTAAATATGAAAAAAAAAGTCATACTATAGCATGTCGTCCGAAATATGACCAAAAAGTCATACTATAGCATGTCGTCCAAAATATGACCAAAAAGTCATACTATAGCATGTCGTCCTAAATATGAATAAAAAGTCATTCTATAGCATGTCGTCCAAAATATGATAAAAAATTCATAGGATAGCATGTCGTCCGAAATATGATAAAAAAGTCATAGTATAGCATGTCGTCCTAAATATGATAAAAAAGTCATAGTATAGCATGTCGTCCAAAATATGATAAAAAAGTCATGCTATAGCATGTCGTCCAAAATATGATAAAAAAGTCATAGTATAGCATGTCGTCCAAAATATGATAAAAAAGTCATAGTATAGCATGTCGTCCTAAATATGATAAAAAAGTCATACTATAGCATGTCGTCCGAAATATGATAAAAAAGTCATACTATAGCATGTCGTCCTAAATATGAAAAAAAAGTCATACTATAGCATGTCGTCCTAAATATGAAAAAAAAGTCATACTATAGCATGTCGTCCAAAATATGATAAAAAAGTCATACTATAGCATGTCGTCCAAAATATGATAAAAAAGTCATAGTATAGCATGTCGTCCTAAATATGAATAAAAAGTCATTCTATAGCATGTCGTCCAAAATATGATAAAAAATTCATAGGATAGCATGTCGTCCGAAATATGATAAAAAAGTCATACTATAGCATGTCGTCCAATATATAAAAAAAAAGTCATACTATAGCATGTCGTCTAAAATATGATAAAAAAGTCATACTATAGCATGTCGTCCAAAATATGATAAAAAAGTCATAGTATAGCAAGTCGTCCTAAATATGAAAAAAAGTCATACTATAGCATGTCGTCTAAAATATGATAAAAAAGTCATACTATAGCATGTCGTCCAAAATATGATAAAAAAGTCATAGTATAGCATGTCGTCCTAAATATGACCAAAAAGTCATACTATAGCATGTCGTCCTAAATATGAAAAAAAAAGTCATACTATAGCATGCCGTCCGAAATATGAAAAAAAGTCATACTATAGCATGTCGTCCGAAATATGAAAAAAAGTCAGACTATAGCATGTCGTCCTAAATATGACCAAAAAGTCATACTATAGCATGTCGTCCAAAATATGATAAAAAAGTCATACTATAGCATGTCGTCCTAAATATGACCAAAAAGTCATACTATAGCATGCCGTCCGAAATATGAAAAAAAGTCATACTATAGCATGTCGTCCGAAATATGAAAAAAAGTCAGACTATAGCATGTCGTCCTAAATATGACCAAAAAGTCATACTATAGCATGTCGTCCGAAATATGAAAAAAAGTCAGACTATAGCATGTCGTCCTAAATATGACCAAAAAGTCATACTATAGCATGTCGTCCATTATATAAAAAAAAAGTCATACTATAGCATGTCGTCTAAAATATGATAAAAAAGTCATACTATAGCATGTCGTCCAAAATATGATAAAAAATTCATAGTATAGCATGTCGTCCTAAATATGAAAAAAAGTCATACTATAGCATGTCGTCTAAAATATGATAAAAAAGTCATACTATAGCATGTCGTCCAAAATATGATAAAAAAGTCATAGTATAGCATGTCGTCCTAAATATGACCAAAAAGTCATACCATAGCATGTCGTCCTAAATATGAAAAAAAAAGTCATACTATAGCATGCCGTCCGAAATATGAAAAAAAGTCATACTATAGCATGTCGTCCGAAATATGAAAAAAAGTCAGACTATAGCATGTCGTCCTAAATATGACCAAAAAGTCATACTATAGCATGTCGTCCAAAATATGATAAAAAAGTCATACTATAGCATGTCGTCCAAAATATGACCAAAAAGTCATACTATAGCATGTCGTCCAAAATATGACCAAAAAGTCATACTATAGCATGTCGTCCGAAATATGAATAAAAAGTCATACTATAGCATGTCGTCCAAAATATGAAAAAAAGTCATAATATAGCATGTCGTCCAAAATATGATAAAAAAGTCATACTATAGCATGTCATCCTAAATATGACCAAAAAGTCATACTATAGCATGTCGTCCTAAATATGAAAAAAAAGTCATAATATAGCATGTCGTCCAAAATATGATAAAAAAGTCATAGTATAGCATGTCGTCCGAAATATGAAAAAAAGTCATACTATAGCATGTCGTCCAAAATATGATAAAAAAGTCATAGTATAGCATGTCGTCCAAAATATGATAAAAAAGTCATAGTATAGCATGTCGTCCGAAAAATGAAAAAAAGTCATAGTATAGCATGTCGTCCTGAATATGACCAAAAAGTCATACTATAGCATGTCGTCCAAAATATGATAAAAAAGTCATACTATAGCATGTCGTCCAAAATATGACCAAAAAGTCATACTATAGCATGTCGTCCAAAATATGATAAAAAAGTCATACTATAGCATGTCGTCCAAAATATGATAAAAAAGTCATACTATAGCATGTCGTCCAAAATATGACCAAAAAGTCATACTATAGCATGTCGTCCAAAATATGACCAAAAAGTCATACTATAGCATGTCGTCCGAAATCTGAAAAAAAAGTCATACTATAGCATGTCGTCCAAAATATGACCAAAAAGTCATACTATAGCATGTCGTCCAAAATATGACCAAAAAGTCATACTATAGCATGTCGTCCTAAATATGAAAAAAAAGTCATACTATAGCATGTCGTCCAAAATATGATAAAAAAGTCATACTATAGCATGTCGTCCAAAATATGATAAAAAAGTCATAGTATAGCATGTCGTCCTAAATATGAATAAAAAGTCATTCTATAGCATGTCGTCCAAAACATGATAAAAAATTCATAGGATAGCATGTCGTCCGAAATATGATAAAAAAGTCATACTATAGCATGTCGTCCAATATATAAAAAAAAAGTCATAGTATAGCATGTCGTCCTAAATATGAAAAAAAGTCATACTATAGCATGTCGTCTAAAATATGATAAAAAAGTCATACTATAGCATGTCGTCCAAAATATGATAAAAAAGTCATAGTATAGCATGTCGTCCTAAATATGACCAAAAAGTCATACTATAGCATGTCGTCCTAAATATGAAAAAAAAAGTCATACTATAGCATGCCGTCCGAAATATGAAAAAAAGTCAAACTATAGCATGTCGTCCGAAATATGAATAAAAAGTCATACTATAGCATGTCGTCCGAAATATGAAAAAAAGTCAGACTATAGCATGTCGTCCTAAATATGACCAAAAAGTCATACCATAGCATGTCGTCCAAAATATGATAAAAAAGTCATACTATAGCATGTCGTCCAAAATATGACCAAAAAGTCATACTATAGCATGTCGTCCAAAATATGACCAAAAAGTCATACTATAGCATGTCGTCCGAAATATGAATAAAAAGTCATACTATAGCATGTCGTCCAAAATATGAAAAAAAGTCAGACTATAGCATGTCATCCTAAATATGACCAAAAAGTCATACTATAGCATGTCGTCCTAAATATGAAAAAAAAGTCATAATATAGCATGTCGTCCAAAATATGATAAAAAAGTCATAGTATAGCATGTCGTCCGAAATATGAAAAAAAGTCATACTATAGCATGTCGTCCAAAATATGATAAAAAAGTCATACTATAGCATGTCGTCCAAAATATGATAAAAAAGTCATAGTATAGCATGTCGTCCGAAAAATGAAAAAAAGTCATAGTATAGCATGTCGTCCTGAATATGACCAAAAAGTCATACTATAGCATGTCGTCCAAAATATGATAAAAAAGTCATACTATAGCATGTCGTCCAAAATATGATAAAAAAGTCATACTATAGCATGTCGTCCAAAATATGACCAAAAAGTCATACTATAGCATGTCGTCCAAAATATGACCAAAAAGTCATACTATAGCATGTCGTCCGAAATATGAATAAAAAGTCATACTATAGCATGTCGTCCAAAATATGAAAAAAAGTCAGACTATAGCATGTCGTCCTAAATATGACCAAAAAGTCATACTATAGCATGTCGTCCAAAATATGACCAAAAAGTCATACTGTAGCATGTCGTCCGAAATATGAATAAAAAGTCATACTATAGCATGTCGTCCAAAATATGACCAAAAAGTCATACTATAGCATGTCGTCCAAAATATGACCAAAAAGTCATACTATAGCATGTCGTCCTAAATATGACCAAAACGTCATACTATAGCATGTCGTCCGAAATATGAAAAAAAAGTCATACTATAGCATGTCGTCCAAAATATGACCAAAAAGTCATACTATAGCATGTCGTCCAAAATATGACCAAAAAGTCATACTATAGCATGTCGTCCTAAATATGAAAAAAAAGTCATGCGATAGCATGTCGTCCGAAATATGACCAAAAAGTCATACTATAGCATGTCATCCTAAATATGAAAAAAAAGTCATACTATAGCATGTCGTCCTAAATATGATAAAAAAGTCATACTATAGCATGTCTTCCTAAATATGACCAAAAAGTCATACTATAGCATGTCGTCCTAAATATGACCAAAAAGTCATACTATAGCATGTCGTCCTAAATATGAAAAAAAAAGTCATACTATAGCATGCCGTCCGAAATATGAAAAAAAGTCATACTATAGCATGTCGTCCTAAATATGAATAAAAAGTCATTCTATAGCATGTCGTCCAAAACATGATAAAAAATTCATAGGATAGCATGTCGTCCGAAATATGATAAAAAAGTCATACTATAGCATGTCGTCCAATATATAAAAAAAAAGTCATAGTATAGCATGTCGTCCTAAATATGAAAAAAAGTCATACTATAGCATGTCGTCTAAAATATGATAAAAAAGTCATACTATAGCATGTCGTCCAAAATATGATAAAAAAGTCATAGTATAGCATGTCGTCCTAAATATGACCAAAAAGTCATACTATAGCATGTCGTCCTAAATATGAAAAAAAAAGTCATACTATAGCATGCCGTCCGAAATATGAAAAAAAGTCAAACTATAGCATGTCGTCCGAAATATGAATAAAAAGTCATACTATAGCATGTCGTCCGAAATATGAAAAAAAGTCAGACTATAGCATGTCGTCCTAAATATGACCAAAAAGTCATACCATAGCATGTCGTCCAAAATATGATAAAAAAGTCATACTATAGCATGTCGTCCAAAATATGACCAAAAAGTCATACTATAGCATGTCGTCCAAAATATGACCAAAAAGTCATACTATAGCATGTCGTCCGAAATATGAATAAAAAGTCATACTATAGCATGTCGTCCAAAATATGAAAAAAAGTCAGACTATAGCATGTCATCCTAAATATGACCAAAAAGTCATACTATAGCATGTCGTCCTAAATATGAAAAAAAAGTCATAATATAGCATGTCGTCCAAAATATGATAAAAAAGTCATAGTATAGCATGTCGTCCGAAATATGAAAAAAAGTCATACTATAGCATGTCGTCCAAAATATGATAAAAAAGTCATACTATAGCATGTCGTCCAAAATATGATAAAAAAGTCATAGTATAGCATGTCGTCCGAAAAATGAAAAAAAGTCATAGTATAGCATGTCGTCCTGAATATGACCAAAAAGTCATACTATAGCATGTCGTCCAAAATATGATAAAAAAGTCATACTATAGCATGTCGTCCAAAATATGATAAAAAAGTCATACTATAGCATGTCGTCCAAAATATGACCAAAAAGTCATACTATAGCATGTCGTCCAAAATATGACCAAAAAGTCATACTATAGCATGTCGTCCGAAATATGAATAAAAAGTCATACTATAGCATGTCGTCCAAAATATGAAAAAAAGTCAGACTATAGCATGTCGTCCTAAATATGACCAAAAAGTCATACTATAGCATGTCGTCCAAAATATGACCAAAAAGTCATACTGTAGCATGTCGTCCGAAATATGAATAAAAAGTCATACTATAGCATGTCGTCCAAAATATGACCAAAAAGTCATACTATAGCATGTCGTCCAAAATATGACCAAAAAGTCATACTATAGCATGTCGTCCTAAATATGACCAAAACGTCATACTATAGCATGTCGTCCGAAATATGAAAAAAAAGTCATACTATAGCATGTCGTCCAAAATATGACCAAAAAGTCATACTATAGCATGTCGTCCAAAATATGACCAAAAAGTCATACTATAGCATGTCGTCCTAAATATGAAAAAAAAGTCATGCGATAGCATGTCGTCCGAAATATGACCAAAAAGTCATACTATAGCATGTCATCCTAAATATGAAAAAAAAGTCATACTATAGCATGTCGTCCTAAATATGATAAAAAAGTCATACTATAGCATGTCTTCCTAAATATGACCAAAAAGTCATACTATAGCATGTCGTCCTAAATATGACCAAAAAGTCATACTATAGCATGTCGTCCTAAATATGAAAAAAAAAGTCATACTATAGCATGCCGTCCGAAATATGAAAAAAAGTCATACTATAGCATGTCGTCCGAAATATGAATAAAAAGTCATACTATAGCATGTCGTCCGAAATATGAAAAAAAGTCAGACTATAGCATGTCGTCCTAAATATGACCAAAAAGTCATACTATTGCATGTCGTCCAAAATATGATAAAAAAGTCATACTATAGCATGTCGTCCAAAATATGACCAAAAAGTCATACTATAGCATGTCGTCCAAAATATGATAAAAAAGTCATACTATAGCATGTCGTCCAAAATATGATAAAAAAGTCATAGTATAGCATGTCGTCCGAAATATGATAAAAAAGTCATAGTATAGCATGTCGTCCGAAAAATGAAAAAAAGTCATAGTATAGCATGTCGTCCTGAATATGAAAAAAAGTCATACTATAGCATGTCGTCCAAAATATGATAAAAAAGTCATACTATAGCATGTCGTCCAAAATATGACCAAAAAGTCATACTATAGCATGTCGTCCAAAATATGACCAAAAAGTCATACTATAGCATGTCGTCCGAAATATGAAAAAAAGTCATACTATAGCATGTCGTCCAAAATATGACCAAAAAGTCATACTATAGCATGTCGTCCAAAATATGACCAAAAAGTCATACTATAGCATGTCGTCCAAAATATGACCAAAAAGTCATACTATAGCATGTCGTCCTAAATATGACCAAAAAGTCATAGTATAGCATGTCGTCCGAAATATGAAAAAAATCATACTATAGCATGTCGTCCAAAATATGATAAAAAAGTCATAGTATAGCATGTCGTCCGAAATATGATAAAAAAGTCATACTATAGCATGTCGTCCAAAATATGATAAAAAAGTCATACTATAGCATGTCGTCCAAAATATGATAAAAAAGTCATGCTATAGCATGTCGTCCAAAATATGACAAAAAAGTCATAGTATAGCATGTCGTCCTAAATATGACCAAAAAGTCATACTATAGCATGTCGTCCTAAATATGAAAAAAAAGTCATACTATAGCATGTCGTCCTAAATATGAAAAAAAAGTCATACTATAGCATGTCGTCCAAAATATGACCAAAAAGTCATACTATAGCATGTCGTCCTAAATATGAAAAAAAAAGTCATACTATAGCATGTCGTCCAAAATATGACCAAAAAGTCATAGTATAGCATGTCGTCCTAAATATGAAAAAAGTCATACTATAGCATGTCGTCCAAAATATGATAAAAAAGTCATAGTATAGCATGTCGTCCGAAATATGAAAAAAAGTCATACTATAGCATGTCGTCCAAAATATGATAAAAAAGTCATAGTATAGCATGTCGTCCGAAATATGAAAAAAAGTCATACTATAGCATGTCGTCCAAAATATGATAAAAAAGTCATACTATAGCATGTCGTCCAAAATATGATAAAAAAGTCATAGTATAGCATGTCGTCCTAAATATGAATAAAAAGTCATTCTATAGCATGTCGTCCAAAATATGATAAAAAATTCATAGGATAGCATGTCGTCCGAAATATGATAAAAAAGTCATACTATAGCATGTCGTCCAAAATATAAAAAAAAAGTCATAGTATAGCATGTCGTCCTAAATATGAAAAAAAGTCATACTATAGCATGTCGTCTAAAATATGATAAAAAAGTCATACTATAGCATGTCGTCCAAAATATGATAAAAAAGTCATAGTATAGCATGTCGTCCTAAATATGACCAAAAAGTCATACTATAGCATGTCGTCCTAAATATGAAAAAAAAAGTCATACTATAGCATGCCGTCCGAAATATGAAAAAAAGTCATACTATAGCATGTCGTCCGAAATATGAATAAAAAGTCATACTATAGCATGTCGTCCGAAATATGAAAAAAAGTCAGACTATAGCATGTCGTCCTAAATATGACCAAAAAGTCATACTATAGCATGTCGTCCAAAATATGATAAAAAAGTCATACTATAGCATGTCGTCCAAAATATGACCAAAAAGTCATACTATAGCATGTCGTCCAAAATATGACCAAAAAGTCATACTATAGCATGTCGTCCGAAATATGAATAAAAAGTCATACTATAGCATGTCGTCCAAAATATGAAAAAAAGTCAGACTATAGCATGTCATCCTAAATATGACCAAAAAGTCATACTATAGCATGTCGTCCTAAATATGAAAAAAAAGTCATAATATAGCATGTCGTCCAAAATATGATAAAAAAGTCATAGTATAGCATGTCGTCCGAAATATGAAAAAAAGTCATACTATAGCATGTCGTCCAAAATATGATAAAAAAGTCATAGTATAGCATGTCGTCCAAAATATGATAAAAAAGTCATAGTATAGCATGTCGTCCGAAAAATGAAAAAAAAGTCATAGTATAGCATGTCGTCCTGAATATGAAAAACAGTCATACTATAGCATGTCGTCCAAAATATGATAAAAAAGTCATACTATAGCATGTCGTCCAAAATATGACCTAAAAGTCATACTATAGCATGTCGTCCAAAATATGAACAAAAAGTCATACTATAGCATGTCGTCCGAAATATGAAAAAAAAGTCATATTATAGCATGTCGTCCAAAATATGACCAAAAAGTCATACTATAGCATGTCGTCCAAAATATGACCAAAAAGTCATACTATAGCATGTTGTCCGAAATATGACCAAAAAGTCATACTATAGCATGTTGTCCGAAATATGAATAAAAAGTCATACTATAGCATGTCGTCCGAAATATGAAAAAAAGTCAGACTATAGCATGTCGTCCTAAATATGACCAAAAAGTCATACTGTAGCATGTCGTCCGAAATATGAATAAAAAGTCATACTATAGCATGTCGTCCAAAATATGACCAAAAAGTCATACTATAGCATGTCGTGCCTAAATATGAAAAAAAAGTCATGCGATAGCATGTCGTGCCGAAATATGACCAAAAAGTCATACTATAGCATGTCATCCTAAATATGAAAAAAAAGTCATACTATAGCATGTCGTCCTAAATATGATAAAAAAGTCATACTATAGCATGTCTTCCTAAATATGACCAAAAAGTCATACTATAGCATGTCGTCCTAAATATGACCAAAAAGTCATACTATAGCATGTCGTCCTAAATATGAAAAAAAAAGTCATACTATAGCATGCCGTCCGAAATATGAAAAAAAGTCATACTATAGCATGTCGTCCCGAAATATGAATAAAAAGTCATACTATAGCATGTCGTCCAAAAATATGACCAAAAAGTCATACTATAGCATGTCGTCCAAAATATGACCAAAAAGTCATACTATAGCATGTCGTCCTAAATATGACCAAAAAGTCATACTATAGCATGTCGTCCAAAATATGATAAAAAAAGTCATACTATAGCATGTCGTCCAAAATATGACCAAAAAGTCATACTATAGCATGTCGTCCAAAATATGACCCAAAAAGTCATACTATAGCATGTCGTCCAAAATATGATAAAAAAGTCATACTATAGCATGTCGTCCAAAATATGACCAAAAAGTCAATACTATAGCATGTCGTCCAAAATATGAATAAAAAGTCATACTATAGCATGTCGTCCAAAATATGATAAAAAAGTCATAGTATAGCATGTCGTCCAAAATATGATAAAAAAGTCATAGTACTAGCATGTCGTCCAAAATATGATAAAAAAGTCATAGTATAGCATGTCGTCCGAATATGATAAAAAAGTCATAGTATAGCATGTCGTCCGAAAAATGAAAAAAAGTCATAGTATAGCATGTCGTCCTGAATATGAAAAAAAGTCATACTATAGCATGTCGTCCAAAAATATGACCAAAAAGTCATACTATAGCATGTCGGTCCAAAATATGACCAAAAAGTCATACTATAGCATGTCGTCCAAAATATGACCAAAAGTCATACTATAGCATGTTGTCCGAAATATGAATAAAAAGTCATACTATAGCATGTCGTCCGAAATATGAAAAAAAGTCAGACTATAGCATGTCGTCCTAAATATGACCAAAAAGTCATACTGTAGCATGTCGTCCGAAATATGAATAAAAAGTCATACTATAGCATGTCGTCCGAAATATGACCAAAAAGTCATACTATAGCATGTCGTCCGAAATATGAAAAAAAAGTCATACTATAGCATGTCGTCCTAAATATGACCAAAAAGTCATACTATAGCATGTCGTCCTAAATATGAAAAAAAAAGTCATGCGATAGCATGTCGTCCGAAATATGACCAAAAAAGTCATACTATAGCATGTCATCCTAAATATGAAAAAAAAGTCATACTATAGCATGTCGGTCCGAAATATGAAAAAAAGTCAGACTGTAGCATGTCGTCCTAAATATGACCAAAAAGTCATTCTATAAGCATGTCATCCTAAATATGAAAAAAAAGTCATACTATAGCATGTCGTCCTAAATATGAAAAAAAGTCAGACTGTAGCATGTCGTCCTAAATATGACCAAAAAGTCATACTATAGCATGTCGTCCGAATATGAAAAAAAAGTCATACTATAGCATGTCGTCCTAAATATGACCAAAAAAGTCATACTATAGCATGTCCGTCCTAAATATGAAAAAAAAGTCATGCGATAGCATGTCGTCCGAAATATGACCAAAAAGTCATACTATAGCATGTCATCCTAAATATGAAAAAAAAAGTCATACTATAGCATGTCGTCCGAAATATAGAAAAAAAGTCAGACTGTAGCATGTCGTCCTAAATATGACCAAAAAGTCATACTATAGGCATGTCATCCTAAATATGAAAAAAAAGTCATACTATAGCATGTCGTCCTAAATATGATAAAAAAGTCATACTATAGCATGTCTTCCTAAATATGACCAAAAAGTCATACTATAGCATGTCGTCGCTAAATATGACCAAAAAGTCATACTATAGCATGTCGTCCTAAATATGAAAAAAAAAGTCATACTATAGCATGCCGTCCGAAATATGAAAAAAAAGTCATACTATAGCATGTCGTCCGAAATATGAATAAAAAGTCATACTATAGCATGTCGTCCAAAATATGACCAAAAAGTCATACTATAGCATGTCGTCCAAAATATGACCAAAAAGTCATACTATAGCATGTCGTCCTAAATATGACCAAAAAGTCATACTATAGCATGTCGTCCAAAATATGATAAAAAAGTCATACTATAGCATGTCGTCCAAAAATATGACCAAAAAAGTCATACTATAGCATGTCGTCCAAAATATGACCAAAAAGTCATACTATAGCATGTCGTCCAAAATATGATAAAAAAGTCATACTATAGCATGTCGTCCAAAATATGACCAAAAAGTCATACTATAGCATGTCGTCCAAAATATGAATAAAAAGTCATACTATAGCATGTCGTCCAAAATATGATAAAAAAGTCATAGTATAGCATGTCGTCCAAAATATGATAAAAAAGTCATAGTATAGCATGTCGTCCAAAATATGATAAAAAAAGTCATAGTAATAGCATGTCGTCCGAAATATGATAAAAAAGTCATAGTATAGCATGTCGTCCGAAAAATGAAAAAAAGTCATAGTTATAGCATGTCGTCCTGAATATGAAAAAAAAGTCATACTATAGCATGTCGTCCAAAATATGACCAAAAAGTCATACTATAGCATGTCGTCCAAAATATGACCAAAAAGTCATACTATAGCATGTCGTCCAAAATATGACCAAAAAGTCATACTATAGCATGTTGTCCGAAATATGAATAAAAAGTCATACTATAGCATGTCGTCCGAAATATGAAAAAAAGTCAGACTATAGCATGTCGTCCTAAATATGACCAAAAAGTCATACTGTAGCATGTCGTCCGAAATATGAATAAAAAGTCATACTATAGCATGTCGTCCGAAATATGACCAAAAAGTCATACTATAGCATGTCGGTCCGAAATATGAAAAAAAAGTCATACTATAGCATGTCGTCCTAAATATGACCAAAAAGTCATACTATAGCATGTCGTCCTAAATATGAAAAAAAAGTCATGCGATAGCATGTCGTCCGAAATATGACCAAAAAGTCATACTATAGCATGTCATCCTAAATATGAAAAAAAAGTCATACTATAGCATGTCGTCCCGAAATATGAAAAAAAGTCAGACTGTAGCATGTCGTCCTAAATATGACCAAAAAGTCATACTATAGCATGTCATCCTAAATATGAAAAAAAAGTCATACTATAGCATGTCGTACGAAATATGAAAAAAAGTCATACTATAGCATGTCGTCCGAAATATGAAAAAAAGTCAGACTGTAGCATGTCGTCCTAAATATGACCAAAAAGTCATACTATAGCATGTCGTCCAAAATATGATAAAAAAGTCATACTATAGCATGTCGTCCAAAATATGACCAAAAAGTCATACTATAGCATGTCGTCCAAAATATGACCAAAAAGTCATACTATAGCATGTTGTCCGAAATATGACCAAAAAGTCATACTATAGCATGTCGTCCGAAATATGAATAAAAAGTCATACTATAGGCATGTCGTCCCAAAATATGAAAAAAAGTCAGACTATAGCATGTCGTCCTAAATATGACCAAAAAGTCATACTATAGCATGTCGTCCAAAATATGACCAAAAAGTCATACTGTAGCATGATCGTTCCGAAATATGAATAAAAAAGTCATACTATAGCATGTCGTCCAAAATATGACCAAAAAGTCATACTATAGCATGTCGTCCAAAATATGACCAAAAAGTCATACTATAGCATGGTCGTCTAAATATGACCAAAACGTCATACTATAGCATGTCGTCCGAAATATGAAAAAAAAAGTCATACTATAGCATGGTCGTCCAAAATATGACCAAAAAAGTCATACTATAGCATGTCGTCCAAAATATGACCAAAAAGTCATACTATCGCATGTCGTCCTAAATATGAAAAAAAAGTCATGCGATAGCATGTCGTCCGAAATATGACCAAAAAGTCATACTATAGCATGTCATCCTAAATATGAAAAAAAAGTCATACTATAGCATGTCGTCCTAAATATGATAAAAAAAGTCATACTATAGCATGTCTTCCTAAATATGACCAAAAAGTCATACTATAGCATGTCGTCCTAAAATATGACTAAAAAGTCATACTATAGCATGTCTTCCTAAATATGAAAAAAAAAGTCATACTATAGCATGCCGTCCGAAATATGAAAAAAAGTCATACTATAGCATGTCGTCCGAAATATGAATAAAAAGTCATACTATAGCATGTCGTCCGAAAATATGAAAAAAAGTCAGACTATAGCATGTCGTCCTAAATATGACCAAAAAGTCATACTATTGCATGTCGTCCAAAATATGATAAAAAAAGTCATACTATAGCATGTCGTCCAAAATATGACCAAAAAGTCATACTATAGCATGTCGTCCAAAATATGATAAAAAAGTCATACTATAGCATGTCGTCCAAAATATGATAAAAAAGTCATAGTATAGCATGTCGTTCCGAAATATGATAAAAAAGTCATAGTATAGCATGTCGTCCGAAAAAATGAAAAAAAGTCATAGTATAGCATGTCGTCCTGAATATGAAAAAAAGTCATACTATAGCATGTCGTCCAAAATATGATAAAAAAGTCATACTATAGCATGTCGTCTCCAAAATATGACCAAAAAGTCATACTATAGCATGTCGTCCAAAATATGAAAAAAAAGTCAGACTATAGCATGTCGTCCAAAATATGACCAAAAAGTCATACTATAGCATGTCGTCCGAAATATGAAAAAAAGTCAGACTATAGCATGTCGTCCAAAATATGACCAAAAAGTCATACTATAGCATGTCGTGTCCAAAATATGACCAAAAAGTCATACTATAAGCATGTCGTCCTAAATATGACCAAAAAGTCATACTATAGCATGTCGTCTCAAAATATGATAAAAAAGTCATACTATAGCATGTCGTCCAAAATATGACCAAAAAGTCATACTATAGCATGTCGTCCAAAATATGATAAAAAAGTCATAGTATAGCATGTCGTCCGAAATATGAAAAAAATCATACTATAGCATGTCGTCCAAAAATATGATAAAAAAGTCATAGTATAGCATGTCGTCCGAAATATGATAAAAAAGTCATACTATAGCATGTCGTCCAAAATATGATAAAAAAGTCATACTATAGCATGTCGTCCAAAATATGATAAAAAAGTCATGCTATAGCATGTCGTCCAAAATATGACAAAAAAGTCATAGTATAGCATGTCGTCCTAAATATGACCAAAAAGTCATACTATAGCATGTCGTCCTAAATATGAAAAAAAGTCATACTATAGCATGTCGTCCTAAATATGAAAAAAAAGTCATACTATAGCATGTCGTCCAAAATATGACCAAAAAGTCATACTATAGCATGTCAGTCTAAATATGAAAAAAAAAGTCATACTATAGCATGTCGTCCAAAATATGACCAAAAAGTCATAGTATAGCATGTCGTCCTAAATATGAAAAAAGTCATACTATAGCATGTCGTCCAAAATATGATAAAAAAGTCATAGTATAGCATGTCGTCCGAAATATGAAAAAAAGTCATACTATAGCATGTCGTCCAAAAATATGATAAAAAAGTCATAGTATAGCATGTCGTCCGAATATGAAAAAAAGTCATACTATAGCATGTCGTTCCAAAATATGATAAAAAGTCATACTATAGGCATGTCGTCCAAAATATGATAAAAAAGTCATAGTATAAGCATGTCGGTCCTAAATATGAATAAAAAGTCATTCTATAGCATGTCGTCCAAAATATGATAAAAAATTCATAGAATAGCATGTCGTCCGAAATATGATAAAAAAGTCATACTATAGCATGTCGTCCAAAATATAAAAAAAATAGTCATAGTATAGCATGTCGTCCTAAATATGAAAAAAAGTCATACTATAGCATGTCGTCTAAAATATGATAAAAAAGTCATACTTATAGCATGTCGTCCAAAATATGATAAAAAAGTCATAGTATAGCATGTCGTCCTAAATATGACCAAAAAGTCATACTATAGCATGTCGTCCTAAATATGAAAAAAAAAGTCATACTATAGCATGCCGTCCGAAAATATGAAAAAAAGTCATACTATAGCATGTCGTCCGAAATATGAATAAAAAGTCATACTATAGCATGTCGTCCCGAAATATGAAAAAAAGTCAGACTATAGCATGTCGTCCTAAATATGACCAAAAAGTCCATTACTATAGCATGTCGTCCAAAATATGATAAAAAAGTCATACTATAGCATGTCGTCCAATAATATGACCAAAAAGTCATACTATAGCATGTCGTCCAAAATATGACCAAAAGTCATACTATAGCATGTCGTCCGAAATATGAATAAAAAGTCATACTATAGCATGTCGTCCAAAATATGAAAAAAAAGTCAGACTATAGCATGTCATCCTAAATATGACCAAAAAGTCATACTATAGCCATGTCGTCCTAAATATGAAAAAAAAAGTCATAATAATAGCATGTCGTCCAAAATATGATAAAAAAGTCATAGTATAGCATGTCGTCCGAATATATGAAAAAAAGTCATACTATAGCATGTCGTCCAAAATATGATAAAAAAGTCATAGTATAGCATGTCGTCCAAAATATGATAAAAAAGTCATAGTATAGCATGTCGTGCCGAAAAATGAAAAAAAGTCATAGTATAGCATGTCGTCCTGAATATGAAAAACAGTCATACTATAGCATGTCGTCCAAAATATGATAAAAAAGTCATACTATAGCATGTCGTCCAAAATATGACCAAAAAGTCATACTATAGCATGTCGTCCAAAATATGACCAAAAAGTCATACTATAGCATGTCGTCCGAAATATGAAAAAAAAGTCATATTATAGCAGTCGTCCAAAATATGACCAAAAAGTCATACTATAGCATGTCGTCCAAAATATGACCAAAAAGTCATACTATAGCATGTTGTCCGAAATATGACCAAAAAGTCAGACTATAGCATGTCGTCCTAAATATGACCAAAAAGTCCATACTATAGCATGTCGTCCAAAATATGACCAAAAAAGTCATACTGTAGCATGTCGTCCGAAATATGAATAAAAAGTCATACTATAGCATGTCGTCCAAAATATGACCAAAAAGTCATACTATAGCATGTCGTCCTAAATATGAAAAAAAAAGTCATGCGGATAGCATGTCGTCCGAAATATGACCAAAAAGTCATACTATAGCATGTCATCCTAAATATGAAAAAAAAGTCATACTATAGCATGTCGTCCTAAATATGATAAAAAAGTCATACTATAGCATGTCTTCCTAAATATGACCAAAAAGTCATACTATAGCATGTCGTCCGAAATATGACCAAAAGTCATACTATAGCATGTCGTCCTAAATATGAAAAAAAAAGTCATACTATAGCATGCCGTCCGAAATATGAAAAAAAGTCATACTATAGCATGTCGTCCGAAATATGAATAAAAAGTCATACTATAGCATGTCGTCCAAAATATGACCAAAAAGTCATACTATAGCATGTCCGTCCATAAATATGACCAAAAAGTCATACTATAGCATGTCGTCCTAAATATGACCAAAAAGTCATACTATAGCATGGTCGTCCAAAATATGATAAAAAAGAGTCATACTATAAGCATGTCGTCCAAAATATGACCAAAAAAGTCATACTATAGCATGGTCGTCCAAAATATGACCCAAAAAGTCATACCTATAGCATGTCGTCCAAAATATGATAAAAAAGTCATACTATAGGCATGTCGTCCAAAATATGACCAAAAAGTCATACTATAGCATGTCGTCCAAAATATGACCAAAAAGTCATACTATAGCATGTCGTCCAAAATATGATAAAAAAAGTCATACTATAGCATGTCGTCCCGAAATATGAAAAAAAGTCATACTATAGCATGTCGTCCAAAATATGAAAAAAAGTCAGACTATAGCATGTCGTCCTAAATATGACCAAAAAGTCATACTATAGCATGTCGTCCCAAAATATGAATAAAAAGTCATACTATAGCATGTCGTCCAAAATATGAAAAAAAGTCAGACTATAGCATGTCATCCTAAATATGACCAAAAAGTCATACTATAGCATGTCGTCCTAAATATGAAAAAAAAAGTCATAATATAGCATGTCGTCCAAAATATGACCAAAAAGTCATACTATAAGCATGTCGTCCTAAATATGAAATAAAAAGTCATACTATAGCATGTCGTCCGAAATATGAAAAAAAAGTCATACTATAGCATGTCGTCCTAAATATGACCAAAAAGTCATACTATAGCATGTCGTCCCGAAATATGAAAAAAAGTCCAGACTGTAGCATGTCGTCCTAAATATGACCAAAAAGTCATACTATAGCATGTCGTCCAAAATATGATAAAAAAGTCATACTATAGCATGTCGTCCAAAATATGAAAAAAAGTCATAATATAGCATGTCGTCCAAAATATGATAAAAAAGTCATAGTAATAGCATGTCGTCCAAAATATGATAAAAAAGTCATAGTATAGCATGTCGTCCAAAATATGATAAAAAAGTCATAGAAGTAGCATGTCGTCCGAAATATGATAAAAAAGTCATAGTATAGCATGTCGTCCGAAAAATGAAAAAAAGTCATAGTATAGGCATGTCGTCCTGATTATGAAAAAAAGTCATACTATAGCATGTCGTCCAAAATATGACCAAAAAGTCATACTATAGCATGTCGTCCAAAATATGACCAAAAAGTCATACTATCGGCATGTCATCCAAAATATGATAAAAAAGTCATACTAATAGCATGTCGTCCAAAATATGATAAAAAAGTCATAGTATAGCATGTCGTCCTAAATATGACCAAAAAGTCATACTATAACATGTCGTCCTAAATATGATAAAAAAGTCATATTATAGCATGTCGTCCGAAATATGAAAAAAAAGTCACAATTTGGATGACATTAAAGAAGTATGACTGTTACATGCAATTTCTGACGATATGCTATAAGTATGACTTTCATTCAAGCTATGGCAGCCAGTGAGTGGTGCAGCTGGCAACGTTGTCGTCTTGCAGTTTAATGGTCCTGGGTTCGATTCCTCCCTGCAACCTTCTACGTGGAATTTATATCTTCCTACAAAACTAATAACCTAAAAGTTAATTTTATCGTCCATAACATGGATGACTAACTTGTGCATGTAGTCCATAATGTAAAACATTACATTCCACTACAGCATGCAATCCTCCTCACACAAAATTCCAGGCCCCCCAACAGCGTTGGCTTGGAACTGCACCATTTTGCTGCCTTTATTGCAAGCTTGTCTGACTTATATGACTTTTAAACATGCCAAGGAAGAGTGGTCAATGGTGCAGTGGTTGGCATTGTTGCCTCCCAGTCAGAAGGTTCCAGGGTCAAGACTCACTCTGGAAAGGATGACATTAACATCTGTGATGAAAAGCCACGTGAAGTGCAAGAATTGAACCTTGGACCTTCCGGTTGGAAGCCAACAACACAAACCACTGCACCACAGAACTTTCTTCCATAAAATGTTTAAAAGTCATATAAGTTATGTGAGTCAGACAATCATGCAATAAAGGGAGCACAATTTTGCAGTTGCCAGTGTTGTCATCTCACAATCAGGAAGTACTCGGTTCGATCAGGGGCTTGGAACTCTGTCTGTGGAGGATTGCATGTTCTTGCCTGGAGTGTGACTTTGTCACGTTTACGACTACATGATGTTTGTTTTACATCATGGACTACATGCATGATAACAAGCATAAGTTAATCGTCCATATTTTGGACAACATTCTTTACTTTTACTTATTATTTACGCAGGAAGATGCAAATTCAACTTAGAAAGTCCCAGGCGGGGATCGAACCACGGACCTTTAGACTGTGAGACGAGAACACTGACAACTGCACCATTGTGCTGCCTGACATAACTTTAACGGAAGTCATACTTATAGCACATCGTCATAAATAGCACGTAACAGTCATACTTCATTAATGCCGTCCAAAACGTGACCAAAAAGTCATACTATAGCATGCCGTCCGAAATATGAAAAAAAGTCATACTATAGCATGTCGTCCTAAATATGACCAAAAAGTCATACTATAGCATGTCGTCCTAAATATGAAAAAAAGTCATACTATAGCATGTCGTCCAAAATATGATAAAAAAGTCATACTATAGCATGTCGTCCACAAATATGATAAAAAAGTCATAGTATAGCATGTTGTACTAAATATGACCAAAAAGTCATACTATAGCATGTCGTCCAAAATATGAAAAAAAGTCATACTATAGCATGTCGTCCAAAATATGATAAAAAAGTCATACTATAGCATGTCGTCCTAAATATGATAAAAAAGTCATATTATAGCATGTCGTCCGAAATATGAAAAAAAAGTCACAATTTGGATGACATTAAAGAAGTATGACTGTTACATGCAATTTCTGACGATATGCTATAAGTATGACTTTCATTCAAGCTATGGCAGCCAGTGAGTGGTGCAGCTGGCAACGTTGTCGTCTTGCAGTTTAATGGTCCTTGGTTCGATTCCTGCCTGCAACCTTCTACGTGGAATTTATATCTTCCTACAAAACTAATAACCTAAAAGTTAATTTTATCGTCCATAACATGGATGAGTAACTTGTGCATGTAGTCCATAATGTAAAACATTACATTCCACTACAGCATGCAGTCCTCCTCACACAAAATTCCAGGCCCCCCAACAGCGTTGGCTTGGAACTGCACCATTTTGCTGCCTTTATTGCAAGCTTGTCTGACTTATATGACTTTTAAACATGCCAAGGAAGAGTGGTCAATGGTGCAGTGGTTGGCATTGTTGCCTCCCAGTCAGAAGGTTCCAGGGTCAAGACTCACTCTGGAAAGGATGACATTAACATCTGTGATGAAAAGCCACGTGAAGTGCAAGAATTGAACCTTGGACCTTCCGGTTGGAAGCCAACAACACAAACCACTGCACCACAGTACTTTCTTCCATAAAATGTTTAAAAGTCATATAAGTTATGTGAGTCAGACAATCATGCAATAAAGGCAGCACAATTTTGCAGTTGCCAGTGTTGTCATCTCACAATCAGGAAGTACTCGGTTCGATCAGGGGCTTGGAACTCTGTCTGTGGAGGATTGCATGTTCTTGCCTGGAGTGTGACTTTGTCACGTTTACGACTACATGATGTTTGTTTTACATCATGGACTACAAGCATGATAACAAGCATAAGTTAATCGTCCATATTTTGGACAACATTCTTTACTTTTACTTATTATTTACGCAGGAAGATGCAAATTCAACTTAGAAAGTCCCAGGCGGGGATCGAACCACGGACCTTTAGACTGTGAGACGACAACACTGACAACTGCACCATTGTGCTGCCTGACATAACCTTAACGGAAGTCATACTTATAGCACATCGTCATAAATAGCACGTAACAGTCATACTTCATTAATGCCGTCCGAAATATGAAAAAAAGTCATACTATAGCATGTCGTCCGAAATATGACTAAAAAGTCATACTATAGCGTGTCGTCCGAAATATGAAAAAAAAGTCATACTATAGCGTGTCGTCCGAAATATGAAAAAAAAGTCATACTATAGCGTGTCGTCCTAAATATGCAAAAAAAGTCATACTATAGCATGTCGTCCGAAATATGACCAAAAAGTCATACTATAGCGTGTCATCCGAAATATGAAAAAAAAGTCATACTATAGCATGTCGTCCGAAATATGACCAAATAGTCATACTATAGCGTGTCGTCCGAAATATGAAAAAAAAGTCATACTATAGCATGTCGTCCGAAATATGACCAAAAAGTCATACTATAGCGTGTCGTCCGCAATATGAAAAAAAAGTCATACTATAGGATGTCGTCCTAAATATGAAAAAAAAGTCACACTATAGCATGTCGTCCTGAATATGAAAAAAAAGTCATACTATAGCATGTCGTCCGAAATATGACCAAAAAGTCACACTATAGCATGTCGTCCGAAATATGAAAAAAAAAGTCATACTATAGCATGTCGTCCGAAATATAGAAAAAAAGTCATACTATAGCATGTCGTCCTAAATATGAAAAAAAAAGTCATACTATAGCGTGTCGTCCGAAATATGAAAAAAAAGTCACACTATAGCATGTCGTCCGAAATATGACCAAAAAGTCATACTATAGCGTGTCGTCCTAAATATGAAAAAAAGTCATACTATAGCGTGTCGTCCGAAATATGAAAAAAAAAGTCAAACTATAGCATGTCGTCCGAAATATGACCAAAAAGTCATACTATAGCGTGTCGTTCCGAAATATGAAAAAAAAAGTCATACTATAGCATGTCGTCCGAAATATGACCAAAAAGTCATACTATAGCGTGTCGTCCGAAATATGAAACAAAAGTCATACTATAGCATGTCGTCCGAAATATGAAAAAAAAGTCACACTATAGCGTGTCGTCCGAAATATGAAAAAAAAAGTCATACTATAGCATGTCGTCCGAAATATGACCAAAAAGTCAATACTATAGCATGTCGTCCTAAATATGAAAAAAAAAGTCATACTATAGCATGTCGTCCGAAATATGACCAAAAAGTCAAACTATAGCGTGTCGTCCGAAATATGAAAAAAAAGTCCATACTATAGCATGTCGTCCAAAATATGAAAAAAAAGTCATACTATAGCATGTCGTCCGAAATATGTAAAAAAAGTCATACTATAGCATGTCGTCCTAAATATGAAAAAAAAAGTCATACTATAGCATGTCGTCCGAAATATGAAAAAAAAAAGTCATACTATAGCATGTCGTCCGAAATATGACCAAAAAAGTCATACTATAGCATGTCGTGCTAAATATGACCAAAAAGCTCATACTATAGCGTGTCGTCCGAAATATGAAAAAAAAGTCATACTATAGCATGTCGTGCTAAATATGACCAAAAAGTCATACTATAGCGTGTCGTCCGAAATATGGAAAAAAAAGTCATACTATAGCGTGTCGTCCGAAATATGTAAAAAAAGTCATACTATAGCGTGTCGTCCTAAATATGAAAAAAAAAGTCATACTATAGCGTGTCGTCCGAAATATGAAAAAAAAGTCACACTATAGCGTGTCTGTCCGAAATATGACCAAAAAGTCATACTATAGCATGTTGTCCGAAATATGAAAAAAAAGTCATACTATAGCGTGTCGTCCGAAATATGAAAAAAAAGTCATACTATAGCGTGTCGTCCGAAATATGAAAAAAAAAGTCACACTATAGCATGTCGTCCTGAATATGAAAAAAAGTCATAGTATAGCATGTCGTCCGAAATATGAAAAAAAAGTCATACTATAGCATGTCGTCCGAAATATGAAAAAAAAAGTCATACTATAGCATGTCGTCCTGAATATGAAAAAAAAGTCATACTATAGCATGTCGTCCGAAATATGAAAAAAAATGTCATACTAATAGCATGTCGTCCGAAATATGAAAAAAAAGTCATACTATAGCATGTCGTCCTAAAATGAAAAAAAAAGTCATACTATAGCATGTCGTCCTGAATATGAAAAAAAGTCATACTATAGCAATGTCGTCCGGAATATGAAAAAAAAAGTCATACTATAACATGTCGTCCGAAATATGAAAAAAAAGTCATACTATAGCATGTCCGTCCTAAATATGAAAAAAAAGTCATACTATAGCATGTCGTGCTAAATATGACCAAAAAGTCATACTATAGCGTGTCGTCCGAAATATGAAAAAAAAGTCACACTATAGCATGTCGTCCGAAATATGAAAAAAAAAAGTCATACTATAGCATGTTGTCCGAAATATGAAAAAAAAGTCATACTATAGCATGTCGTCTGAAATATGAAAAAAAAGTCACACTATAGCATGTCGTCCGAAAATATGAAAAAAAAGTCATACTATAGCATGTCGTCCTAAATATGAAAAAAAAAGTCATACTATAGCATGTCGTGCTAAATATGACCAAAAAGTCACACTATAGCGTGTCGTCCGAAATATGAAAAAAAAGTCACACTATAGCATGTCGTCCGAAATATGACCAAAAAGTCACACTATAGCGTGTCGTCCGAAATATGAAAAAAAAGTCATACTATAGCATGTCGTCTGAAATATGAAAAAAAAGTCACACTATAGCATGTCGTCCGAAATATGAAAAAAAAAGTCACAATTTGGATGACATTAAAGAAGTATCACTGTTACATGCAATTTCTGACGATATGCTATAAGTATGACTTTCATTCAAGCTATGGCAGCCAGTGAGTGGTGCAGCTGGCAACGTTGTCGTCTTGCAGTTTAATGGTCCTGGGTTCGATTCCTGCCTGCAACCTTCTACGTGGAATTTATATCTTCCTACAAAACTAATAACCTAAAAGTTAATTTTATCGTCCATAACATGGATGACTAACTTGTGCATGTAGTCCATAATGTAAAACATTACATTCCCACTACAGCATGCAATCCTCCTCACACAAAATTCCAGGCCCCCCAACAGCGTTGGCTTGGAACTGCACCATTTTTGCTGCCTTTATTGCAAGCTTGTCTGACTTATATGACTTTTAAAACATGCCAAGGAAGAGTGGTCAATGGTGCAGTGGTTGGCATTGTTGCCTCCCAGTCAGAAGGTTCCAGGGTCAAGACTCACTCTGGAAAGGATGACATTAACATCTGTGATGAAAAGCCACGTGAAGTGCAAGAATTGAACCTTGGACATTCTGGTTGGAAGGCAACAACACAAACCACTGCACCACAGTACTTTCTTCCATAAAATGTTTAAAAGTCATATAAGTTATGTGAGTCAGACAATCATGCAATAAAGGCAGCACAATTTTGCAGTTGCCAGTGTTGTCATCTCACAATCAGGAAGTACTCGGTTCGATCAGGGGCTTGGAACTCTGTCTGTGGAGGATTGCATGTTCTTGCCTGGAGTGTGACTTTGTCACGTTTACGACTACATGATGTTTGTTTTACATCATGGACTACATGCATGATAACATGCATAAGTTAATCGTCCATATTTTGGACAACATACTTTACTTTTACTTATTATTTACGCAGGAAGATGCAAATTCCACTTAGAAAGTCCCAGGCGGGGATCGAACCACGGACCTTTTGACTGTGAGACGACAACACTGACAACTGCACCATTGTGCTGCCTGACATAACCTTAACGGAAGTCATACTTATAGCACATCGTCATAAATAGCACGTAACAGTCATACTTCATTAATGCTGTCCGAAATATGAAAAAAAGTCATACTATAGCATGTCGTCCGAAATATGAAAAAAAAAGTCATACTATAGCGTGTCGTCCGAAATATGAAAAAAAAGTCATACTATAGCATGTCGTCCGAAATATGACCAAAAAGTCATACTATAGCGTGTCGTCCGAAATATGAAAAAAAAGTCATACTATAGCATGTTGTCTGAAATATGAAAAAAAAGTCATACTATAGCATGTCGTCCTAGATATGTAAAAAAAGTCATACTATAGCATGTCGTCCGAAATATGACCAAAAAGTCATACTATAGCATGTCGTCCTAAATATGTAAAAAAAGTCATACTATAGCATGTCGTCCGGAATATGACCAAAAAGTCATACTATAGCATGTCGTCCGAAATATGAAAAAAAGTCATACTATAGCGTGTCGTCCTAAATATGTAAAAAAAGTCATACTATAGCATGTCGTCCGAAATATGACCAAAAAGTCATACTATAGCATGTCGTCCGAAATATGACCAAAAAGTCATACTATAGCGTGTCGTCCGAAATATGAAAAAAAAGTCATACTATAGCATGTCGTCCGAAATATGTAAAAAAAGTCATACTATAGCATGTCGTCCGAAATATGACCAAAAAGTCATACTATAGCATGTCATCTGAAATATGAAAAAAAAGTCACACTATAGCATGTCGTCCTAAATATGAAAAAAAAAGTCATACTATAGCATGTCGTGCTAAATATGACCAAAAAGTCATACTATAGCGTGTCGTCCGAAATATGAAAAAAAAGTCACACTATAGCATGTCGTCCGAAATATGAAAAAAAAAAGTCATACTATAGCATGTCGTCCGAAATATGAAAAAAAAGTCATACTATAGCATGTCGTCTGAAATATGAAAAAAAAGTCACACTATAGCATGTCGTCCGAAATATGAAAAAAAAGTCATACTATAGCATGTCGTCCTAAATATGAAAAAAAAAAGTCATACTATAGCATGTCGTGCTAAATATGACCAAAAAGTCATACTATAGCATGTCGTGCTAAATATGACCAAAAAGTCATACTATAGCGTGTCGTCCGAAATATGAAAAAAAAAGTCACACTATAGCATGTCGTCCGAAATATGAAAAAATAAAGTCATACTATAGCATGTCGTCCGGAATATGAAAAAAAAAGTCATACTATAGCATGTCGTCTGAAATATGAAAAAAAAGTCACACTATAGCATGTCGTCCGAAATATGAAAAAAAAGTCATACTATAGCATGTCGTCCTAAATATGAAAAAAAAAGTCATACTATAGCATGTCGTGCTAAATATGACCAAAAAGTCATACTATAGCGTGTCGTCCGAAATATGAAAAAAAAGTCACACTATAGCATGTCGTCCGAAATATGACCAAAAAGTCATACTATAGCATGTCGTCCTAACTATGTAAAAAAAGTCATACTATAGCATGTCGTCCTAAATATGTAAAAAAAAGTCATACTATAGCATGTCGTCCGAAATATGACCAAAAAGTCATACTATAGCGTGTCGTCCGAAATATGAAAAAAAAGTCATACTATAGCATGTTGTCTGAAATATGAAAAAAAAGTCATACTATAGCATGTCGTCCTAGATATGTAAAAAAAGTCATACTATAGCATGTCGTCCGAAATATGACCAAAAAGTCATACTATAGCATGTCGTCCTAAATATGTAAAAAAAGTCATACTATAGCATGTCGTCCGGAATATGACAAAAAAGTCATACTATAGCATGTCGTCCGAAATATGAAAAAAAAGTCATACTATAGCATGTCGTCCTAAATATGTAAAAAAAGTCATACTATAGCGTGTCGTCCGAAATATGAAAAAAAAGTCATACTATAGCATGTCGTCCGAAATATGACCAAAAAGTCATACTATAGCATGTCGTCCGAAATATGAAAAAAAAGTCATACTATAGCATGTCGTCCTAAATATGTAAAAAAAGTCATACTATAGCATGTCGTCCGAAATATGACCAAAAAGTCATACTATAGCATGTCGTCCGAAATATGACCAAAAAGTCATATTATAGCATGTCGTCCGAAATATGAAAAAAAAGTCATACTATAGCATGTCGTCCTAAATATGTAAAAAAAGTCATACTATAGCATGTCGTCCGAAATATGACCAAAAAGTCATACTATAGCGTGTCGTCCGAAATATGAAAAAAAAGTCACACTATAGCATGTCGTCCGAAATATGAAAAAAAAAAGTCATACTATAGCATGTCGTCCGAAATATGAAAAAAAAGTCATACTATAGCATGTCGTCTGAAATATGAAAAAAAAGTCACACTATAGCATGTCGTCCGAAATATGAAAAAAAAGTCATACTATAGCATGTCGTCCTAAATATGAAAAAAAAAGTCATACTATAGCATGTCGTGCTAAATATGACCAAAAAGTCATACTATAGCGTGTCGTCCGAAATATGAAAAAAAAAGTCACACTATAGCATGTCGTCCGAAATATGAAAAAATAAAGTCATACTATAGCATGTCGTCCGAAATATGAAAAAAAAGTCATACTATAGCATGTCGTCTGAAATATGAAAAAAAAGTCACACTATAGCATGTCGTCCGAAATATGAAAAAAAAGTCATACTATAGCATGTCGTCCTAAATATGAAAAAAAAAGTCATACTATAGCATGTCGTGCTAAATATGACCAAAAAGTCATACTATAGCGTGTCGTCCGAAATATGAAAAAAAAGTCACACTATAGCATGTCGTCCGAAATATGAAAAAAAAAAGTCATACTATAGCATGTCGTCCGAAATATGAAAAAAAAGTCATACTATAGCATGTCGTCCTAAATATGAAAAAAAAAGTCATACTATAGCATGTCGTGCTAAATATGACCAAAAAGTCATACTATAGCGTGTCGTCCGAAATATGAAAAAAAAAGTCACACTATAGCATGTCGTCCGAAATATGAAAAAATAAAGTCATACTATAGCATGTCGTCCGAAATATGAAAAAAAAGTCATACTATAGCATGTCGTCCTAAATATGTAAAAAAAGTCATACTATAGCATGTCGTCCGAAATATGACCAAAAAGTCATACTATAGCATGTCGTCCGAAATATGACCAAAAAGTCATACTATAGCGTGTCGTCCGAAATATGAAAAAAAAGTCATACTATAGCATGTCGTCCGAAATATGTAAAAAAAGTCATACTATAGCATGTCGTCCGAAATATGACCAAAAAGTCATACTATAGCATGTCATCTGAAATATGAAAAAAAAGTCACACTATAGCATGTCGTCCTAAATATGAAAAAAAAAGTCATACTATAGCATGTCGTGCTAAATATGACCAAAAAGTCATACTATAGCGTGTCGTCCGAAATATGAAAAAAAAGTCACACTATAGCATGTCGTCCGAAATATGAAAAAAAAGTCATACTATAGCATGTCGTCTGAAATATGAAAAAAAAGTCACACTATAGCATGTCGTCCGAAATATGAAAAAAAAGTCATACTATAGCATGTCGTCCTAAATATGAAAAAAAAAGTCATACTATAGCATGTCGTGCTAAATATGACCAAAAAGTCATACTATAGCATGTCGTGCTAAATATGACCAAAAAGTCATACTATAGCGTGTCGTCCGAAATATGAAAAAAAAAGTCACACTATAGCATGTCGTCCGAAATATGAAAAAATAAAGTCATACTATAGCATGTCGTCCGGAATATGAAAAAAAAAGTCATACTATAGCATGTCGTCTGAAATATGAAAAAAAAGTCACACTATAGCATGTCGTCCGAAATATGAAAAAAAAGTCATACTATAGCATGTCGTCCTAAATATGAAAAAAAAAGTCATACTATAGCATGTCGTCCGGAATATGAAAAAAAAAGTCATACTATAGCATGTCGTCTGAAATATGAAAAAAAAGTCACACTATAGCATGTCGTCCGAAATATTAAAAAAAAAGTCATACTATAGCATGTCGTCCTAAATATGAAAAAAAAAGTCATACTATAGCATGTCGTGCTAAATATGACCAAAAAGTCATACTATAGCATGTCGTGCTAAATATGACCAAAAAGTCATACTATAGCGTGTCGTCCGAAATATGAAAAAAAAAGTCACACTATAGCATGTCGTCCGAAATATGAAAAAATAAAGTCATACTATAGCATGTCGTCCGGAATATGAAAAAAAAAGTCATACTATAGCATGTCGTCTGAAATATGAAAAAAAAGTCACACTATAGCATGTCGTCCGAAATATGAAAAAAAAGTCATACTATAGCATGTCGTCCTAAATATGAAAAAAAAAGTCATACTATAGCATGTCGTGCTAAATATGACCAAAAAGTCATACTATAGCGTGTCGTCCGAAATATGAAAAAAAAGTCACACTATAGCATGTCGTCCGAAATATGACCAAAAAGTCATACTATAGCATGTCGTCCTAACTATGTAAAAAAAGTCATACTATAGCATGTCGTCCTAAATATGTAAAAAAAGTCATACTATAGCATGTCGTCCGAAATATGACCAAAAAGTCATACTATAGCGTGTCGTCCGAAATATGAAAAAAAAGTCATACTATAGCATGTTGTCTGAAATATGAAAAAAAAGTCATACTATAGCATGTCGTCCTAGATATGTAAAAAAAGTCATACTATAGCATGTCGTCCGAAATATGACCAAAAAGTCATACTATAGCATGTCGTCCTAAATATGTAAAAAAAGTCATACTATAGCATGTCGTCCGGAATATGACAAAAAAGTCATACTATAGCATGTCGTCCGAAATATGAAAAAAAAGTCATACTATAGCATGTCGTCCTAAATATGTAAAAAAAGTCATACTATAGCGTGTCGTCCGAAATATGAAAAAAAAGTCATACTATAGCATGTCGTCCGAAATATGACCAAAAAGTCATACTATAGCATGTCGTCCGAAATATGAAAAAAAAGTCATACTATAGCATGTCGTCCTAAATATGTAAAAAAAGTCATACTATAGCATGTCGTCCGAAATATGACCAAAAAGTCATACTATAGCATGTCGTCCGAAATATGACCAAAAAGTCATATTATAGCATGTCGTCCGAAATATGAAAAAAAAGTCATACTATAGCATGTCGTCCTAAATATGTAAAAAAAGTCATACTATAGCATGTCGTCCGAAATATGACCAAAAAGTCATACTATAGCGTGTCGTCCGAAATATGAAAAAAAAGTCACACTATAGCATGTCGTCCGAAATATGAAAAAAAAAAGTCATACTATAGCATGTCGTCCGAAATATGAAAAAAAAGTCATACTATAGCATGTCGTCTGAAATATGAAAAAAAGTCACACTATAGCATGTCGTCCGAAATATGAAAAAAAAAAGTCATACTATAGCATGTCGTCCGAAATATGAAAAAAAAGTCATACTATAGCATGTCGTCCGAAATATGAAAAAAAAGTCATACTATAGCATGTCGTCCTAAATATGAAAAAAAAAGTCATACTATAGCATGTCGTCCTAAATATGAAAAAAAAAGTCATACTATAGCATGTCGTCTGAAATATGAAAAAAAAGTCACACTATAGCATGTCGTCCGAAATATGAAAAAAAAGTCATACTATAGCATGTCGTCCTAAATATGAAAAAAAAAGTCATACTATAGCATGTCGTGCTAAATATGACCAAAAAGTCATACTATAGCGTGTCGTCCGAAATATGAAAAAAAAAAGTCACACTATAGCATGTCGTCCGAAATATGAAAAAATAAAGTCATACTATAGCATGTCGTCCGAAATATGAAAAAAAAGTCATACTATAGCATGTCGTCTGAAATATGAAAAAAAAGTCACACTATAGCATGTCGTCCGAAATATGAAAAAAAAGTCATACTATAGCATGTCGTCCTAAATATGAAAAAAAAAGTCATACTATAGCATGTCGTGCTAAATATGACCAAAAAGTCATACTATAGCGTGTCGTCCGAAATATGAAAAAAAAGTCACACTATAGCATGTCGTCCGAAATATGAAAAAAAAAAGTCATACTATAGCATGTCGTCCGAAATATGAAAAAAAAGTCATACTATAGCATGTCATCCTAAATATGAAAAAAAAGTCATACTATAGCATGTCGTGCTAAATATGACCAAAAAGTCATACTATAGCGTGTCGTCCGAAATATGAAAAAAAAAGTCACACTATAGCATGTCGTCCGAAATATGAAAAAATAAAGTCATACTATAGCATGTCGTCCGAAATATGAAAAAAAAGTCATACTATAGCATGTTGTCCTAAATATGAAAAAAAAGTCATACTATAGCATGTCGTGCTAAATATGACCAAAAAGTCATACTATAGCGTGTCGTCCGAAATATGAAAAAAAAGTCATACTATAGCATGTCGTCTGAAATATGAAAAAAAAGTCACACTATAGCATGTCGTCCGAAATATGAAAAAAAAGTCACAATTTGGATGACATTAAAGAAGTATCACTGTTACATGCAATTTCTGACGATATGCTATAAGTATGACTTTCATTCAAGCTATGGCAGCCAGTGAGTGGTGCAGCTGGCAACGTTGTCGTCTTGCAGTTTAATGGTCCTGGGTTCGATTCCTGCCTGCAACCTTCTACGTGGAATTTATATCTTCCTACAAAACTAATAACCTAAAAGTTAATTTTATCGTCCATAACATGGATGACTAACTTGTGCATGTAGTCCATAATGTAAAACATTACATTCCACTACAGCATGCAATCCTCCTCACACAAAATTCCAGGCCCCCCAACAGCGTTGGCTTGGAACTGCACCATTTTGCTGCCTTTATTGCAAGCTTGTCTGACTTAAATGACTTTTAAACATGCCAAGGAAGAGTGGTCAATGGTGCAGTGGTTGGCATTGTTGCCTCCCAGTCAGAAGGTTCCAGGGTCAAGACTCACTCTGGAAAGGATGACATTAACATCTGTGATGAAAAGCCACGTGAAGTGCAAGAATTGAACCTTGGACATTCTGGTTGGAAGGCAACAACACAAACCACTGCACCACAGTACTTTCTTCCATAAAATGTTTAAAAGTCATATAAGTTATGTGAGTCAGACAATCATGCAATAAAGGCAGCACAATTTTGCAGTTGCCAGTGTTGTCATCTCACAATCAGGAAGTACTCGGTTCGATCAGGGGCTTGGAACTCTGTCTGTGGAGGATTGCATGTTCTTGCCTGGAGTGTGACTTTGTCACGTTTACGACTACATGATGTTTGTTTTACATCATGGACTACATGCATGATAACATGCATAAGTTAATCGTCCATATTTTGGACAACATACTTTACTTTTACTTATTATTTACGCAGGAAGATGCAAATTCCACTTAGAAAGTCCCAGGCGGGGATCGAACCACGGACCTTTTGACTGTGAGACGACAACACTGACAACTGCACCATTGTGCTGCCTGACATAACCTTAACGGAAGTCATACTTATAGCACATCGTCATAAATAGCACGTAACAGTCATACTTCATTAATGCTGTCCGAAATATGAAAAAAAGTCACACTATAGCATGTCGTCCGAAATATGACCAAAAAGTCATACTATAGCATGTCGTCCTAAATATGTAAAAAAAGTCATACTATAGCATGTCGTCCGAAATATGACCAAAAAGTCATACTATAGCATGTCGTCCGAAATATGAAAAAAAAGTCATACTATAGCATGTCGTCCGAAATATGTAAAAAAAGTCATACTATAGCATGTCGTCCGAAATATGACCAAAAAGTCATACTATAGCATGTCGTCCGAAATATGACCAAAAAGTCATACTATAGCGTGTCGTCCGAAATATGAAAAAAAAGTCATACTATAGCATGTCGTCCGAAATATGTAAAAAAAGTCATACTATAGCATGTCGTCCGAAATATGACCAAAAAGTCATACTATAGCATGTCGTCTGAAATATGAAAAAAAAGTCACACTATAGCATGTCGTCCGAAATATGAAAACAAAGTCATACTATAGCATGTCGTCCTAAATATGAAAAAAAAAGTCATACTATAGCATGTCGTGCTAAATATGACCAAAAAGTCATACTATAGCGTGTCGTCCGAAATATGAAAAAAAAGTCACACTATAGCATGTCGTCCGAAATATGAAAAAAAAAAGTCATACTATAGCATGTCGTCCGAAATATGAAAAAAAAGTCATACTATAGCATGTCGTCTGAAATATGAAAAAAAAGTCACACTATAGCATGTCGTCCGAAATATGAAAAAAAAGTCACACTATAGCATGTCGTGCTAAATATGACCAAAAAGTCATACTATAGCGTGTCGTCCGAAATATGAAAAAAAAAGTCACACTATAGCATGTCGTCCGAAATATGAAAAAATAAAGTCATACTATAGCATGTCGTCCGAAATATGAAAAAAAAGTCATACTATAGCATGTCGTCTGAAATATGAAAAAAAAGTCACACTATAGCATGTCGTCCGAAATATGAAAAAAAAAAGTCATACTATAGCATGTCGTCCGAAATATGAAAAAAAAGTCATACTATAGCATGTCGTCTGAAATATGAAAAAAAAGTCACACTATAGCATGTCGTCCGAAATATGAAAAAAAAGTCACACTATAGCATGTCGTGCTAAATATGACCAAAAAGTCATACTATAGCGTGTCGTCCGAAATATGAAAAAAAAAGTCACACTATAGCATGTCGTCCGAAATATGAAAAAATAAAGTCATACTATAGCATGTCGTCCGAAATATGAAAAAAAAGTCATACTATAGCATGTCGTCCGAAATATGAAAAAAAAGTCATACTATAGCATGTCGTCCTAAATATGAAAAAAAAAAGTCATACTATAGCATGTCGTGCTAAATATGACCAAAAAGTCATACTATAGCGTGTCGTCCGAAATATGAAAAAAAAGTCACACTATAGCATGTCGTCCGAAATATGACCAAAAAGTCATACTATAGCATGTCGTCCTAAATATGTAAAAAAAGTCATACTATAGCATGTCGTCCTAAATATGTAAAAAAAGTCATACTATAGCATGTCGTCCGAAATATGACCAAAAAGTCATACTATAGCGTGTCGTCCGAAATATGAAAAAAAAGTCATACTATAGCATGTTGTCTGAAATATGAAAAAAAAAGTCATACTATAGCATGTCGTCCTAGATATGTAAAAAAAGTCATACTATAGCATGTCGTCCGAAATATGACCAAAAAGTCATACTATAGCATGTCGTCCTAAATATGTAAAAAAAGTCATACTATAGCATGTCGTCCGGAATATGACCAAAAAGTCATACTATAGCATGTCGTCCGAAATATGAAAAAAAAGTCATACTATAGCATGTCGTGCTAAATATGACCAAAAAGTCATACTATAGCGTGTCGTCCGAAATATGAAAAAAAAAGTCACACTATAGCATGTCGTCCGAAATATGAAAAAATAAAGTCATACTATAGCATGTCGTCCGAAATATGAAAAAAAAGTCATACTATAGCATGTCGTCTGAAATATGAAAAAAAAGTCACACTATAGCATGTCGTCCGAAATATGAAAAAAAAGTCATACTATAGCATGTCGTCCTAAATATGAAAAAAAAAAGTCATACTATAGCATGTCGTGCTAAATATGACCAAAAAGTCATACTATAGCGTGTCGTCCGAAATATGAAAAAAAAAGTCACACTATAGCATGTCGTCCGAAATATGACCAAAAAGTCATACTATAGCATGTCGTCCTAAATATGTAAAAAAAGTCATACTATAGCATGTCGTCCTAAATATGTAAAAAAAGTCATACTATAGCATGTCGTCCGAAATATGACCAAAAAGTCATACTATAGCGTGTCGTCCGAAATATGAAAAAAAAGTCATACTATAGCATGTTGTCTGAAATATGAAAAAAAAGTCATACTATAGCATGTCGTCCTAGATATGTAAAAAAAGTCATACTATAGCATGTCGTCCGAAATATGACCAAAAAGTCATACTATAGCATGTCGTCCTAAATATGTAAAAAAAGTCATACTATAGCATGTCGTCCGGAATATGACCAAAAAGTCATACTATAGCATGTCGTCCGAAATATGAAAAAAAAGTCATACTATAGCATGTCGTCCGAAATATGACCAAAAAGTCATACTATAGCATGTCGTCCGAAATATGAAAAAAAAGTCATACTATAGCATGTCGTCCGAAATATGTAAAAAAAGTCATACTATAGCATGTCGTCCGAAATATGACCAAAAAGTCATACTATAGCATGTCGTCTGAAATATGAAAAAAAAGTCACACTATAGCATGTCGTCCGAAATATGAAAACAAAGTCATACTATAGCATGTCGTCCTAAATATGAAAAAAAAAGTCATACTATAGCATGTCGTGCTAAATATGACCAAAAAGTCATACTATAGCGTGTCGTCCGAAATATGAAAAAAAAGTCACACTATAGCATGTCGTCCGAAATATGAAAAAAAAAAAGTCATACTATAGCATGTCGTCCGAAATATGAAAAAAAAGTCATACTATAGCATGTCGTCTGAAATATGAAAAAAAAGTCACACTATAGCATGTCGTCCGAAATATGAAAAAAAAGTCACACTATAGCATGTCGTGCTAAATATGACCAAAAAGTCATACTATAGCGTGTCGTCCGAAATATGAAAAAAAAAGTCACACTATAGCATGTCGTCCGAAATATGAAAAAATAAAGTCATACTATAGCATGTCGTCCGAAATATGAAAAAAAAGTCACACTATAGCATGTCGTGCTAAATATGACCAAAAAGTCATACTATAGCGTGTCGTCCGAAATATGAAAAAAAAAGTCACACTATAGCATGTCGTCCGAAATATGAAAAAATAAAGTCATACTATAGCATGTCGTCCGAAATATGAAAAAAAAGTCATACTATAGCATGTCGTCTGAAATATGAAAAAAAAGTCACACTATAGCATGTCGTCCGAAATATGAAAAAAAAGTCATACTATAGCATGTCGTCCTAAATATGAAAAAAAAAAGTCATACTATAGCATGTCGTGCTAAATATGACCAAAAAGTCATACTATAGCGTGTCGTCCGAAATATGAAAAAAAAGTCACACTATAGCATGTCGTCCGAAATATGACCAAAAAGTCATACTATAGCATGTCGTCCTAAATATGTAAAAAAAGTCATACTATAGCATGTCGTCCTAAATATGTAAAAAAAGTCATACTATAGCATGTCGTCCGAAATATGACCAAAAAGTCATACTATAGCGTGTCGTCCGAAATATGAAAAAAAAGTCATACTATAGCATGTCGTCCGGAATATGACCAAAAAGTCATACTATAGCATGTCGTCCGAAATATGAAAAAAAAGTCATACTATAGCATGTCGTCCGGAATATGAAAAAAAAGTCATACTATAGCATGTCGTCCGGAATATGACCAAAAAGTCATACTATAGCATGTTGTCTGAAATATGAAAAAAAAGTCATACTATAGCATGTCGTCCTAGATATGTAAAAAAAGTCATACTATAGCATGTCGTCCGAAATATGACCAAAAAGTCATACTATAGCATGTTGTCTGAAATATGACCAAAAAGTCATACTATAGCATGTCGTCCGAAATATGAAAAAAAAGTCATACTATAGCATGTCGTCCGGAATATGACCAAAAAGTCATACTATAGCATGTTGTCTGAAATATGAAAAAAAAGTCATACTATAGCATGTCGTCCTAGATATGTAAAAAAAGTCATACTATAGCATGTCGTCCGAAATATGACCAAAAAGTCATACTATAGCATGTCGTCCTAAATATGTAAAAAAAGTCATACTATAGCATGTCGTCCGGAATATGACCAAAAAGTCATACTATAGCATGTCGTCCGAAATATGAAAAAAAAGTCATACTATAGCATGTCGTGCTAAATATGACCAAAAAGTCATACTATAGCGTGTCGTCCGAAATATGAAAAAAAAAGTCACACTATAGCATGTCGTCCGAAATATGAAAAAATAAAGTCATACTATAGCATGTCGTCCGAAATATGAAAAAAAAAGTCATACTATAGCATGTCGTCTGAAATATGAAAAAAAAGTCACACTATAGCATGTCGTCCGAAATATGAAAAAAAAGTCATACTATAGCATGTCGTCCTAAATATGAAAAAAAAAGTCATACTATAGCATGTCGTGCTAAATATGACCAAAAAGTCATACTATAGCGTGTCGTCCGAAATATGAAAAAAAAGTCACACTATAGCATGTCGTCCGAAATATGACCAAAAAGTCATACTATAGCATGTCGTCCTAAATATGTAAAAAAAGTCATACTATAGCATGTCGTCCTAAATATGTAAAAAAAGTCATACTATAGCATGTCGTCCGAAATATGACCAAAAAGTCATACTATAGCGTGTCGTCCGAAATATGAAAAAAAAGTCATACTATAGCATGTTGTCTGAAATATGAAAAAAAAGTCATACTATAGCATGTCGTCCTAGATATGTAAAAAAAGTCATACTATAGCATGTCGTCCGAAATATGACCAAAAAGTCATACTATAGCATGTCGTCCTAAATATGTAAAAAAAGTCATACTATAGCATGTCGTCCGGAATATGACCAAAAAGTCATACTATAGCATGTCGTCCGAAATATGAAAAAAAAGTCATACTATAGCATGTCGTCCGAAATATGACCAAAAAGTCATACTATAGCATGTCGTCCGAAATATGAAAAAAAAGTCATACTATAGCATGTCGTCCTAAATATGTAAAAAAAGTCATACTATAGCATGTCGTCCGAAATATGACCAAAAAGTCATACTATAGCATGTCGTCCGAAACATGACCAAAAAGTCATATTATAGCATGTCGTCCGAAATATGAAAAAAAAGTCATACTATAGCATGTCGTCCTAAATATGTAAAAAAAGTCATACTATAGCATGTCGTCCGAAATATGACCAAAAAGTCATACTATAGCGTGTCGTCCGAAATATGAAAAAAAAGTCACACTATAGCATGTCGTCCGAAATATGAAAAAAAAAAGTCATACTATAGCATGTCGTCCGAAATATGAAAAAAAAGTCATACTATAGCATGTCGTCTGAAATATGAAAAAAAAGTCACACTATAGCATGTCGTCCGAAATATGAAAAAAAAGTCATACTATAGCATGTCGTCCTAAATATGAAAAAAAAAGTCATACTATAGCATGTCGTGCTAAATATGACCAAAAAGTCATACTATAGCGTGTCGTCCGAAATATGAAAAAAAAGTCACACTATAGCATGTCGTCCGAAATATGAAAAAAAAAAGTCATACTATAGCATGTCGTCCGAAATATGAAAAAAAAGTCATACTATAGCATGTCGTCTGAAATATGAAAAAAAAGTCACACTATAGCATGTCGTCCGAAATATGAAAAAAAAGTCATACTATAGCATGTCGTCCTAAATATGAAAAAAAAAGTCATACTATAGCATGTCGTGCTAAATATGACCAAAAAGTCATACTATAGCGTGTCGTCCGAAATATGAAAAAAAAAGTCACACTATAGCATGTCGTCCGAAATATGAAAAAATAAAGTCATACTATAGCATGTCGTCCGAAATATGAAAAAAAAGTCATACTATAGCATGTCGTCTGAAATATGAAAAAAAAGTCACACTATAGCATGTCGTCCGAAATATGAAAAAAAAAGTCATACTATAGCATGTCGTCCTAAATATGAAAAAAAAAGTCATACTATAGCATGTCGTGCTAAATATGACCAAAAAGTCATACTATAGCGTGTCGTCCGAAATATGAAAAAAAAGTCACACTATAGCATGTCGTCCGAAATATGACCAAAAAGTCACACTATAGCGTGTCGTCCGAAATATGAAAAAAAAGTCATACTATAGCATGTCGTCTGAAATATGAAAAAAAAGTCACACTATAGCATGTCGTCCGAAATATGAAAAAAAAGTCACAATTTGGATGACATTAAAGAAGTATCACTGTTACATGCAATTTCTGACGATATGCTATAAGTATGACTTTCATTCAAGCTATGGCAGCCAGTGAGTGGTGCAGCTGGCAACGTTGTCGTCTTGCAGTTTAATGGTCCTGGGTTCGATTCCTGCCTGCAACCTTCTACGTGGAATTTATATCTTCCTACAAAACTAATAACCTAAAAGTTAATTTTATCGTCCATAACATGGATGACTAACTTGTGCATGTAGTCCATAATGTAAAACATTACATTCCACTACAGCATGCAATCCTCCTCACACAAAATTCCAGGCCCCCCAACAGCGTTGGCTTGGAACTGCACCATTTTGCTGCCTTTATTGCAAGCTTGTCTGACTTATATGACTTTTAAACATGCCAAGGAAGAGTGGTCAATGGTGCAGTGGTTGGCATTGTTGCCTCCCAGTCAGAAGGTTCCAGGGTCAAGACTCACTCTGGAAAGGATGACATTAACATCTGTGATGAAAAGCCACGTGAAGTGCAAGAATTGAACCTTGGACATTCTGGTTGGAAGGGAACAACACAAACCACTGCACCACAGTACTTTCTTCCATAAAATGTTTAAAAGTCATATAAGTTATGTGAGTCAGACAATCATGCAATAAAGGCAGCACAATTTTGCAGTTGCCAGTGTTGTCATCTCACAATCAGGAAGTACTCGGTTCGATCAGGGGCTTGGAACTCTGTCTGTGGAGGATTGCATGTTCTTGCCTGGAGTGTGACTTTGTCACGTTTACGACTACATGATGTTTGTTTTACATCATGGACTACATGCATGATAACATGCATAAGTTAATCGTCCATATTTTGGACAACATACTTTACTTTTACTTATTATTTACGCAGGAAGATGCAAATTCCACTTAGAAAGTCCCAGGCGGGGATCGAACCACGGACCTTTTGACTGTGAGACGACAACACTGACAACTGCACCATTGTGCTGCCTGACATAACCTTAACGGAAGTCATACTTATAGCACATCGTCATAAATAGCACGTAACAGTCATACTTCATTAATGCTGTCCGAAATATGAAAAAAAGTCATACTATAGCATGTCGTCCGAAATATGAAAAAAAAGTCATACTATAGCATGTCGTCCTAAATATGTAAAAAAAGTCATACTATAGCATGTCGTCCGAAATATGACCAAAAAGTCATACTATAGCGTGTCGTCCGAAATATGACCAAAAAGTCACACTATAGCATGTCGTCCTGAATATGAAAAAAAAGTCATACTATAGCATGTCGTCCGAAATATGTAAAAAAAGTCATACTATAGCATGTTGTCCGAAATATGACCAAAAAGTCATACTATAGCGTGTCGTCCGAAATATGAAAAAAAAGTCATACTATAGCATGTCGTCCAAAATATGAAAAAAAAGTCACACTATAGCATGTCGTCCGAAAAATGAAAATAAAGTCATACTATAGCATGTCGTCCGAAATATGAAAAAAAAGTCATACTATAGCATGTCGTCCTAAATATGTAAAAAAAGTCATACTATAGCATGTCGTCCGAAATATGACCAAAAAGTCATACTATAGCATGTCGTCCGAAATATGACCAAAAAGTCATACTATAGCGTGTCGTCCGAAATATGAAAAAAAAGTCATACTATAGCATGTCGTCCGAAATATGTAAAAAAAGTCATACTATAGCATGTCGTCCGAAATATGACCAAAAAGTCATACTATAGCGTGTCGTCCGAAATATGACCAAAAAGTCATACTATAGCATGTCGTCCGAAATATGAAAAGAAAGTCATACTATAGCATGTCGTCCGAAATATGAAAAAAAAGTCACACTATAGCATGTCGTCCTGAATATGAAAAAAAAGTCATAGTATAGCATGTCGTCCGAAATATGAAAAAAAAAGTCATACTATAGCATGTCGTCCGAAATATGACCAAAAAGTCACACTATAGCATGTCGTCCTGAATATGAAAAAAAAGTCATACTATAGCATGTTGTCCTAAATATGAAAAAAAAGTCATACTATAGCATGTCGTCCGAAATATGAAAAAAAAAGTCAAACTATAGCATGTCGTCCTGAATATGAAAAAAAGTCATACTATAGCATGTCGTCCGAAATATGAAAAAAAAAGTCATACTATAGCATGTCGTCCGAAATATGAAAAAAAAAGTCATACTATAGCATGTCGTCCTAAATATGAAAAAAAAGTCATACTATAGCATGTCGTCCTGAATATGAAAAAAAAGTCATACTATAGCATGTCGTCCGAAATATGAAAAAAAAGTCATACTATAGCATGTCGTCCGAAATATGACCAAAAAGTCATACTATAGCGTGTCGTCCGAAATATGAAAAAAAAGTCATACTATAGCATGTCGTCCGAAATATGTAAAAAAAGTCATACTATAGCATGTTGTCCGAAATATGACCAAAAAGTCATACTATAGCGTGTCGTCCGAAATATGAAAAAAAAGTCATACTATAGCATGTCGTCCAAAATATGAAAAAAAAGTCACACTATAGCATGTCGTCCGAAAAATGAAAATAAAGTCATACTATAGCATGTCGTCCGAAATATGTAAAAAAAGTCATACTATAGCGTGTCGTCCGAAATATGACCAAAAAGTCATACTATAGCGTGTCGTCCGAAATATGAAAAAAAGTCATACTATAGCATGTCGTCCGAAATATGAAAAAAAAGTCACACTATAGCATGTCGTCCGAAATATGAAAAAAAAGTCATACTATAGCATGTCGTCCGAAATGTGACCAAAAAGTCATACTATAGCATGTCGTGCTAAATATGACCAAAAAGTCATACTATAGCGTGTCGTCCGAAATATGAAAAAAAAGTCATACTATAGCATGTCGTGCTAAATATGACCAAAAAGTCATACTATAGCGTGTCGTCCGAAATATGAAAAAAAAGTCATACTATAGCATGTCGTCCGAAATATGTAAAAAAAGTCATACTATAGCGTGTCGTCCTAAATATGAAAAAAAAAGTCATACTATAGCGTGTCGTCCGAAATATGAAAAAAAAGTCACACTATAGCATGTCGTCCGAAATATGACCAAAAAGTCATACTATAGCATGTCGTCCGAAATATGAAAAAAAAGTCATACTATAGCGTGTCGTCCGAAATATGAAAAAAAAGTCATACTATAGCGTGTCGTCCGAAATATGAAAAAAAAGTCATACTATAGCATGTCGTCTGAAATATGAAAAAAAAGTCACACTATAGCATGTCGTCCGAAATATGAAAAAAAAGTCAAACTATAGCATGTCGTCCTAAATATGAAAAAAAAGTCACACTATAGCATGTCGTCCTGAATATGAAAAAAAAGTCATACTATAGCATGTCGTCCGAAATATGACCAAAAAGTCACACTATAGCATGTCGTCCTGGATATGAAAAAAAAGTCATACTATAGCATGTCGTCCTAAATATGAAAAAAAAGTCATACTATAGCATGTCGTCCGAAATATGAAAAAAAAAGTCATACTATAGCATGTCGTCCGAAATATGAAAAAAAAGTCATACTATAGCATGTCGTCCTAAATATGAAAAAAAAAGTCATACTATAGCATGTCGTGCTAAATATGACCAAAAAGTCATACTATAGCGTGTCGTCCGAAATATGAAAAAAAAGTCACACTATAGCATGTCGTCCGAAATATGACCAAAAAGTCATACTATAGCATGTCGTCCTAAATATGAAAAAAAAAGTCATACTATAGCGTGTCGTCCGAAATATGAAAAAAAAGTCAAACTATAGCATGTCGTCCGAAATATGACCAAAAAGTCATACTATAGCATGTCGTCCGAAATATGAAAAAAAAGTCATACTATAGCGTGTCGTCCTAAATATGAAAAAAAAAGTCATACTATAGCGTGTCGTCCGAAATATGAAAAAAAAGTCAAACTATAGCATGTCGTCCGAAATATGACCAAAAAGTCATACTATAGCATGTCGTCCGAAATATGAAAAAAAAGTCATACTATAGCATGTCGTCCGAAATATGAAAAAAAAGTCATACTATAGCGTGTCGTCCGAAATATAAAAAAAAAAGTCATACTATAGCATGTCGTCTGAAATATGAAAAAAAAGTCACACTATAGCATGTCGTCCGAAATATGAAAAAAAGTCATACTATAGCATGTCGTCCTAAATATGAAAAAAAAGTCACACTATAGCATGTCGTCCTGAATATGAAAAAAAAGTCATAGTATAGCATGTCGTCCGAAATATGAAAAAAAAAGTCATACTATAGCATGTCGTCCGAAATATGACCAAAAAGTCATACTATAGCATGTCGTCCTGAATATGAAAAAAAAGTCATACTATAGCATGTCGTCCTAAATATGAAAAAAAGTCATACTATAGCATGTCGTCCGAAATATGAAAAAAAGTCATACTATAGCATGTCGTCCTGAATATGAAAAAAAAGTCATACTATAGCATGTCGTCCGAAATATGAAAAAAAAAGTCATACTATAGCATGTCGTCCGAAATATGAAAAAAAAAGTCATACTATAGCATGTCGTCCTAAATATGAAAAAAAAAGTCATACTATAGCATGTCGTCCTGAATATGAAAAAAAAGTCATACTATAGCATGTCGTCCGAAATATGAAAAAAAAAGTCATACTATAGCATGTCGTCCGAAATATGAAAAAAAAGTCATACTATAGCATGTCGTCTGAAATATGAAAAAAAAGTCACACTATAGCATGTCGTCCGAAATATGAAAAAAAAGTCATACTATAGCATGTCGTGCTAAATATGACCAAAAAGTCATACTATAGCGTGTCGTCCGAAATATGAAAAAAAAGTCACACTATAGCATGTCGTCCGAAATATGACCAAAAAGTCATACTATAGCATGTCGTCTGAAATATGAAAAAAAAAGTCACACTATAGCATGTCGTCCGAAATATGAAAAAAAAGTCATACTATAGCATGTCGTCCGAAATATGAAAAAAAAGTCATACTATAGCATGTCGTCCGAAATATGAAAAAAAAAGTCATACTATAGCATGTCGTCCGAAATATGAAAAAAAAGTCATACTATAGCATGTCGTCCTAAATATGAAAAAAAAAGTCATACTATAGCATGTCGTCCTGAATATGAAAAAAAAGTCATACTATAGCATGTCGTCCGAAATATGAAAAAAAAAGTCATACTATAGCATGTCGTCCGAAATATGAAAAAAAAGTCATACTATAGCATGTCGTCTGAAATATGAAAAAAAAGTCACACTATAGCATGTCGTCCGAAATATGAAAAAAAAGTCATACTATAGCATGTCGTGCTAAATATGACCAAAAAGTCATACTATAGCGTGTCGTCCGAAATATGAAAAAAAAGTCACACTATAGCATGTCGTCCGAAATATGACCAAAAAGTCATACTATAGCATGTCGTCTGAAATATGAAAAAAAAAGTCATACTATAGCGTGTCGTCCTAAATATGAAAAAAAAAGTCACACTATAGCATGTCGTCCGAAATATGAAAAAAAAAAGTCTTACTATAGCATGTCGTCCGAAATATGAAAAAAAAGTCATACTATAGCATGTCGTGCTAAATATGACCAAAAAGTCATACTATAGCGTGTCGTCCGAAATATGAAAAAAAAGTCACACTATAGCATGTCGTCCGAAATATGACCAAAAAGTCATACTATAGCATGTCGTCCGAAATATGAAAAAAAAGTCATACTATAGCGTGTCGTCCGAAATATGAAAAAAAAGTCATACTATAGCATGTCGTCTGAAATATGAAAAAAAAGTCACACTATAGCATGTCGTCCGAAATATGAAAAAAAAAGTCATACTATAGCATGTCGTCCTAAATATGAAAAAAAAAGTCATACTATAGCATGTCGTCCTAAATATGAAAAAAAAGTCATACTATAGCATGTCGTGCTAAATATGACCAAAAAGTCATACTATAGCGTGTCGTCCTAAATATGAAAAAAAAGTCACACTATAGCATGTCGTCCGAAATATGAAAAAAAAAGTCATACTATAGCATGTCGTCCGAAATATGAAAAAAAAGTCATACTATAGCATGTCGTGCTAAATATGACCAAAAAGTCATACTATAGCGTGTCGTCCGAAATATGAAAAAAAAGTCACACTATAGCATGTCGTCCGAAATATGACCAAAAAGTCATACTATAGCATGTCGTCCGAAATATGAAAAAAAAGTCATACTATAGCGTGTCGTCCGAAATATGAAAAAAAAGTCATACTATAGCATGTCGTCTGAAATATGAAAAAAAAGTCACACTATAGCATGTCGTCCGAAATATGAAAAAAAAGTCATACTATAGCATGTCGTCCTAAATATGAAAAAAAAAGTCATACTATAGCATGTCGTCCTAAATATGAAAAAAAAGTCATACTATAGCATGTCGTCCGAAATATGAAAAAAAAAGTCATACTATAGCATGTCGTCCTAAATATGAAAAAAAAAGTCATACTATAGCATGTCGTCCTAAATATGAAAAAAAAGTCATACTATAGCATGTCGTCTGAAATATGAAAAAAAAGTCATACTATAGCATGTCGTCCGAAATATGAAAAAAAAAGTCATACTATAGCATGTCGTCCGAAATATGAAAAAAAAGTCATACTATAGCATGTCGTCCTAAATATGAAAAAAAAAGTCATACTATAGCATGTCGTGCTAAATATGACCAAAAAGTCATACTATAGCGTGTCGTCCGAAATATGAAAAAAAAGTCACACTATAGCATGTCGTCCGAAATATGACCAAAAAGTCATACTATAGCGTGTCGTCCTAAATATGAAAAAAAAGTCATACTATAGCGTGTCGTCCGAAATATGAAAAAAAAGTCACACTATAGCATGTCGTCCGAAATATGACCAAAAAGTCATACTATAGCATGTCGTCCGAAATATGAAAAAAAAAGTCATACTATAGCATGTCGTCTGACATATGAAAAAAAAGTCATACTATAGCGTGTCGTCCTAAATATGAAAAAAAAGTCATACTATAGCGTGTCGTCCGAAATATGAAAAAAAAAGTCATACTATAGCATGTCGTCCAAAATATGAAAAAAAAGTCACACTATAGCATGTCGTCCGAAATATGAAAAAAAAGTCATACTATAGCATGTCGTCCAAAATATGAAAAAAAAGTCACACTATAGCATGTCGTCCGAAATATGAAAAAAAAAGTCACACTATAGCATGTCGTCTGAAATATGAAAAAAAAGTCACACTATAGCATGTCGTCCGAAATATGAAAAAAAAGTCATACTATAGCATGTCGTCCTAAATATGAAAAAAAAGTCACACTATAGCATGTCGTCCTGAATATGAAAAAAAAGTCATACTATAGCGTGTCGTCCGAAATATGAAAAAAAAAAGTCATACTATAGCATGTCGTCCTGAATATGAAAAAAAAGTCACACTATAGCATGTCGTCCGAAATATGAAAAAAAAGTCATACTATAGCATGTCGTCCTAAATATGAAAAAAAAAGTCATACTATAGCATGTCGTCCTGAATATGAAAAAAAAGTCATACTATAGCATGTCGTCCGAAATATGACCAAAAAGTCATACTATAGCGTGTCGTCCTAAATATGAAAAAAAAGTCATACTATAGCGTGTCGTCCGAAATATGAAAAAAAAGTCACACTATAGCATGTCGTCCGAAATATGACCAAAAAGTCATACTATAGCGTGTCGTCCTAAATATGAAAAAAAAGTCATACTATAGCATGTCGTCTGAAATATGAAAAAAAGTCATACTATAGCATGTCGTCTGAAATATGAAAAAAAAGTCATACTATAGCGTGTCGTCCGAAATATGACCAAAAAGTCATACTATAGCGTGTCGTCCTAAATATGAAAAAAAAGTCATACTATAGCGTGTCGTCCGAAATATGAAAAAAAAGTCATACTATAGCATGTCGTCTGAAATATGAAAAAAAAGTCATACTATAGCGTGTCGTCCGAAATATGACCAAAAAGTCATACTATAGCGTGTCGTCCTAAATATGAAAAAAAAGTCATACTATAGCGTGTCGTCCGAAATATGAAAAAAAAGTCATACTATAGCATGTCGTCCGAAATATGACCAAAAAGTCATACTATAGCATGTCGTCCGAAATATGACCAAAAAGTCATACTATAGCATGTCGTCCGAAATATGAAAAGAAAGTCATACTATAGCACGTCGTCCTAAATATGAAAAAAAAGTCATACTATAGCACGTCGTCCTAAATATGAAAAAAAAGTCATACTATAGCACGTCGTCCTAAATATGAAAAAAAAAGTCATACTATAGCATGTCGTCCGAAATATGAAAAAAAAAGTCATACTATAGCATGTCGTCCGAAATATGAAAAAAAAAGTCATACTATAGCATGTCGTCCGAAATATGAAAAAAAAAGTCATACTATAGCATGTCGTCCTAAATATGAAAAAAAAAGTCATACTATAGCATGTCGTCCTAAATATGAAAAAAAAGTCATACTATATCACACTATCCAAAATGTGATAAAAAAATATGTTGTCCGAAATATCATAAAAAAGATATACTGCAGGATCATGCATATTCCACATAGAAAGTACCAGGCGGGTATTGAACGTGGGAACTTTAAACTGTGAGATGACAATGCTGACAACTGCACCATTATGTTGCTTATTAAACTTGAACAGAAGTCATACATACCATGTCGTCAGAAATAGCTCAAAAAAGTCAAACTTCTTTAATGTCGTCCGAAATGTGAAAAATAGTCCCTAACACTAACAATAACCCTGCAGATTTTGGTTGTAGTAACAAATATTCCAACGAGAATTTTGAAGGCCGAAGTGGAGAGGGGTTCCACGTGAACAGCAGTTGAACCTATCGTCCAAAATGTGATAAAAAAAAAAAGTCATACTATAGCATGTCGTCCGAAATATGTAAAAAATAGAAGTCATACTATCGCATGTTGTGCGAAATATGATAATAAAATCATACTATAGTATGTCATCCGAAATATGTAAAACAAAAAAGTCATACCATAGCATGTCATTTTTCAAACTTTGGATAACATACTATTACTATTGGACTAATCTGTCATAAAGGAGCAAAGAAGCACAATTATTCCTCTGCAGTTTCATTGTAGATATTTTTTAACATTTTATTTTATCTTCAATACAATCCACTGGCTATTTTAGTTATCTACCACTAATATTTAAATCTTAACGAAACATATTTCTCGTTCAAATTCCACAACATGTTGATCTTTGACAAAAAAAAAAAAAAAAAAAAAAAGATGACCGCTTTCACACAAGTTTACGATATAGTAGACCAACCCTCTCCCCACCCACTCTGATAAACGTGTTGTGTACATGAATAGTCCTGGAAGAAATAATCTTGGCAGAGTCTGTACGAGTCAATCTTTTCTGCTACAAAAAGACTATCTGGTACTGCCTGTAGCCGTTTTTGCATCATGTCCGGTACAACTACAGTTGTTTCAAAATGTGCTGCAGCCAGAATGCACACCAGCATCCTGAAATTCAGCGCACAGTACAAAAAGGGCATTTCTTCACAGTCTCCTGAAAGCTGTTTTTGAAACACCACATAGCCTTTTTTTTTTATTATTATTTTTTTTTTGGCAGTTTGTGAGTGTGAATTTGTTTTTCAACAGCAGCTAACAAATGGACAGTTGAAGACGTCAGAGATTCATGTTAAAATACAACAATGATCACATGTTCTCACAAGGCCTCGTCAGCACGTTAAAAAGCCTTCATCTGCAGCTGGAGCTGGAGACTCTACAACAGAGGACGGAGGGAAATGTAATCGCATCAGCAGGCAGAATACAAATGGATTTACTTTATTATATCCGAAACCTATTTCACTCAAATCTGATGTTTACTTTATATGTTTGGATATAAAAACCATTCTGGCATGTCAGAGGGAGAAATAGAAAGTCTAAACAAATTCTGTGTGCCTCGTCATACAGGGTTGATCTGAGTACACTGGGGGTTTCAGCCCATGAAATCTTAGTTTACCTTTCGATATCAGAATAAACATAAAGCCACGAGGAAAAAAAATGAAATAGGATCGAAAGATATCTACACTGCAAATAGATTCATCCGTAACACAAAATGGAAAAGATTGGACCTTACTATTACTATTTCCCCACAAATTGCTCAGCGCTAAGGTCTTCATGCCCCAAGTAAATGACAGCTTAACAAGACCGGGTGCATAAACCAGAGTGACAGAGTCTTCTTTAGTCACACTGTGCATATACGTTTTACAAGGCAGACTATACATTACCATTGTCTGCAGGCTCTTTTTGAAGGTCATGTCAGGAAGCAGTTGATCAGAGCTCATAATCAGTGCAGGAAAAGGAGATGAGCTCATCAGTCGTGTTGCTCAAAGAAGGCCGTGATAAAAAAAAAAGAAGAAAAAAGGTGCTATAATGTTAACTACAATAATTGTTCAGCTGTTTAGTTAATGAAAATAAGCATGTGCCAATTTTCAATTAACATCAATTAGAATATTCTGTAAGGCTATGTTTGTTGGCACGAGATCAGCTAAGAATATAGCAGTAGAAAAAAAAGTTAGCACCTTCAGCTGGAGAGTGAAAAGGTTCCGAAAATAAAATAAAAATTTAAAAGGTATAAGAAACACAATATTAAAATGTTTTAATCAACTGCTAAAACTAACTCAATGATAACAATAGTTAGTACTGAGTTGTTGTTTTTTCTTCATGCAAACAGGTGTCAGTTTCCACTAAATGGAGGCTTCATTTTTGGAATAAATTCATCAAATACCAACTCAGCAGGCGGCTCCTCGGCAGCCGAACATTACAGTGATTAGTAAATACTGAAGATGAAAAAGCAAATCCTGATTTATGTGAGAAGAAAGTGGTGAAACTAAATGAGAATCTAACAGTAACGTGTAGGTGGAGAATGTGATTGAAAAGCATTTCCAAAGATTTTAGTCTCCGTGCTATTCATATAAAATGGGCATTTGTGTAATATTTATAATGGCACAATAAACGCTACGCAGAACTCCTATAAATGTATAAATGAAACATTTAATCCCAGTCTTTCTCTTAATAAATATTATGGTCTATGAAAACACAGATGGGATTACAATTGCGGAAAGAAATGCATTTAAAGAAGAGAATTACCTTCTAGTGCAGTTTCCTCTATACAACACGAAAACAACAAGAATTATTGAAGCAATGTTCTGTTGTTGTTGGTCAAAAACATGACAAAAGAGGACAGCACAACACGCCGTGTGTAACTCATGCCACAAGGGACAAAACAAGAAAGAGAGAAGAATAAAAAAGCTTTAAAAAAAAAAAAAAAAAAGTCATACAAACCTTTTCTCTTTCAATGTCTCCATGACTAAGAGAACAAAATATGGATTAGTGGATCAATGAGAGTCTGGCAAACAGCTAGCGGCTGGGATTTGGTCATACTCAGAGAGCACTGCGAGATTGTCTCTTGGGATGCACTGAAAAACAGTGCTGGTGTTTGACATTCATTCTGAACAAAGCTAAAAACAGAGAACGATCTTGGATCACACATTGAGCCCGTGAGCGGTTTGTAACCTGTCACGTATCAAAGCAAAATCTCGATGCGTAAAAGAGAAGTTGCAAAATCAGTCATGTTTTCTGAGGCATTTTCTCGAAGCACAACTGACTGACATTACGAAGGCGATTACAACCCACATTTTTTTTTTTTTAATCAAACCGTCAGCGTACTACTGGGGTCAGACTGGATACTACAGTCACTCATTATCGCCTCTTAACGTACAAAGAGGTATTACAAAACTGGACCCGAATCTTATAATTTGAAACTTTTAGGTTAATATAATGATTATAAAAACACACACGCCACAAATCAGGTAGTAAAACAATCCTTCAGCCTTTGTCTGATATGGAAAATAGCAACACGGCTTAAAAATGACAACTCCTGTTTCTATTCCTGATGGCAGTGTCACATGTCAAACCTAAGCAATACACGGCTGTTCAAAATTCAAGTAAATTACAAGAAGAAAGCTCACTATGTCCGTTTATCCGCAGTAGCCGCTGTGCTGAGTGAAAGAGGGGGATGGACCCAAATGCAGACACGAAATAGAGTTCAGGTACAGAACAGACTTTATGTTCTGGTGGAGGATGGAGTCCGAGGCAGGCTGGCAAGCTGGATAAGAGTGTGCGGTTTCCCGAGGTCCGAACACAGGGCAGCAGGCCGGACAGAGGCAGTCCACGGCAAGACGGCAGAACAGGTCAGATGTCTGGCGACAGGTTGCGGGTGAGTGGGCGTAGCAGATAGTATGGACCGACACCCCAAGGACCGCAGGACCGGAGGGGGGTTGATATACTGGCAGGTGGCAATCAGCTGGATTGTCAGCAGCTGTGCAGGCTCCAACAACAACAACAACAACAACAAACGGGGGGAACGACATAACACATCAGGAGAGGAGATCGGGGGCACCACAAGGTTAACACACACGGGGTTAGACAGGGATTCTGACAGAAACAACACGATTAAAAGTTAAACAAGACCAAAACATTGTTTAATTTTTAATTTCACAATATATCTAAAATAGTTATTGGTTATTATTCTTTAATTCAAGTCTTTGAAGTGGTTGGACTGAGATCCACCTACATTCACCCATGGTTTCATCCCCCCCCATCCCCCCAATGAAATGTAATGAAATAAAAGTGAAACGCAACCTGCACATTGTCAACTAAGCTGAAAGAATCTCAGAATACACACACATTCAAATACTAAATGCCACGTACAGTCTTTTCCACAGAACCGTGTCGGTCAAATTGGATTAGAAATAATCAAATCAAGCAAGTTCAGAACACTGAAACACATACATGTGACTAAAAGCTCGGACGGAGATGATTCAAATGAAATTGAGTTTTACATGAGCTGACTGATCGGTGTCGACAAATATAAGTGTTAACGTTCAAAAAGAAAACCTACTTAGAAAGCTTGTCGTGTCTTTTTTTTTATTATTTTTTTTAATTCACCGACAGCAGCAGACACACCTGAAACGAGACGACGCGCACGCGACGCCGTTGCAGAAGCGTTTACCTTCCTCTTGCTCTGTTTCTACCTCTGAACGACACAATAAGGTCAGCTACATCGAGCAGTGAATGCCGGGAGTGACATTTTGCATTTAAATGCTCTCAAAATCTTCCTCCCTGAGAAGAAGAAAAGAAGCGATCAGTCAAAACCAGCTCAGTTTCTGTGTTTACCACAATGCTTCAAAGCTGCAGTGAAACGTCTCACTGCATCCCCTCGACTGCTTCTTCATCAGACATGTTGGATCACGGTTAACTGCTTCGCAGAGGAAAGCGGCAATACAGTAAAAAAAAAAAAATAATAATAATCACCAATCCGACGCAACACGCAGAACACAATGCAGCTTAATCAGTCTCCTTATTTTGAGGTAATGCAGCTACTGAAATGGCAGCTCAGACACACACACTTAACCAGACTCAATTCTCTTGGGCTCAATCTGACTATTCATATTTATTTATCATGCTTTTAATGTTTTTCTTGCCGAGACGGTTTGTTTTCTTCATATTCCCATCTTTATCTTATTGACTGTAATGTTTTTTTTTTATTACAAGCCCTTGAGATTTCTTCCCCTCGGACAGATGGTTTGTATCTCTATTCTTTTCTTCTCCTTTCAATACTTTCATCATTTGTGCAAAGGACTAAACCAAAACCTTAAAAAAAAAAAACTAAAAAAAAACTGGGCTACATGCTTTGAGATTGGAGCAATTGTAGAATCTGAAATGATTCCACCACGGGCACTGCAGGCAGAGGCCCAGGGCTTTAAACAGCTCCAGGCCTAATCCTCAGCCATTTCCTCTTGGCGCTGATCAAGGCTGCAGGCAGCCGACGAGAGTCTGAACAGCACTGAAACGACCACGGCTGCACGAGTTTCTCAGCCGACGCACTGGTGTATCTGGAGCCACGCATAGCGTATTCGCTTTGATATGTACACTCGTAAACAATTCTCCAGGTTCTCGAGAGGCTTCGAAGCAATGCGCTGCAAGAAATGTCCATCATAACAAGTGTAATTTAGTCTGATGTTCATGCTAAACACATAACTTTTTTTTTCTGAAGCAGTTTCATTTGATTTGAATGCAGTCTCAAAAATGAGGTTTGTTAAAGGGACAGTGTCCTTTTTTTTTTTTCTTTTTTTTTCACTTGGAAATCAATTAACTTGCCGGGAGGAGTAACACCCAGACCAGGGAATAGAGTTGTATATTGTACTCTGTGGCTCTTAAGGAAACTTCTAAAGTCTGAGAAAAAAAATAACCCTGATGATGTCATAGTGATGTCATAGTGATGTCATCAGGGTTAAGTCAGACTTAACAGAAAGACTGTTACAAAGTTGTAGCTTTGTGTTCGGGGTCTCGCAATCATTAAATTTAAGTTGACAATTAACTGTCACAAATAGCTGTGATTAATGATTTAATTTCCTTCTTGTTAATTTCACGCATAATCATAGTTTACTGATAAGCATTCACCTTATCGAGAAGAAGAGACCTTTGTAATATAAATTATAAAGATTATATAGTTAAGCAACTTGAGATAAACAGTTGGTGGCGCTAATTCTCTACTCATGCGCTGCGAAACCACAGCAGACTAAAAGGGGTTCAGGGAGACGTCATTAAAAGAGTACCAGTCAAACCTCAAATTATGGAAACTGACGTGGAAACAGCGATGGAAATATGACATTTCTATTCGTTTTATCCAGCTGTTTTTTGTACGGATGAATGGAAACTATTTCATCACACAAAATCATCGCGGTCAGCTCAAATAATCACGATCACGTGATTATGTAATAATTGTGACTGGCCTGCTTGGAGTTTGTGTGAGCGTTTACCAGGCAGGAAGAGTCTAAACACAACCGGGGGGGGGGGGGGGACGCAGGGTTTCGAAGCTTGATTCAGGGACCAAAACTCGAGACATTTTGGGCTGTGCTTCTTCAGTTTTCATCATCCCTTCCTTGAAGAAACAGTTTCTCTGGAAATACACTTATTCTCTTTCTTGCTGAAGAGTTGGATGAAAATATCAATATCGCTAGGTCCGGTGTCTGGGGGTAAGGCCAAGAATATTTCCTCACATAACCCAATATAAAACCACAACTTGTCATTTTTACACGCTGGTTTTTGGTATTTATTGAACAAATTAGATAAAGTGTGCTTATTAGGGAGCAAAAGAGGCTAGCTATCCCCACTGTTTTTCATTTAGTCTGTAACGAAAGAACACAAATAAGGGGATTATTTTCTCAGATGTCCTCAAAGCTTGTCAAAATGAAACTCTATATCACAGGAGTACTCCTTTAATATTAGAAACAGATTCTTAAAATCAAGAGATTTTTTTTTTTTTTAAGGTCTTCTTACAACTGATCTGATCTCTATCACACTAACATGAGCATTTTTGGGGTCAAGGTCATTGTTAAAGGAATGGATTAAAAAAAGTTGTAGTATCCTTAAGTTATCCTATATATATCCTTATATATTAATCAATTGTATACAAGAGTTCCTTGGACCAACCTTGTTTTTCTTTTTCTCCACAGGCTTATAAATTACCAGATCATAAAACCCAGTGTCAGTAGGGCTGAACAGGAGAGTATGGATCTATTTTTAAGAATAATAGAGCGAGCTTTTGAGCAGGTGTGGTGCAGCTCCGCCAGACAATGGGTTTTGGCTCACCTTGCCCTACTCAGTAAATCAATGAGCTGGGACCCACATTCAGACAGGCTATTTTTGTCATTGCATTGCGGTCAGCTGCCGGTTCGGAGAAATTTTTTTTGCAACAAAAACACCTCTCAGGAGTTTGTCTTGCTTTTTAAACATATTCCTCAAACAAGTTCATTCCAGGTTTTTGGTAATAACAGATTTATTTTTGATATACACGTTGAATGGATGATACAATACAATCGGCTCCACATCCCCAGGTCCCCCCTTCACTCCTCCTGCCTGGCCGCGGTCCTGGTCTTTCTTTCCAAGTTGTGTTCACAGGGCCAGCTGCACTTTTCAGTCTCTATGTGCCATATTTACACCTTCTCTGTACACGGTTTCTGCCCCCAAATTCATGCCTCATGTTTAAATTCTGTTACAAATCTGAATCAAATTCAAACACTGTGGTGCCTGCGGAGGCCCTGTGCGGTTGTTAGTTGTGTCATCAGACTGAGCCGCTGACGTCACAAGGCGAATGTGAGGAAGAGCAAGTGACTGAGACAGATAGAAAAGCAGAAAGAAAAAAAAAGAATACCATCTGGGTGAAGAAAACTAGTGCCTGGAAAAGCCAGAAAGAAACCCACAGCGTATGAGAGCTGTCACGGCTGGGGTATTTAATGTGTATTTGCTTTAATGAATGCGGTCAGTCCCTGTCTGGCTGAAACTGTGGAACAACACACAGTCTGACAGTGGCAGGAATGTTGCGGGTGCTGGTTTCGGCATTAGGCAGCATTAAGTAAAAGCCCAAAGCATGCTACCAACACGACAGTCTCAGGGGTGAGCTTAGCACCCTCTGCACCAGCATATGAACTGCTCAGATCAGAACGCATAAAAAAAAAGGCCATCATAAAGTCTTTACGAGTCTACTTATCCAATGTCTGAGCCAGTTTAAATAAGCATTTCTGACTGCTTGAGGAACAGATAGTAATTTGATCATGTTGAGGGGTTGTCAAATAAAACAACAAAAACATTTTCATCAAAAACTGCCAATCTTCAGTGCACTTTCCAAACAAAAGCCAATGTCATTGAGTTTTTTTTTTTTTTGCTGTCGTGCACCCTGAGGTCATGGTCATACCTCCTATATATCCTCTGAAGAAGAGATGAGGCTATCAGCAAGTACTGGCTTTATTCTTCCACATCCAGACAAAGCCAAGTTCAAGCATCCTCCCCCAACCAAAATCTACACATAATAGTAAGTCATGTGACCACGTCTCTTCTGTAATTGGTGAAGACAGTCCGTTCTATTGTTGGAGGAAGAAAGACGAGTTCTACACGGAGAGAAATGCTGCCTTCAAGTGCTCATCGTCATCATGGGGGGGCACGAGGACTTTTTCTCTGCAGTAGCTCAGGAGTTGTTCAATTTTCAAATTAAATACACAAACCATAATACTAGCGGGCCCGGCAGTCTGCTCAGTGTGTCATTATCAACACAACAGATGAAGCATTACTGTAGTTTAAGCCGACAGGTCCGCAGTAGTTTACTTTGTCAACCTAGTTAGTTGTGGTATTTAACCTCCCCAACCCACCGCAAACACACCAGTGGAAAGGAGGGAGGAACCTACTTAATGATGGATGTCACATCTGTCAGAGCAGCACAACGTGTCTGTTGCTGTGGTTCATGGCAAAACTCCTGCTCAGTCTCTCTTCTCAACTTGAGCTCAGACCATCCTCAGCATATTCATGTCCAGCACTCACATCACGTGTATAGAGTGGCAGTGGAGCTTTAACCCGAGTGCTGCAGCCGTTAAGGGTGAACTTGGTTTATGGAGGCCCTCCAGAGAAAAATGTCTGCAGGTGAAACAAAACGCAGTTAGTGGTCGTGGCACAGGCACTTGTTTGTGGTCGTCCCTCCTGACAATATCAGAAACCTCTCCATTTTTCAGCTGCGATCAATTTGAGCCAAGTTCACTGTACACAACCCATGATGCCTCTCGGGAGACTCGCCGCTCGGATTTTATGTTGTAAATCAACAAGACTAATTATTTTCCAAAACTATCATAAAAATGATAAGAACGATTTAAACATAGCCTGGATATTTGTAGTTTTCATGACGAAAGCCTTGGTGTTACTTGGGTTGCTCAGACACATTTTTTGCATCGGTATAAAACCTTTAAGCTGCCGCTTAAGACCTCTGCGGCTCATCATAATGTGCTACATAAAGCCATTGTAGAACCACAGTGTAGTGTTGGAGTTGGACAAGGAAATATAACGATGTGGAATACCTCAATGTCTTTATTGCTGTTGTTGAGTCAAGGGTACAATGTTGAAAACATTCATCCTCTTGGAAACTGCCCACTTGTACAGTATGACATGGGGAGACAGAGTACAGATAGTGTGTTTTGCATAGGCTTAGCACTACACAACAACAACAAGTGTCTGGTTAAACATGGAAATAAAAGAATTTTAAGAAAACATAAAATGGACACATGGATATCACCACTGTATTAAAAAAAAAAAACCCCCATAAATGTCACATTAAATCGCGCTTAAAAATATTTTGGTCGAGCTCCCCTGCTCTTTTCAGGAGCCGTGGAATGTGATTGTCAGACTGGAGCAGTAACTTTGTTCAATTTAATGCCCTGACAAATTGTTCATATCATCAAAGCTCCAAAACAACAAAAGGGAATGTGCTACTTAAGAACATATCAGAGAAAAATAAACATGAAAATCACAAGTCTCAAAATCACAGAGTTGCTATGAGGTTTGCATGTATTGTACCTCAGCTGTCGTAAATGTTGTTGTTGCAATCATAAGGCCAGAAGATTTACATAGTGGTAAATATCCTTGTACTACTATCTTGCTATATGCTTAAGCACCCCGATTTTTACTTTGTATGCCCTCAATTAGAAAAGTATTGCTGAGCATAAGAGTGTGCATAGAGGCAATACAAAAAAAAGTTAAAGGTAGATTAAAAAAAGATAGTTCATTTGCCCAAATCCTACATGATAAAACCCACAGCTTTTAGGCAGCGATGGCACCATGTGCACCTGCTTTTAGGAGGAATGTCTGAAGATTTTAAAGTGATCGAACAGGTACAAAAGCGAGAAAGAACAGCTCGAAACAAAACACATTAAAACATAAATAAAAAAAAATGACATAAAGGATAATAAAAGTCATAATGGCCTTCTGAATAGTCAACACTCCTGTCACCTTCAAAATTAACTGCCTGTTGGTGTTCTTGGATACAAAACAAAGCAAAAATACCTTTTGTTACGAGTATACAGATGTTATATATGATACAGTATGATAGGTCATATTCAAAACATCACATGTGCTAACATATATTACTCAGACCATTGCTGCACTATTGGTAAGACATAATAAAAGTGAAATCAGCTAAATTCTAGAAGTGCTTATAATTCTATCCTGAACAGGTGAATGTTGAATAAAATAGCAATGTGTGAAGCTTTTGCTTTAAATATAAATAAAAAAAGAGAGATGGAAAATAATCTGTACGAGGGAGAGAACTGATTTCACTCATCTCTTTGGAATGTGGAAACTTTTAACTCATCTACTCTGTCTCAGGCATGAGTACAAAAGATATATCTCAATTTAATTAGTTTTGTCTTCCTGGCAGGATTTTAAAAAGTAATTAGTAATTACAAATGTCCAAATTCACAGCATTTTTTTTTTTTTTTTAGTTTTTTTTTTGTAGAAAGCAAAAATCATTGTGCAAAGGCACTATACGTAGCAACCCCTTCAAAAGTATGCTGTTGCTGTTTCGGTACAGTGGTCAGACAGCGTCTCTCCTGTCCCGTCGCGTTCTTGGGGTCCCCTCTTGGGAGTGTGGTCATTATTTGGTTTTTAACAAAAAGTCAACGGAAGAGTCTTGGATTGTCGTGGTCCCCAGCTTCAGTGGCTCCTTCAAGACATTAGTGTCCCATACCTGGTGAAAGACATAAAAAAGGCGTCCATCAGTTGCTTTACTACAAGCGTGCAGACAGGTGAGGGTTCATGAGTCTGATCTTCTGACATAGAGAGTCAAGCCGGGCAGCAAACACCACAGTCAAATGTTGAAGTCATGTAGTCAAAAGGCAATTTAAAGGCAGCTTGATGCTGGCTCCAAAAAAAACCTCTGAAGACCCTCAGCTCTTTTCGGTTATTTAGATGTTGAACTTCTGTGCACATTGTTTTAACTCCAAGTGTAGCTCCCCGCTCGGTAGAAGAGACTCCTGGTTGTGCAAAATGAAAATAGTCTTTGTCCTTTCTTTGACTGTTTTAGCTTCCCTTTAAATTGAGCCTGTGCAATGCCAGCACATATAAACACATACAGTATTGCCACTGTCGTTGCAACTCATTTTCATCATTTCCATGTCTTTAATTCAAGTAAAGGATTAAACGTAACCTTGTGGATTGAGAAAATCCTGTTTTAAGGCTTATGAGACCAATTAGAAGAATGAAAAAAATACGCTGTGGCCAAGCGAAGAACAAGGCAGCATTTAAGAGGTTGTAAAAAGTTGACATTCTGCAAACCACCAGTTCATTCAACAGCAGCAGTGTGTGTGCCCACATGACTGCCTACCCATTGGTGTGTTTTCCGACACAAAATTCCACAAGCGCTGCAGTTACAAGCTGCCACTTGTGGCTCCTCGTAAAGACTCACCATTGGCGACTGATTTGGTCTCCCCTCTGCCTGCCACCTGGAAGACATGGAAACAGGAAGGTAAAAAAGGCAGCAAAGACCCAAAACACACCGGAGACACTTCAGGTCTAACACTTCCACCAATGCAGTTTCTCAAACCCATCCAGTTCCCCCTCACCAGTCGTCACCCTGCTCATTCTGTCTTCCCTGACATTGCAAAATAGCATGGTTAACCAATGACAAGGGTCGCTAACCGCTACCTTTCCTGTCCAGGGCCCATTTTACGTCAGTGCAGACCACTGCCTGGTGCCCTCCAGTCCCACTACTCACTGGCAGACCACAGCCTCCGGCCTGCACTGCAGCTGTTGGCTGCATCAACACCCCGCTACCAGGGTAGGAAGAAATGAAGAAGTTTATTGGAAAATACGTGGCTCGGTAGGACATCTTTGTCCTCTTTTTTTGGTTTCAAATTTCACTACAAATCAGCTCTGCAAACAGAGTTTTATTTAGGTATAGAAAGCGTACAAGTCAATTCATCCATGTCAGGGTCTGATCAGATGTGTTTGGAAATGTGAGGTGATAACAGTGATTCAACACTGTCAGAGTGCCACTGCAAAACCCGGCCCAGGCGTCTTCCTTGTAAAGAGTGCCGTAAACAGTTTCTCCATTAGGGCCATAAAAAGTTAAGTGAAGTTGGACTGAGAGCGGTGATTTGTGGTTGTCAGAAGAAAGAGCGGTGACGTGATGCAGGGCCTTTGTGAAAAGCGTTCAAGACTGCAGTTGGACAACATGGGTGCACTCTTAAAAGGTTTTTACGGCTCAGCTTTTATACTGAACTGTAATCTTCTAGATTTTGTTGAGTCGTCTTTTACAAGTTATGGGTGTTAATGGAGCCAATGGCGAAACCTTTCTTTAAACTGACTTTACAACGGCTTTCTTGACTTGACTTTGTGATTCTTATTTCACAGCGAAAATCTGGTTGACAAGTTTATTTCCAAATGCTGTGTGGGTATTTTTGGAAAGTAACTGATGTTTTTACACACTTAAAAAGCTTCTAAAATACCTCATGTGAAGGAGTTATAAAAGTGTATATCTTGGTGACACGTTCGTCAAATTGCCAATATGTCATTTTGGACTCAAACTCCGTTATCGGCTATTATCGTTGCAACTAAAAAACAAGCAGCGGTGTCCAACCACAGCAGAACAGAGTGCAGCTGTGCCAGAGAACAAACAGTGTGACAGCAGAGTGAGACGTCATTCTGTGATAAGAGCTTTGAGGAAACGAAGAACAATCATGTCTTTTACCTCTCCAGGCTTATTCCAGATTTAACGGTGAGGTCAACTAGCTATGAGAGTTCTTTAAAACAAAAACAAACACAAGTGATCGTCACTCCCATTGCTGCTTGGTTAAAATATTGTGAGATTATTCATTTAATACACATTTCTAATCAATTTCTTTAGAAAAACATTCTCGTGATTGACAAGAACTACAAACCAAGGAAGCTAATAAAACAAACCACATTGGTGTAGTTAAAAACCACATCTGGACAAACTCCAGGATGTGTAATTCTCGCTTAAAACTGGCACTCCGATCACCCCGCAAATCTTTCTCCATGTTACTCGACACCGACCGGTCCGAAATGAAATAATAGCTACCTTGGTCGGAGAGGTGCCTTTATTTTCCCATAGACTCCTCTTATTGGTGACGTCAACAGGTTTGAGGTCCTGTCAGAGAGAGTCAGAAAACAAGAGGCAGAGACAAAGCGTTCCGTCAGTGGCGCTCCGGGTGCTTGTCGGCCTATTTGAAAAGAGGCATCATTTGTTGGCGATGGCAGAGCACCTGAGATGCAGAAGGAAGGAATGGCAGAGGGGGACAGACACTATCGAGCAGAGTGTTTGTCTCGAGGAAGTGGAAAATTGCATCCTCACTATGAGCAAGAGTTCGAGACACTCAATCAGAACACCAGGTAGAATTCCTGTTATAAAAACAATGGAGAGCAACATTTTCCTGTTTTTGAACTCTCTTGTCTTGTTGCTCGCTCTCCTTTGGAATTACTTGTGTTAAAAAGTTTCCCTTCATCTATTGCCTCTCCCTGCCTCTGTGGTACCTACTGTCATATAAACCGTAATCCACAACATAGAGAGAGCGCTGGCGTAAATATTTGAGTAAAATGTAGGAACATTACACTGGCGCGAAACCGCGTGCAGGAACTGCTCTCAGTCTGCTTGGCAAAGATTACAATACGCTTAAGATAAAATACTTGAGTGACAGCGTACACCAAACTGGTGCCAAGTCTGCTTCATCCACATGCACTGTGGACACAATGGATACTATACCGGCTGTAAGAGATGACTGTAGCAAGCTCAGATACACCACAGTTCACTTGTGCTTGTGGCCACCAGGTGGTGGCAGACGGATAATATCTCAACCTCGATAGGCTTCACTGCATCGTTTTAAAAATGATCATATAACATATCCTGTACGGGACCAAGCAGTAATTATGACATTGTAATAACACAGTGGCCTAAACTTCAGAAAACTACTCTTTACAATGAGGTGAAGCAGTTACAACTGACTACTGAATCTTATCCATAAAAGTGAACATTTGAAAGGATTTGAACCAATAAATGGCGCATTAGTGTGTCAGGTTAGGTGTCCTTATTATAAAAGTTTAAGAATAAAACACTTTGTGGGTGTGGTTTGAGCAAATTTGGCTGCCGGTGACCAAACAAACCACTAACATGACGCCACTCAAGATGTCCCTCACCACTATGCAGGTCAGTCAACACAGCTGCGTTTGCTGTGGTTCTGGTTTTTTTAAGCATCTCTCTGTGGGGCTCCAAGCTGTTCAGTGCTTGTCCTGCATTTCCTAGCAGCAGAGACAGGGGTTGCTACGGCGGCGACCTACCGCTGGCCTTCCTCCTGTATTCTTGCCGCTCTCCGGGGTTTTATTCAGCCAGTCGTTGATGCGGCCTGCCACGCCTGTCTTCATCACAGCTGCTTCCTGTTTGGACAGGGTCAAAGGTCAGCCAAGCATCGACGTCATCGGCAACGGGGGCAGTGCAGGAAGTGCCAGTGAATTGGGCTCTTTCCTCTCTCGTCTCTCTCTCTCTCTCTCTCTGCTTCAGTCACAGAAGTTTTCAACTTTCTTATATCCTCCTCCACCTCATTTTTTTTTTTTTTTTTTCTCTTTTACCTTGAATGGGCTTCCTCCACCTCCAGGCGAGCTGAACACGTTGCCTTTCTCCCACATGCTCTTAATGCTTCTTATGCTGTCAGTGACCATGGGCAGGTCCACCGCTCCGGAGCGAGGGGATCGAGACTCCTTGTTCTCTCTCTGCGGAGACAAACAGGGCGGGTTGAAACTAGTGATTGAGAGGGACGGCTGTTCTGATCAGATACTCAGATAACCGGTCCTCTTTTAAAAGCCCCACGTGAGCATGGGCTGGTAACAGCGACAAATTTATGCAAGCATCTTTGATATGTCCTCAAAGTGCACTGAAAAATATTACTGTGACGCTCTGGGTATTCAAATCAACAGATAGACATGTTGAGTGAGACTTTCAAAAGAATCAGTATGAGGGAGCGACACGCCAGGCAAACTCAGACGTGTTCCCAGTTTAGGAAACCTTTTAGACCCACGACGACCAACAAAATTGTATTTTTAGCACATCAATCAAATTTGAAATGATTTCTTTTGTTACATTCGGTGTGACCTTAGTCCTGTTGTCTGGCTGTGATTGCACACTCGGTTAGTCCAAAAGTGCAAACACACTTTTTGAATGTACAAAGTTAGTTTGTTAAAGAAAGCCTGACAGAGAAACAGAGAAGCTGTTTCTCTGGATAAACTGCAGGCGTGTAGCATTTCTTCTTTCTCTCTCCAAGTATATTTGACATTTGCACATTAAAAACATGCTAAATGAAAATATGTAGAAGTATAAATAACAAACTCAAGTAAAAAGAACGTTCTCTTCGTGTATTGATGTTTTACTGCGAGACATATTTACTGCTCGTTATATTTTTGGTGTTAGATGTACTGCATAGCTGTGTTGCATTGTCCTATTGTGAGCGGTAAAAACGAATTCATTCATCCAACCTCATGCACCTCAGGTGTTTTTACCATTCTGCTCTGTCCAACATTTTGTTTCCCAGCTGATGCATTGCTAACCTGAGCAGCTGAGGTGTACTGCTCCAGCCTGTTGTCTATCTTGGACACCAGAGGAGAATGAGACGCCTTCACTGCGCTGCTGGGCAGAAGCAGGTAATTAACACACGGCACATGAAAAACGAGACCACTTTATGTTATTTATATACATTATATACAATTTGGTCATTAGTTCCTAGACTGTAGACATTCAAGTGGGAATTAAAGCCTCAGCTCTGGACTATTCTTCCTATTCAGCAAAACGGGACTGCAGAAAAAGCTTTGTTAGTGTGACACAAAACGATTCAAATGATGAAGTTATACTTTTACCTTTTCTGTGCTGACTTGTTCAGAAACTCTGCTCTCTCTCCAATCTGCAGAAAAAGGTAAGAAAGGCAGTGAGTTATAAATCCCGCAGCCGCGTCCCGCTCGTGTATATATTACCGCAACACTTAAAAACGGATGTGGAATCCAGCCTTTCTGTTGATTTTTGTGCATCTGTCCCATCATTATTGTCAGTATGAACCCATTTCTAACTCAGGTTTATGAGCCAATATGTAGATGCACATGTCATTCTACATAATTACTGGGCCTTAATAATTCATAACCTAAATAGCAATTATGTGCTTAGGTTTCTTGCCAATAATCCTTTTTAAAGGTCAATTTGTTTAATTTTCTTGAAATATTCATTAAGCTAAATTCTCCTGAACAGCAACACACAATGTGACTGACTGTCCCCTCTGTGTGCAAAATGCTCTTAAAAGACAGATATATATATAAAAAAAAAAAACAACATAGCAAGATCTTTCCAATCTCTGCCTTTGGACTGTGGGAATCTCAGGATTGTTTATGAAATACGACAGAAAGGCTAAGAGGCAACACGTGCGTTCCTCAGATGCACACACGCACACGCACACGCACACGCACACACACACACAAAAACCTTTAAACAGACAAAAGAAGAAACAGCAGAAAAAACTCTGCCCCTCTCTCTGAAAAAACGGTCTTCGTACTCGGCTGCTACCGAATGCGGGAGTTCCCAAAATACTCCCCGACAGGAAATTCCTCATTCTCAGGCGCGTTTTAAAGAGCTGTAGCCATCCGAACGCAGTTACAGTAATCCTGTTAACCCTAATCGCCTTCCTGCATATCCCTGCAGCCTGTCCTTCATTTCGTCCCGCTGTCCTTCTCTGCCAGAGAACTCTTGTGCTTTATCTATAGTACAGAGCCGGGTTATGCTGGTGTACTGCTGATAACATGAAGACGAGCTCCTGGGACTCTGTGTTCCACTGGGAGCTGATTTCTGATAGCCAGACACATTTTTTTTTTTTTTTTTTAATGTTTTAGCGTATGAGCTACAAAATAGCAGCTGTCAAGCTAAAAACACATAACGGCGAAAGGAAATGAGGAAAAAAAACAACATGTTCTCGATGGCATGCATGTCATTTTGCAAAAAGGTTTTGAAAAAGGTTTTACAGAACGGAAAGGGTATGAAATTCACTCTTGCACATAAATGGAGCAGGAAATTGTGAAATTTATGTGACAAATTGAATAAAAAATCAGATCAATCTGCTGTTGGACAGTACAATAGCAACATAAAAAAGATTTCTGTCACTTTTTGTATATTCTTATGAGACAATTTTTTTTTTAAATTCTGTGATGCAAAAAAACCCCATATACTTAAACTTTTTATAGCATTTTACCATGTGTTAGTAGTGTTTTGATTTTTACATCCAGCAAGTTTACTGTTTTGGTTCTCTCAAGACAAACTTAGCAAGAAAGTGTTTCCCGCCCACGTACCATGCATCACCAAAGCTTGTGAAAACAGTGGAGCATTTAGCAACTTAGGAGCCAAATACTTATCTTAAGAGCTGGTGGAGACCAAAAACTGAGCTAAAATAAGAAGGAATACTGAATTTACATTCACCAAATGTCTAGAAATGCAATTTTAAATGAATGCTAATATGGTTATGTGTCTGTCAAAATTGGTCTATCAGAGATTTATTGATATCGGCCTATATGTTGGCCGATAATGAAAACTTTTGTTGAAAGATATAATGGAGAAAAAAGTGCTTACAATCTGTTCTATCGGAGTTTTGTTATAGTTATTTAAAATCATTCAATTCACAGTTAAATCTACTGATTCAGTGCTCTGATGTGGGGACTGAACTGTCAACCCCAGCTGTGTTTTTTTTTGCCACATAAAACTTCAGGTATAACACTGCAAATCAACACTTCATGCACAATTCTGTCTGCATGGAGTATGTGACAGACAAATACACACAAGGCTGTACCTACAGTGAACATGATGACAAAATAAAGCTGTGTCTGAGAGACGAGTGCAGCACGGGGGGAGATTTGCAGTTGAACGACAGTATTTACAAAACTGACCACACTCAAACAAAGCACTTGATTCTAGTACGATCAGAGACGCACTCAGTGTAAGAGCCAAACTTTGAGTGTAGGATATTAGAGCTAACTGTCACTAATTCGATTTTCTCCACTGCTGAAAATCCCCCTCGATTTTCAGTGTGGGAGTTGACTTTTGGCAACACGGCAAACTTTTATTCACATTTGAGTTAATTAAACGTTCCTTCACCGTGACAAACATCTATCTTCAGATAAGGAGGGGACGGGCACACAGTTGGATAATCACTTTTGTGTATTTCTTGCGAGAAGCAGGTCAACATATCAGCAGAATTTTTAAATAAAGTCAAAGAAGTTACAGAATTGTTTTTTTTTTTTTTTTTTTTTTCAGTTGCTGCCTTTTTCACTTCTCATTTTCTCACTTCATCGAGCCTCTTTGAATTTGGGAACACTCCTTCATCCCAGTCAGATAACACTTTATGCAGAGAGCTATGAGGGGTGAGAGGAGCAGATGCGGGTCATCTGGCACTTTATCTCTCCAAATACTTTGAATGTTTGGTTTAAGCTTTGCTGCACTGCCAGATGAGTGGGATTTGCATGTTTCGGAGAACTATTACAGTATATTGACTCTTCTGCTGATGACCCAAATACAGCAAAGAGGTAAAGTGCAGTTCAGTACGGTGTAAGTAGTAAGTGTTTTAAAGTTACAGTTGCTCTAAGCCTCAAACTGAATGATCTGTGTTTATGGCTTATCAATACATGTTTCCCCAGAACAGTGACAGTCATATTTATGTTTATTTATGACTCCATGTCTCCATAGATTAGCTTTTCACAACATGTCGGGCCGACAGGGATACTTTTTGGAGAGTAGTGTTTTTACCAATCGGCAACCAACAGCGATGTCACCCATTGGTTTGTGATCTGCTGTTATGACCTTAATGTGCAGTTACAGGCTACATAAAAATGCACCATTCATGACATACTAGCAGGTTCACTGTGAAGCGCTCCTCCCCTGCGTGGGAACCTGTCAACAAATACTATAAAAATTTCGGCGAATATTAGCAGCTCTCTCCTGCTCATTAATTGATTTGGAGAAGTTTATACTTCCCGCAAGCTCGATCTGAGTTTAACATTTTCTGCCCTTCAAAAGAAAAAATATAAATTCTGACAATACAAACAGGTCCATGAGCTACTGTAAGCAGTTTAACAGGTTTAGTTTGAATGACAATCATCTTACGTTTTCCTTTATCATGCAGGACTTAAGACGAACAAGCTCTACACTTTATTTATGTTTTGAAATTTAATAAATAAGGGGTTTAAAATTATATCATTTATTTAGCCATGAAGTGCATATTGAAGACAGCTTTTCAGATTCTCGTTTCCAAACAAAACAGCTCGAAACATTTAAAGACCAGCCAGTGAGAGATTTTTTTTGAACTATCACACAAAGCAAATGTTTGCCAAATTAGCTAGTTCGCCTCAGCTGGAAAAGATCTGCCAGCGACAGATGTCTGTTCAGCCCACCGTCTCAACTCTGAGCGGTAAATCTGCCGCTATTCATTATTACAACTGCGTAATGTGCCGTGCAAGAATGGAAAGCTTCACAGGCATAAAAACTGAGGGACACGCAGCTCTTAGGGGATGGTGAGAGGTTAGAAGCGGTGGACTGACCTTCAGAGAGGAGCCTCGAGGACTGACACACTTGAAGAGTTTTTCCTCCCCGTCCATAGTGTCCTCCACCTTCTGTCTCTTCTCAGCTGCCTCTGCTCTTCTCCTTTCGATCTCCTCCTTCATCTTCCTCTTTTCCTCCTGAACAAAACAGAGGCGAGCCTTGTTAATTTCTTTTCTTTCACTTTGCAGCATCCCTTGTTGAACGTGTTTTTAATTAAAGCATTTGTAAGGTGGCGCTCTGTTCTTTGCCCGTCCAGCTGTGCCGGATATTGCTGCTCATGCTAACTGCACACTTTTCTTCTATTTACTCAAACAAACCACTGTTGCTGCTGGAAACCTGAAACACGCTTCCTGTGCACCGAGTAGGATTTTGTTTGGGAATAAACTTGCAAACAACCATGAGAACATACACAATCTGCCATGGATTAAGGTATGAAATAGCATATGTCACAACCGGTCAACAATCAGGAATGCAGCCGACCCAGACAATAGATATGTGCCACTTTCTAATTGACTTGACTTACAGGTTAGGGACAAATTAAATTACTCAGAGCAAATTCTTATTTACAGTGATCCCCCGCCCTAGGAAAAAACACTTTGTAAAGCTTGAGACGTGCAGACTGCGGACAGTTAAAAAAAAACCCTGTATGAACCATTTATACTGTATTCAGAAGAGGGTTGGTGGTTGGCAGTATATCAGCCCTCTCCAGCAGACTTGTCTTGGTTAATTAGTCTCTCTGTATCTCTGGGCCATCTTTTAATTACAAACCAAAAGGCCTCATTAACATCACACAAGAGGAGAAGAACAGGGGCAGATAGCGAGAGACGGGCCGCCACATTCAGAGCCAAGATCAACAAAGACGACCAGTCAGGGTAATAGTGAGAAAGCGGGACCTCGGAGCGGGCGGCTGAAAGGGAAAACGAACGACATTGTGTGTTCGAGTACAGATGGGGACACGAAGCAAGGAGGGAGGGAGGGGGGGGGGGGGTTATCACGTTTGAGATACATAAGGATGAGGTTGTGGTGAGAAGAGGTAAAAGGAATGACAGTCTGCATGGGAGTTACAAGTGGGGAGACCAAACAGGTCGAGTCGTGATAACGGTGACGTATGGCGAGATAACGTCACAGCGCCGAGAGTGTGAGTCTGATGCATGAGTCTCAGCTCATACAGGTGCAAAAGGCAAACATCAACATCAACATGAAAGCCGTGAGGGGAAAAAAAGAAAAAAAAGAAAGAGGAAGGACTTGTCAGGCTTGTGGAACTCAATGGGACTTAAATTAATTAGAGGAATAAACAAGACAACTGACCATAAAGTCAAACTGAAATTGAAATTAGTTTTTGTTTGGAAATCATCAGAGAGTATATAAACAAACAAACGAGAGTGTCAATCATTTTGCTGCAGGGATAGTGCTCCCCATCATTCGTGCTCACTAAGAGACGTATTTTCTTGGTTCTTACTAATATTACAAAATAATTTAATTGGTGCAAAATCTGTGCGGCAGGGTGCTGAGAATTGTTCAATTCTATTCTTCATAGCAACTGTTTTTTTTTTGCCATTAGTCCCATCTAACATTTGCTTGTCCAGGTATTACCAATGCTAACTAGAACCCTTCTTTTCTATAACAATAATAATAATGACAAACAAAGTACGGAGTGTGCAGGAACTTGAAAATATCAGGGGCTCAAATAACCCGAGTGACACGGACTCACTACTTCACCATCGACAGTTGGCCACGACAATCACTCGTGCATCTCACACACATTTGCAGAGAAAGATCACCTCGCTCTGTTCTGTGCAATTTAAAGATTTAAGATGTTTCTCAGCAGACAAAACAAGTGAGCGAACTACATCAGTCACAACAGCGGATAGAAGAACATTTCCTTGGAATTGAAATGCTTTCACCGATCATGGAAACAATGTGATCAATCTCATCAGACCGAGACAAGAAATGATCTAATTTGGTTTTAGTAACCTTCTCGGGAGATATCCCATTCATATACAAGATGAGGTCAGCGGAGTTTGCCAAAGCCTTCCTGCTACAAAATACAACACATTTAGATTTGGCAACGTTTAGTACCAATTTCTTTATTTTTAACCATTCAGTAATGTTTTGTAACTCAACACAACAGCACAATGGATTCCCCACAATGTTCAATGTTGTGAGGGGACATACATTGGGAATTGCAAACAGTAGTTTACAATAACAAATGCTGTGTGTGTTAATAGAAAGAGTCTTATTAAAGCGTTTGTAGGCTACGTGGATACGGAGTATTACAGTCTGAGATGTGAGTCAGTCGGCCAGACGCCTGAAGCTCAGAAGCTGTTTCTAAAAGCACATTTATCCTCTTTGGAAAAAAAAAAGAAGCATAGTTTATAATAATGCCGAATTTTAGTTTAATGACTAAATTCAAAAAGAAAGTGGATCAAACAGAGAACAAAAAAAAAGTCAGCATCAAACAGCATCCATTAAGTCAATCTAAGGAAAAATTAAAAATTAAAAAAAAATTCTCCTCCCTACCTCCTCTCTGGCTTTCTTCTCCGCCTCCTCCTGCTTCTTTTGCCTCTCCTCCTCCTCCAACACCTTCTTCCTCTCCTCCCTTTTCCTCTTCAGCTCCTCCAGCTCGGCCTCGGCCTCCTGTTGCTTCTGCCTCATCCTCTCGAACTCCTCGCTCTCTGCGTCGTCGCGGCGACGCTTCAGCTCCTCCAGCTTGCGCTCGGCCTCCAGGCGGGCCGCGTCATCCTGGTCGTCACCTGCGGACACCTCGGGGGAACGCACGCTGCCGCGGCTGCGACGGACACACAAACACGGATCAGGGTGTGAGGTTGCGCAACAGGCAGGGAAATTCTTGACATTTGATCCAAACTGAATATTTAAACATACACCGAATTTGTCTCTTTCATGAACAAGCGAACACACAAAAACACACTTGTGCACACACAAACACCAACAATCACCTCTGCACAGATTATGTTACAGCTCATCTCAAGTTTCACGCCAGTGTTTCAAGCTGAGGACTCACTGTAGGTCAAACATTCAGCTGCGGCTGAATGCTGAAGAAAAAACAACTTGTTTGCTTAAAAATCTGATTCAGATTCGCCTTTCAATTATTTAGCAGAAGCCTCAGGCAACGTTTCCATGCTTTTAAACCAGCCTGAGCGACTAACAATAATTGTCACGAGTGTAACATCAATAAGTTCCTGTCCCTTATCAGAATACAATAAGAAAACACAATTGACAAATATGAAGAATTTTCCTCCATGATTTTTAGAATAAGATGCATTAAAATGTAGCACGTTTGGTGTTCATTTTATGCTGTGTATCATCTTCTATTCGTAGGAATGTGCGTCTTTCTGCTCCCTCTCTGGTTGTCAGGTAGCTCGATCTTTACGGCCGACCTCGGTGTCGAGAATACTAAATTACTGCACTGCTTTTCCACAAGTGGTCAAGAGTAAAAAGGCAACGATATAACCTGCACATTGTCGTAGCAGCCCAGTATTAACTTCATAAAGCAGTAGGCTGGTATTTCTGAGTGATAATATTTGACTGCCAATTATTAGGGGGAATTGGAAACCCTGTCTGACACCTATCTCTGCCAATTTAACTTCAGAATAAAATCATCATGTCTTTTGCTCTAGGACTCTCATATCAGGCACAACACACTGGTGCATCCCTAGTAAAGAGGAGTAAATGTGTACAAAGATATGAAAGATATTACTTGAATTCTTCATATTTCATCAATACTGCACCGGCTAATCCCATTCAGGTCATTTGGGGGATTTCTTCAAGCACTAAATCTTAACTGGCAGCAAACTGGGACGTGAATCTGATGAATGCTGTTGACAAGTTGCTTGAATAATTCATGAGGCTATCCCCAGTTTGGCGTCAGAGGGAGAAGCAGACAGCGACTCGGCCTTTGCTGCCGCGACCGAGTACCTGAGGGTCCTCTCGGGTTTCCTGTGCTGTTTGGGAGCCGCCTCCTCGTGCAGCCCTCCGTTGTGCTTCCTCTGGTCCTCCCTCTCCTCCCCGGCCCCGCCCCTCTCATTCACCTGAAAGCCGCACACACAACACAAACACGGTGAACAAAGACGTAATGGGTGAGTAGGCTGGAGGGAGGGAGGGAGGGAGGAAGGGAGGAAGGGAGGAAGGGAGGAAGGGAGGAAGGGAGGGGCCGATCGTATGACATGAAGGAAAGAGAACGAGAGCACACGCCTAACAGAATAGCACATGACATCACATCTTGCTGCGTCCACTTCAGAATTACTGCTGACGGAGGGATTATCCAACACAGGGAGTTCTCCTGCTGACTGCTGTCCACCATTAACAACATCACTTAAGTTTTATATTGTTTAATTAGTATGCGTGTAGGTCCAATATGTGCATATGCAGTAAGGTTTCGAAGACCACATATTGTTAACCCTTGGCTCAGAAAGTACATTTGTCTTGTAGTTGAAGCCTGTCTTCAACAGAAAAATACCAACATTATTACTGACAGCAGTGGGAAGTACCTTTCTCTCAACAGAATAAATGCCAACATGACGTGTCTGTGAACCCTGGATTTTATACTAACTGTAACAAATGCATGTAGGACATGAGATGAATTAAAATTAGAAGCTTAGTTCATCAGGATCATCGGTTTGTGTCAGAAAAGACTCACTACACAAAAAAAATGAAGGAGGGAAGTGTTATTTGTTAGCCTCAGCATTCAGATGCTTGTTGGGACCTGAAACAGAATGAACGGGCTGAGTAAGATTTGTGACTCATCAGATCGTTGATTATTGTGTTTTGTTTACCTGGCAACTTATTCTAGGTTCACTTTTTATTAATTTTTTTTTATAATACTATGGATCTAACATTTTTGACTGGTGGTACACATGACATGACGGCTTGTTGAGCTCTTAATACATTTAAAGCACTTATTCTTTTAAATGTCATTACGTTGCTCTGCTGCAGTGAGTCGTCGGAGTGGAGTCAGCACAATGTGATGTGTTGTTGCTCTCGTAGCTAAGGTGGAAGACATGCAGGAAAAAAAACAAAAAAACAACAACACTGTGACCACTCTGTGGAGCGTAGCATTAACCTTATTAAAATCCAACCACACGGCTGCAACCACACCTCATAAAAGGTAGAGCTCAGTTACCACCAGGTGGCAAACGGTGCAAACCACGCGAGACGACGCGAGGTGTCCGGGTAATTTCAGGGTCTGCCTCTTACATAAATCACACAGTCAACAAGACAGGCTTATTAAGAGAGTTATTTTTTTTATTTTTTTTATTTTTTTTGGGGGGGGGGGGGGCTGTTTAGACTTGAAGGATTTCTGTTTATCTCATCAAGGACACATCAAGACACTGAGGTTACCCGGAGATTTTTCCGTGCTGTGCATCACACCTCTACTCAAATTCTTACCGCATATATGATACCTCATTATCCTCTGATTGCAGTATCTCAGATACCTCAAAGTCCTCTTCAGTGTCATTTCTTAGTAACATAGGCTCGCTCTGTGATGAATTATCTACATTATCATCCTCAGGTACCTCTTCAGCCTCCCCTGATGCTACTGCATCTTCCTCAGCCTCTGAATTTGGTGACCCAGCCTGATTTGAACGCTCACTGACTACCGAATGTGTTTCTTCTTCTTCAGCGAGGCTCTATGAAAAAGGAGTATAGCAGTTCTTTGAAGGAAAGATCAGTGATCGGCTCAAGGATGTGCATTACAAAAAAGTCAATAAATCGATGGCCATACCTTGTTGTTCATTTTAGGCTCTTCGACTGACTCCTACAGAAAACAAGCATCACATTTGAAGCGACTGTCAGTTACAAAAGTTTCATAACTGGACAAAATGAATAAACAACAATGAGGACTGACCTGTTCTCTCAAATAAGACCTTCTCGGTTTGTCCTCCTCCACTTCAACTTTCTGCTCCTCCTCTTCATCTATGCCCTCCTCTTCTTCTTCTTCTCCTCCTCTCTCAGGAGCAGCCTCTTCTTCCTCTCTCGGCTCCTTGTGCTCTTTCTCCTCCCTCCTTGAGCTGTTGGTCGCCGTCTTCTCCTCTTGGTCCTCGCTGTCACGGTAACGGCCCCTGCGGCAGGAGGAGGGCCTCTCCTCTTCTGCGTCGTTCTTCTCCGTGGCGATGCTGTCGTTGCCCTCGGTGGCGGTGGGGTCCAGCTGACTCTGTCTCTCCAGCGCCTCCCTCATCCGTCTCTGCCGTCTCTCCTCGCGTTTGGCCATGCGGTCCTGCAGGGATTGGTCATCGTCGTCCCCACCGCCTCCATAAGAGCTGCTCACAGACACCGTCTCTGTCACACTGGAAGGAGAAAAAGGAGACAAACATTTCACTGTGTTTTTTTTTTGTTTGTTAATGAGGAGCGAGCGCTGAGGTCACAGCAGACGTCAGCTGTTAAGAAAACGTGGGCAGGAGAAGTGAATGCATAATATTGTCTCCAGTTACCACAGAGATGCCGTTGATTGAGGCCCACAACCCCTAACAGCAGCTGAGGTGCTCTGAAATTAAAGTTTCCAGAGAGTGGTTGCCATGGTTTTGTCAGCTTTTAACGCAAATATGTGGAGAATTCTGACCAATGGCGTCTTCGACAGGTCTTCACCAGAGCGATTCTTTCAAATAAACTCAAGTCAGGCCTTAATGTAAACGGAGTATCAGCAAATTTATCATGGATTTCAGGTCTGGACTTGTTACCTACCAACTACAAAACCTCTGTGAGCGAAGGAACCGCAGTGCTTTTAGCAAAAATGCAGACATATAATAATGACAATAACATGTGATGTGTTAGGATGCGGAGACAATAGTTGTTATTTAAAGCCATGATGGGAAACATCACCAAATACATTACGATTCATCCTCAGGGGACGACGAATGCCAGTATAAAAGTTCCTAAAAATCCATCCAACAGTTGTTGCGATATTTCTGTCTGGACTGACCGACTCTAAAGCCAACATAAGCGTCCGTGAAGCCTTCAATATGGCTAAAAACTATATATTTCAGACGTCATATACCGAAAGAATATTCTTCCACCTCGTCCAAACAGCATGACTCAAACTCCTCTGACCTAAAAGTCTGGCAAACATTATCCTTGCATCTGCACAATCAACAATGGCTCGCGAGCGCTCGGTCCTGTCTCAGCATCCTCCTGCACAATCCCCTTGTTGTTCGACCAGCCCAGGATGTATCTCTGAGCTCATAGAGAGGGAAACATTCATGGCCACAAAGCAGCGTCTGTATTGCAAGATGTCAGAGCGACCCACCACTTCCACTGTGGCCAAGGCGATTTATCTCACAGCTTTAAACTGCATAGAAATTGATAGTTAGCCTCTTTGTTCCTGAGGCAGTCTTTCTGATGGATAGGTATGAGATCATGCATTGCTGAAGCTGTGAGCATGGGGCTGTAGTAACAGCAATGGTCATCATTTCAAGAGTTTGGAGGATGGTAGGCGCGTTTTGCACAAGAGCACAAGTGTAAAGTGTGTTTGCCTGCTATAAGGCAACGTTGTTGGCATGCCTGGCTAGCTTGCTTACTGCTGAGAAGTAGCCTCAATGGTGAGGAAGCAGATTAGTAAGAAACTGCACTAGTTTGGGGTTTAAAAAGCAAAACTACTGTGTAGATTGTCCCTATTGTGTGAGAGCTGCTATCAGAGTGACATGAGCAGCTTTGCCCTGGTCTGGGACAGCAATTTTAACAATTACTTGCACTTACTGACTTACTTTTGCAAATAAAGAAGATGGGGCCTCAATTGTTTCATTATGAAATAATATGCGTCTTGTTTTTTTTTAATCGTGAGAAGTCTTCAAATAATCACCAAAATTGCAATATATTGTCCAAAATATTCTCCCACTTTACTGGTGCTCTTGAACCAAAAATTGAGAGCAAAGTTCTCGGTATTTATCTTAGAGAGAGCTTGTGTTTTGCGTCACCTGTGGCTGTTGGTCATGACCAGATTGTCTGGCTGGCCGCTGGGCTCTTCACTCTCCCGGCCCTTCAGCCTCTCTTGGCGTGCCCTGCGCCTCCTCTCTCGGGCCGCCTCCTCTTCATCATCATCATTTTTTGCCATCCTGAGAGAGGCAAAAGAAAAACAGTGAGAAGACAAAAGAGCACATGTTCTTTTTTTTCTTTTCTTTTTTTTTTCCCCAGCTTTCAAATCTCCATCTCCTTCTTTCGTCCTCAATTTAGCATCACGGTTAGAAACTTCAAAGTGAACAATACTTTAAAATGGACTGTAATCACCGCAGAGACCAAACCTGGATTCGCCCTGAGTTTTTTTTTTTTTTTTTCCTGTCTTCTATCAAGCTGACCTGTCAGCTGTGCAACAAACAATACTTCTTATCGTGGCTGCAGTTTTGACGAGCTGATAAGAACTCTGTCTGGAGATATGGTTTGGCTGAGGATAAGAGAGTGCCATGAAACGGTGTTTCTGGCCCACAGCTTGTGCTGGTCTGGTCAGTGTTGGACAGCAAACTGGAAAGTGGTGTGTGCGCACTGGAAATAACCACTATTCTTAAAAGTTTAGAAGGCTTCAAGGAATTTAATACCACGTTAAATATATCACAATATAAAAGACATTTATGCGTACACTAAATACGAAGCTACGGAGCGTTAGCCTAGACTACCTTAATTCGGCACAAAAATAGGGTAAAAAATTATTTCCTGCATTGAAGCTACTCTGCAGAATTTGACGTTAAAACCATAAGCAAGAAGAAAAAGTGGTTTTAAGCCAAGAGGCAAATCCGTCATTAGTATGTGAACTGTTGTTTTGAAGCTTTGAGTTTTGCAGTTTGGTTGTTGCCATCTTGGGTTTTTTTGGAGCAAGAAGTGACCATATTTGTGCGAGCTGGGGATGAGCGAGGGCTGTATCTGACTGATAAACCCGAGGACACTATGCCCCGCTCACCTATACCAGAAACCTGATTGCACCTCAGGCATGTCAATCAAACCAGACACGCCCCCCAAACACACCTCTCTTTGAGGCGTAATATTTAAAAGGTTATGGAATTATTTATAGAAGGACCACCAGACCACTGATCAGAAAGAGGGAATGACATCATTATGACTTGTAGAAAAAAATTGATTGACTTTGTATTTCATGAAAGAAGTTGATGCTTTTTTAGTGGTAGTCTATTGAGGATTTCTTTGGAACCAGCCCCTAGTGGGCGTCACTATTATTGCACTTTCAGGAATTCCACATTAGGCTTAATTTTTCAGAGCCAGATATTTTAACAAACAGTCTGTGTTTTAGGCATAGCTGTACCTTGAATTTTCTGTTCCCTTTTATTTGAGTATTTTTCTTATTACTATGCATAACTGATCAACCTTACAGTAGATAAAGTAAGGTTAAAGGAGGTCGTGTCTAACACATGGATGAACATCTGTTTTTTGCATTAGCAATGTGAAGAATTGAAGAACTTCTTTCTCCACGCACCACCCTGCCTTAACATTAACAAGAGATGTATAAAAAAAAAGAGCAAAAATCTATAAACCATTCATCGCCTTAATGGAACAAAATCCAAAGCAGACATACTGTGGATTATGAATGTATTTATTCAATGCAGTGGGTTAAGCAATGGGTGCGGCTGTAAGCTATCATAAACAAGACTCCAGTGTTCACAATCTAGTTGGCTAGAGAGCTACTGTATATTTATGTGCTTAGATTTGATTGAAAGCAACAAGTTCAGGCCTTTTTCTGGGGCCTGTCCAAAGTCAGTCTGGGAAATGGGGGGAACTCTGTCTGCTGAAGTACAATAGACCGTTTTAAAGAAAGAGACTACACCCAGAAGTAAAGTATATTTGATACTGGACTATAACTTCAGGCATCACGAACCAGGGATATCTGACATTACAAGAAATACCCAAGACCCATTTTCCTTTGCCCAAAGTAACCAATCCATTCCCAAACTGCTGTGTTTCTGGCCACCTGACATCTCTGAACTCGGCTCCATGCTTGATCTGTGTTGCCCCGGCTGACCTTTACACTCCCACTGCTAACCACATGCCTAGCTACCTAACATCACAGCACAGCCTTTGAGGTCAGCCAGCCAAGCATGCCATTGCATGTTAATTGCAACATGTGTGGTGAGCCGAGCTAAAGCTGCTGGGGTTTATGTGAAGTTTTTACAGCTTGTGAACAACAGTTTTCCCTCCTTCTTTTCCTTCCTCTTCTCCGTCCCCCCCCCCCCCCCCCCCCTTTGCCTCCTGTTTCTCGCTCTCAGATGAGAAACGTTGTCATAACAGAACAGATGAATCTGCAAACGCCCAAGCTGGACCTGCGGGACGGTGACATCAGTGACGTAAGGCAATGCTTTACACATGTGCACGTATGCTTGCTTAGTTTCAGTTAATTCAGCATTTATAGGTGTAGAAAATTGTCCTGATCCAGGGGGAAGTCTATGCTGAACTCTCACTGCTTTGGCCACAAGTTGCAGTGACATATAGTAGGAATCGCTAGCATAACATGTACTTTTCTTTTTTTTTTTTTTTTTACATTTTCTCCTTGCAAGAAAAGCCCCATGAAGTCATCAGACTCAAAGAACATTTTCTAAAGTTTACTAACATTAGCCCCAACGAGCTACTGGTCATTCCAGAGCTGTAGCAAAAAAAAAAAGGAAAGAAAAAAAGAATATCACATTTTTGATCTAGATAAGTAGTATTTTTCAGTTCCATTCAAATAACATTGACTTCACATGAGTTCCCTTCAATAGAAAGTACATTAACCCTTATTTGAAATGCCAGCAATGCATGTTTTTGTAAGAGAGAGAGAAAAAAAAAGAAGAAGTTGCGAAACAACTGCCGTAATTCCCGGAGGACTGTTCCATCCTAGAAACAGCACCAAATGTCATGAGAAAGAGAGAACGACAAGAGCTAAAAATGGAACAAAAAGAGTCCTTGGCGGCGGTGACGATGACAATCTCAGGGTTAAAGATTCCTCAGTAGGAGAGAAGAACAAACTCCTAAAAGCTGAATTAGCATTTCTGTCAATCACAGCCATGGCTACAGACAGACAGACAGACAGACAGACAGACACACACACACGCACACACACACACACACACACACACACACACACACACACACACCCAAAGCCCTGTTTTAATATCCCTTTCCTTACCTAGGCCCCAAACTCTATCAGCATACTGACAGAAATATGGGGAGAGGTGGAAGGAGGGGGAGTAAGGGAAGAGAGAAAAAAAAAAAAAAAGGAGAGGAAGAGAAAGCCAGTGAAATGGGATAGAGTGAGGATAAAGAGAAGCGGGAAATGAAAAACGGGAAAGGAAAGGGCGTGCACAATAATGGAAAAAGGAGTAATCTGCAGATTTTATCGCAGTCGACACCTTTTCCTGTACAAAATGATGTGCAGCCAGAGTAATACGCTTCAGGTATGTTTGTCTGCCGGTATATAGTGTGCGACAGATGCCTATTTCTTGGGTGGCCAAGTACAGTAAAGAAAGCAACCTGTGCACTATTGGCTGACAGCTAACGCACCCTGTAAACTTTAGTTTCACACGCGGCAGCTACGATGCAGCTCAAAGGAAATGAAAAGCTTTGTATTGTATGTGATAAACCTTTCACATGCTGAATAGTACAGTAAAGCTGATTTAAGCAGTATTCTGCAACAATCTGCATGGATAGCACACAAAGCGTCAGCATCCGTGAGCCTATTAGGAGGAAATATGTCCAGATATTTTCTTTACAGCAAAATATCTCAGAAATGTCAGTGAAAACAATTTGGGAAAAGCCCATGAGAAAAGACTTCTTCACCCCTCCTTGGCGAGAGAGGGACAGAGGCAGGGGAGGGAGAAGAGCGAAGAGGAAGATCGGGACGAGAGAGGGGGCAGAAAGAGCTGCTGTGAACGGAGGGGAGGGGAGAGGGATGGAGAGGGAAAGAGGGAAAGAGGGCGGGGGCTTGGCTTGCGTTGTCAGAAATGCTGACCCATTCCCACGCTGGCCTCTCTGGACTATTTCCCTTCCGATCGGCGACCCACAGGACCACAACGTACCCCGTCTGCCCCCCCCCCCCCCACGCCCCCCGCCCTGTGCTCCTCCGGTCCGGCTCCAAGGATACAAAACATTAGCAGTGATACAATTCCCCCAGACCGCCTTTATTCTGACTCACAGAAGAATGAGGCACTATAGCATGCATAAAGAACAGAGAGTAAGATTAGGCGTCCCTCCCTTCATAGCTGATGTATTAAGTTAACATATGATGCTCAAATATGGTTGTAACCTCTCCATGTCTGTCTTTGCCTCTCTGTCTGCGTCTCCCTGTCTCTTCCCCGTCAGACCCAAAGGTTTTACGATGCAGGACCGGGTCATGTTTGGAAAGGTCCATTCACTCGGGGCGGAGATTGTTTGGCACGGCTCATTCACGGAGGATGGGTGTTATTTCCTCAGTCCTTCCTGGTCTCTCAGGCGGAGGGCTAGCGCACATGTAAAGAATGAAGAGGAAAGGGAGGAAGAGGAGGATGGCGGTTAGAGAGAGAGAGAGAGAAAGAGAGGGGGGGAATTGGCGTGGGAGAAGAAAGAGGAGACTGAGTAGAAGAGGAGGAAGAGGAGAAGGATGTGGAGAATGAGGGGTTGGAGATTTAAGGAGTGGAGATGAAACTACGAGCAGCAGTCTGTTAGCTTAGTTTAGCAAAAAGCCTTGAAACGGCTAGACTGGCTACGTCTGCATCGTTAAGACAGAAAATACCGTCCATACGGTCTTCCACGTAAAAGATGGGACAGTCGGACATGTGACACGAGCGTGAGTTTGTGACATCACAAACTTATGGAAGTCCATACTGCTCGTCCAAAAGGCGCAGCCGCTGAATTTAGGCTGTGTGCGTCTCTCCATGGACTGAAGGTTGGACATGTTAACATTATATATATATATATATATATATATATATATATATATATATATATATATATATATATATATATATATATATATATATATATATATATATATGGCACTTAGACCTGCTTTAGAAACCAAAAAGAAATCTCAACTTATACATGTGGGACATTTGCTGTGGATGCCGAAACTAAACATATTGATCTAATCTGCATTCCATGAGAGTACAATCATTGTGTCCGAGCAAATATTTTGTGAAAGCCCAACCCAGTACAATAAAATGCTCAAATACACAAGTTTCATTTGGCAGCAAGTGACAACAACTTTTTTTTTTGGTAAACTATTTGTTCTACCGCCGTTACAAAAGAAGACCATTTTTTTTAGCTGAAGCAGAGACCCTCTGGTCACTGAATTGACTGGGAAAATTCCACATCCATGCGCTGTCTTCGGATAAGGTGAAAAAAAAAAAAAAAAGAGCAGACATTCCTGTCTGACTGCGTTTGAGGGAAGGGAAACATGCTATAGCTCTGATGAGCTGCATGGATTGGGGGAAAAGGAGAGCACGAGAGTGTGAGAAACCTTAGAGCAGAAAATGATGCGTGTGTGTGTGTGCGTGTGCGTGTGTGTGTGTGTGTGTGCGCGTGTGTGTGTGTGTGTGTCTGTACCAAATAGAACTAAAAGTGAATTGAAGCCTACTGAGCACCTCTATGTCAACAATAATTTTCTTACAGCTAGAACTGAGGCTGATGTAAGACAGAACAGAGAAGGCTTGGCTGTCCTCCCGCCGCACACAAACACACACACACACACACACACACACACACACACACACACACACACACACACACACACACTTGTACACTCGGTTGTAGTTAAAAAAAAAAAAAAAGTGAATGGGGCTTGTCAAGCCTTCATCACCTGATGCTGATCCGAAACACACCGACACATACTGAAGCGAACACCCGCTGCATGCAAGCACGGCTCCTAACCCTTGTGCACACAATGCACGGCACATACAAGCGCAGCATGAGCAATATTACACAAACTAAAGGACATATTAAAAAAAGAAGAAAAAAAAAAGAGAGAGCCACACACGCTCTCTCACACTAACACAGACAATCGCAGTGTGCCAGCTTGTAGGAAACAGCTCATGGAGGACCTGGCCAGTAAACACTTATAATAGCCAGGAATTTGGCATTCCTACAGCCGTTATTATATGGCCCCACATTCTCCCTGCACTCTCCGTCTTCTCACAGCACGCTCAGTGATGGTTGAATGGAAATAAGCCAATGAGAAAACATGTGGTTTTGACTAGCCCGACCAAGAGGGGCATGTAAATATTGATTGTTTCAATATATTGGCAGAAATGGAAACAATGTCGAGATGTAATCTTTCATCAATAGCAGGAGCGGCGTGTCGCCTGCCAGCTGAAATTATTGCTGCTTGGACCAAATAAACAGTCATGAACCAACTCCCGCCGAGCTGAAAATGTAAATGTCGGAGGCGCTTACGACTCTTACTCTTTTTCACCCTTGCTCCATTTCTCTTTCAGTCAGCCCTCATCTCTTCTCTGTCGCCTCTTTCTTAGTCTACAATTTCTGCCAAATTCCATCTCCTCCATGTAACATAAACACTCCAAAAATGCATAAATAATTCTAGCAGTCGGGGGTTTATGGGAGGTTTTATGTTGTGAAACCTAACAGGTATTAATTAACCTTCACTTCGGTTATAAAGAGTGCATCTGAGGCAATGAGGCATAACTGTTTAACAAAATCTAAATAAACAGGGCCTTTCCCATACAATGACGCTGAGAAGCACAGACAGGTTTTAAAGGCTGGAGATTGAAAAAGTAATCAATACGACAAGTATGACATTTGCCAGGTTGCAAAAAAAACAAATAACATCAATTAACTGCTAACTTTAATCTGCGGCTGCTAAATGTGTACATAAACAGCTGTTTGCTGACACGTTAGCCATATCGGATATATAAAACGATAATACTGAATGTTAGCATTGTAATAACTGCTCGTTGTGCTGCCCTCCGGTGGCTAAAATATAATCGTTGCAGCTTTAAAGGAAATATTTTACAGTGTAAAAAAAAAATACTCTTTTTAAGCAACACAAGGATATATTTAGTATATATGACTCCATATTTACTTATCAAGTCATATGTACACTATTACCATCTGTGATTTATGATACGTTTTTCACTATTTCAGTGTATCATGCTCAGCTATTCATATGGTGAACTCTGTTTTTGAGTAAAAACATCCCTGTAATTTTGCATGGAATAACATGTTGTAAATTAACTTAGGGGCATCCGTGTAGCAGGCGCAACCTGGCCAGCACTTTATTTCCGATGTCTGGATGAATGACTTAACACTCAATTTTATTACCTAGTGTATCTCCACTATTGTGGACATTTTCCTTTGTACAAGAAAAGCAATTTTAACTTGAGCAACATGGCCTTGTTCATCACTAAGGTAAATGCTCCAAACGTATTCTTTGTGTCATAAAAAAATAATTATCACAGAAAAACATCTATGGATTTAGCTGTGGTCAGACCTATGTCAGCTTGTTTTCCATGAGTGATGGAGTAACTGGCTCTAATAAAATGTTTCTCAGAGGCAAGTGACCTTGGCTGGTATCTGCATGCACATCAACCTCATCCCTAATTGCAGGGGCTGCAGCACAGATGAAGAGACTTTTGTAAAAACGCTCTATAAAATACCTCCTTGGCACACGATGTATCAAGTCCTCACAATAAAAAAAACTTTTTAGTATTTCTGATTACTGCCCTTGGCTGGTTATCACTCAATCAATTTGGTGAAATTAACTTTGGTTTAATCATTTTCTGCCATTGAGTCAAAGAGGGTTCAAATGGCCACAGTATCTGGGAGAGAAAATTGGAAAGAGGGAGGGAGGGCATGATTGGACATTAAAGGTCATTGCATTGCTTATCAGATTTCTTATCAACCCTTTTTTGACTCTAGACTGGTTTGGAGAAGCCAATATTTGCCGAGTGATTTTTTTTTTTTTTTTTTTAAAGGCCCAGCTTCTGGCTCCATCCTCCTTTAACTTGGCATGAGCATCAGAGGAGCTGCACTGTGCATTGACAACCTCAGCCTCATTATACAATACAGGCTGTACCCTCTGTTTCAACAACCTAAGTAGTAAAATTTTAATGACAGCAGCGTCTCCCCCTCTGGGCTACAGGTGTTCTTTAAGCCACTGTGGAGGTTACTGACTTTTTAAACACTTTCTTGCTCTACAGGAGAATTAGTTGGAAAATCCTGGAGTGCGAATCTGCAGACAACCAAACGGGTCTTACCGTTCGGCCTCCAGGCGCATCTCCTCCCGCTTCTGCCTTCTCAGCTCCCGGCGCCGCTCAAAGTCCATTTCCTCCATGATTGTGCCCTGTGGGGTGACATCATCAAACATACAATTGTTAAAGGAGGCAGGAAGTAGGAAATACATTAATTTAAGTTTCCTGAAGGGACTGATTCGCCAGCCAAACAAAACATTAGTGTTTTAATATGATGACATATGATATTATATGATCAAAATACTGTATTTAATGTTATAATCAAATCAAAATCTGTTTTTGGTCATATTTTTGTTCTGCATTTCATGGCCAGTTAATTTATTTACATTCTGTAATTATTAGTATTTTGAGGCCGATGCTGATACTGATATTCGGGAGTAAAAAAATTCCGATATCAATATATTGGCCGATTTTCTTTGTATAATACACATAAACACATTTTTTTTACAATGATTCCTTAAAAATATAAAATGGAGGCCGGATACTTTACAGTTTTACAATAAACTTTATTGTTCAAAATGACATCAGTGCATAGAACAGGGAACTTCACTGTGAATTTATGATAAATAACTACAAACAAAAAACACCAAAAAATGTCCAAACCATCCCAAGCATATTGTCAAAAAATACATCGGCGCATATCGGGAAACACATATATCGATCTATTTGGGATTGGCCAATATTGGCCCTCCAATAAATGGGGATTCAAATCATACAGAAACCTCATTGTTTACTGTTCACTTCTTTTACACAATATGAGAGCTGCTTGTATCCATTTACTGCTGATGCAAATGGAAAAATTCCTACAACTGCTGTTTCACATTAAAATCACTCATCTGGAAAAATAGGGAGTGGCTTTTATTGTGAAAAGGTCACAGGAAACACACCGTGATTAGTGCTAACGGTGAGGATCATTTTCTGCACGCTCTTATCCTCATTTCGTTGTTTTCAATTCTTGCAAATAATAGTTGAAGCGGCCGTTTAAAGAATATTTGCTGTCAGATCTAACTTCCATTAAACTTGCTGTTACCACGGTGACCAGAGGTTTCACCAAACCAGGACCCGAGTCCTGTTGATAACACGTATGTATACATACGTAATATATATACAATATGCTCGCAATAATAACCAGGAGTGTGGTCATGTCTCTGTATATACAAGCCTCAGTTAGGTGGCGTAGATCCAAGCCACCCAAGTAATTTTGTTTGAAATCTGGGGAACAAGGCGAAAAAAAAAGAAAAAAAAGACAAGAGATAGAAAGAGACTGGTAGGAGAAGCCAAGACAGGATGTTACCTCCATCAGTTAAGAGCAACTCTCACTAAAAACACCCCGAGAGGGTACGTGACTAGGTTGTTCTGTGAGGCCTGAGACCACCCAGGAGCTGCTGAGCCTCCCATCATACATCTACGATTCCTGCCAAACCACCACCAACATCTACTGTACACTGGAGCAGAGAAAAGTGATGCCAACCGGGCATTTCAGGGGGTAAAAACACACAGTAGCTGCATGAAAGCGCTGAAAAATATAATATTTAAGGCGACACCTGATTCAGAGAGAAACAAAAAATGTGGATTTCGGAGAAACAAAGGGAGAACTGTGGCATACCTTGTGTTAGCCTTCGGACAATGTCTTTTCCTTCACACCATACCAGCCTCTCACAATGCCTTCTCCAAGTAAAGACAAAAAACATCTAGTAACAGTCTCCCACAGTCCGGCTTCAGCTGACAGAAAAGGCAACTGCCTGCTTCTTTCCCCTCCCTGCTACTCCTCCCTCCCTCCCTCCCTTCCTCCCTCCCTCCCTCGGTGACCTCCTTCCTTCTTTCCCTTAGTCTCGCCCCCCTTCATCCATCCCTCCCTTCCTCCCTCCCTCCCTCCCTCCCTCCTTCCCTCCCTCGTCCTGTCTCTCATTTTCTCTCTATCTGTAACTGCTGACTTTTCCTGTGTTGTTTACCGACATGTCAGAGCTTGGCTATACTTTAGTAACTCTGCGCCGCGAGCACGCTTTCTGCCTCGGTTTCTCTTCCATCTACGAGACATCTGTAAGCAGGTATACGTGCGCAAGAGCATGTCGGTGCAATGTTACAGCATTCGCGTGCATGCTAATGAGCACGTGCACGTAGAAAAAACGCACACCACACCACGGGAGAGACACTCTTTAAAGAAAACCCAGGACTCCGAGGGATCCCGCTAACTCTCACCCAGTCTCCTCCCTCCCCGTACAGTAAACACAGCCCACTATTACACTGGAAGAGTGATTCTGCGACTCTGGACGAGATATTCTAAGTACCGCAAGAATTCACTGTCTATGTTTAGATGCCTGCTAAGTGTCATTTGTGAAACGGTGGAGGAAGGCAAATGGCACTTGGATGTGGGGCTATTCATACAGCCGTAATTAAGACGAAATGAGCGCGATAACTAAAACCGACAAGGCCTCCAAACATCACCAGTCTAATCACATACTTCCTTGAGCTGGCGACGCCAAGGGAGACAAACTTATTAGTAATGCAAGCACGGCAGCATATAAATTTGGAGTTATTGTTTTACAAATAACGCATGATTTATTCAGCTGAGAGGATTGCGTTTTCATTTGGTGCTCAAGATTTGTACAAAAATGAGTTATGGATCCTTTTGGAAACAAGTCATTTACTCTTTGAAAATGATCGCCAGGTAAATTAAAAGGAAACAGATCACACAGTGGATTACATTGTTGAGATTTACATGAATAATAAACCTGAGATAATAGCGTTTTCAAACTGATTTATGATGTATGAACAGGGCTGCTCATTGAATGCGGAAGACACATTGTCTTGCCTTCACATGGGGGAAAACCATGTCGAATGCAGCCAGAAAGGGCCCTCAGTGAGACGTCGAAGTGTAACTGTTGTGTACATCGCTGATGGGACCACCCAGGCTTTGCAAAAGCTAACAGAGGCAGGAACAGAAAGACGGCATTCCATAAAGTTTCGCAACCTGGAGTCACAAGTTTGTGACATTTTCCGACTTTTTACAAGTTCCGCCTGCCCGAGCCTGTCCGCTGTAAAAAGTTTTCTTCCTTCACTGCATCTGTCCATTTTTCTCCACCATTTATTTACATCCATCCATCCACACCACCCTCCCTTCTAACCCCGTCTCTCTTTTTGCTTTTTCTCCTCCCCCTCTTTCTCTCCCTCCGTCTGCCCCAGCCGTCTACAATGGCTATAATGACACATTTACCAGTCAAATTACTACCTGTCGAGACTGCCAGACCCTGGCACAGAAGCCAGAGTCTAAGTGCCAGCCTCTTGAAAAGCCTTAAAATCCAAGTTGATATTATCCTGACAGCTACCGGGATTACACCGCCTCAGAATGCCTCTATCTTCTCACGAAGTCTTGAGTTAAAAGCCCCAAAACAATGGGCCCCTATCGGCCAGATAGGGGCACAAAGCAGATCAAGTAAAAAGTCTGGGAGTGTAGGACTGAAGAAAAAGTATGGACCAGCAGCAAAGCATCTATTTTTTGGCTCTGGATGATGTTCCTAACGCCGCTTTAGCATTCTGTGAAAAGAATTTGCAAAAGATTGCAGCTCTTTGGCCAGATTTGTAACTGTGATACTCGGAGCAACTATCCTCTTGCAACCTTTAGACAAACACATTAATCTCCACGTTATGGTTATGGAGCTATGCGAGGAATGCTCCTATTTAACCTCTGATTTTAGCAGAGGGGACTTGAAAGAGCCTTCAAATTACCCATTCACATGCCAGTTAAACACGACTCCTCCTGCGAATCTTTGTGCGTGCAGGGAATGTTTTGTTTGTTGAATAAAGGGAATTAATGTGAAGATAAACAAGTAAAAAGTAGCTTAGTGCAAGTTATGTCCTTGCCAGCTGTGAGTTTGGCAAATAAGGGAACAATGGTGACTTGTTCCTGCTGGTGGAGGCTGAAAAAGTCACAAGTCAGCTTCAGGTTTAAAGAAAACAAACAAACAATCAAGATCTTTATTCTGACATAACCTACTCTCGTCAAATATGTTATATGATTTATTTCTATGATAAAGGCTATTATTTTACATTAACTCTTTATTGGCTAGTAATGAAGGAGACAAGAGTCAAGGAAATAGCAAAAAAGCATTTTGAGCATTCGAGTGTATTTAATCTATAAATAAATAGACTAGATTACAAAGCAATTCAATTACAAACGTCCCGCTGAGACCGATAGGCATTAGTTCTCCTGGTCATAAACAAAATTATTCAAAATTCTGGTTTACATAGCCCTAACGCAATTGTCACTGGCCTCGGTACAAATGTTTTTGTGGTTTTTTTTGAGACATCACCTCACCCTAAACAGCTCATGCGTACACACATGCACACGTTTACCTCATGCTGCTAACTCCTTGTCCATTTGCTAAATGCTTTCAATTTAAGATTGAACCATTGAGAAAAAATGGTCACAATGGCAATGCAACTTCTTTGACATTTATTCAATAAAAGGTTAAAGTGTAGGACTGTTTAGCATTGCAAGTACAAACCAATAACTCCCGCCGTTACCATATCTTTGTAAAAAAAAAAAAAAAAGCAGGACAGGTACAAAACATGCTTTTTTACTTGAGAGGAGACGAGAGAGGGAGTTTTATATCTCGAGCAGTCAGGACCGTGCAGGTGTCCAGGTGAGGACAGGTATTCCAGTAAAGTGGAATGCAAAAGAAACACTGGCACGGAGCCAGGCCTTTCTGGTCTTTTCGTCGAAGCAAGAACATATTTAGTCCACCTGCCGTCTGCGGTTGGTATGCTGGGAGCTCATGAGGCACATTTACTCTTTTACCAGCCACGTGCCGTTTGAGTCACAGACTACCTCAGGAGGGCTTATGAAACGCGAGACGGATTCAAGTGAAATAAGTTGTGATTGTTCCACAACGATGCCCAATTATATAATACAAAACCACGTCAAATATCGTCAAGAAAATACAGAAAAGGCAAAAATACAATGGGCCGTGGAGGACGTGGCCTCTTAACTGTGACAAGAAAACTTTCACAAGCTGCAGGATTTTATGTATTTTGACATCGGCCGTCGTCTCATATCAATATTTGGTCAGACAGGGTTCAATTTTAGGGCTTCTAGACAAAGGTTGCAGAGGATGACAATACTTTGTTTTCACATTCTTACAAATTTTTGTGACAGCAGGATTGATTCTGCTCAAATGCTGCCTGCCACACTAGTTTGACACTTGTGATTCACCTCCCCTTTACAACTGAAATGACATAACCTCTTTCTGGCCTTGCTAAAGGTCAGCTTAGGTTGACAGTAGCCTGAGCAGTTGTTCCCCCCCCCCCCCCCCAAAGTTATTGTGCATTCATCGTTTCTCACTAAAAGTCAATATGCTCAGGCCGTACATGAGGCCCAATAAGAGTGTATAACGTGTTTTCTTCCTCATAAAAGCTGATTTTCTCTGTTTCTATCTGTATTTTCCAGCGAGCTGTCTTTCTTTCTCCCGGTAGCTCTTGTTGGCACTTTGGTACGTTTTTCGGTTTTCAAAGTCTGCGCGGGCTTCCTCACGCTTCTTCGTCCACACAAGGTAAATTTGCACTCTTTCTTCCTTTTCTTTATATTCCCACTGAAAGGTATTGTATTGCACTAACGCATATTATTATAGTAAATCCATACTATGATGCACCTTTAAAAATGTATGTAGGAGTTAACTGAGAATTGAACCACTAACCCCGACATGCGCCCCCATTTGCATGTAGCTATAGGACGACCTGCTGTCCACGTACAGAATAGGAGAATTAGATCTACTTTGACAACACAGGAACACACTCATTTGTACATTGGCCAAATTGGAGGTAAAGCAGACTCATTCATATGGGATATAAAGAGATAGAGCCAGCGGAGTGGTGGTTCAGTGTAAGCCCTAGATATAGTAGTAGTATCTTGGCTAAGTAAGAACGATCATTTTATGGTCCTTTTATCGCACAGATAAAGTTTCTATAGTAAAATGAGGAGGACGAGAGAACTAAGGAGCGAGAAAGAGATAGTGTGGGCCTGTAGGTAGTGCACACTAACAGCTGTTTGGGCTGAGGCTCTGGGGACAGTTTGAGTTGGGTAAACCTAACGTTTTCTGCAGGGGTAAGGAGTCTCCCGAGAGTAATCTGACAGGGCTGTTAAAATATGTTCAGCCTGTGCGTGAGGATGTGTGCATCATGATAAAACAGCATTTGACAAACAACATGTACATTTGCAAATGCGTTTGTGTGTGTGGAAAACATCTGCAGTCGAGTACAGACGAGGTACTAACTATGAATTATTGAATGCTTCGTTTTGTGTGCACTTTAAATAAGAATTGAATTTGGTTGAAAGCTTTTACAACCGTTGCACTGAAAATACGGTGTGTGTTTATGGTATAGTAAACGTGTGTACATGTGTGAAATCTATCGCCACCAACAGCGCTGTGTTTGGAAAGCTGGCCTTGTGGTTGTGGGTCTGTGCGCTGTGTGTCTCTGCTTGCACGTCCAGGCTGAGGCAACATTAACACGTTTACAGTCCCAGGATGCGTATTCAGAAATTCAACTGGAGTTTTTTTTTTTTTTTTTTTTGTCACGGCGAGGCCAAAATTTTTTTTTCTGGCTTTGCATCCCTCCTCGTCCCTCTCAGCTTCATACCATGTATTGTCTCTTTCTCTACCTGCCTTTCAAAGTCTGATCGACACACTGGTTAGGTGATATTGTTGACAGATAATGTACACTGCGATGTAATAAAGCTGCAATTTGTTATTTTAAAAGTAAAACTTGGCAGAAACTTAAATATATCTTTTTAAATTCATAGTTTACAAGCGAAATTGGAACCTCTGACTATGCATTGTCCATCCAACCGGCTGCAATAAACTGAGCTATTGTTTAAAAATTTGCAAACCATGCTGAAGAGTTCTATGCATTAATGACACCAAACCATCTGAAATGAGAACTTTTTGGGTTCTAGACCGTAGACAGAACAATCGTGGACAAAGATAAGACTGTTTACTCCCTTTATAAAAAAGGCAGCTGCCTATAGAGTAGGGTTAGCTGCTAAATACAACAACAAACAGGAAATTACCCAAAACACTCACTGTGCCTTTAATGTTATGTAAGCTTTTTCTTTTTTACTTTGTCTTACTCAGTGCATATCTATACAATAGCTACGTTTGAAAAATTATGTCAATAATGTCTGTTTATGTTAAAGTAAAAAAATATAGTTTTTTTTTTGTACTATCAAATATTAACAGTGGTATCAGCCTCAAACTTGTAGCATCAGTCAGCTCTACCGTCTTTACCCAGTTTTCTTTTCTTACTGTCTCCTTCCTACTTGGACCACAATGCAGCAGCGCAGCCAGCAGCTGCAGACTATACGAAGAGGGGCAGGGTTGGTTAGCTACGAATTAAGTTTAGTACTTGGTTTATTTTTTTTTATAGGATTTAATCACATCAAGCAGCCACACTTCTTTCTTAATTTGCATGTGTCTGCATTAACATGCCACAGTGTGAATGTCAACCACACAATAGCCTCTGCTGTCAAAATCGGTCTTCTGCTGCGACTATATATTCTAGGCAACATATGAGGTGGCCAACTGCATCAGGGCTCAGCTCAATCTCAATACCATCTGCTTTCCTCTCACACTCTATCTCCTCCAAAACAAATTTTTAAGAGTGGCTTCAGCTTCAATGAGGAAAAATTTCACCAAGCGTGAGCTGACGGTATTCATACGCAAACCTGGAGAAGCTGATGTCAATGCAAAGTGAACTGCAACTGGATAACGTGATGACATTTTTGAAGATTAGGGCAAGAAATGCCCGAATACCTCAGATGTACTGTCATTAATAACTTAAGATCTAATGATCAGACTCAAATCCCTCCTCAAATCGTGCAAAAATCTCCGCCGTGCTGACTTTGGCTGTCAGATAGAAGACGAACCAACAGGAGGGGAAATTTCACATCAGTGTAAGGAAAAGACCTGAAGGTCAAAGATGTTAAGTTTCCATTCGGTGGAGAAAAAGGAGACTCCTGCATTCCCAGACAATGGTTCACATTCCATAACACCTCTCTGTGTCCTGTGAATCATACACACTGAGACAGACTGACTGAGGTTATCTGTTCACACACACACACACAGCCAAGAAAATCTCAATGGAATACCTCGGATGCATTATACCTTAGAGGGTGCTACAGGCTACAGTTAGCAGAGCTAGAATTAAACAATGACTGCATGTATCACTGGATCAGTGAGCCGGAAATTTATAAATCATGTTTTACATAATTAAAAGCCTGTGAAAACTCATGAATTTTCTAAAAAAAAACACAACAATCAGATAAATAGATAAAACTCAGGAAAGAACCCAATCAGAGACGTTTGAAAAAAAGCTTTAAGCTAGACTTAAGGTGAATGTTACAATTATTACCCAATCTCTTCTGTGAACATCATTCACAATTTCCTGTTTTTGTTTTGTTTGCATGGGCAGTTTTGATTTAACCTCCTTTGGTTAAATGGCCGGTGTGTTTACGGGTGATCTGATCGTGTGACTGCTTGACTTTCCTGACCTATCAAGACTTTTTTTTTTATTGTGACGTATCCTCTCCACGTTCCTGGAAATTAACATAAATGATGGTCAAACTAAAAAAGACAAATAGATCCCCCTGCAAGGCTGGAATTATCCTTATAAGTACTGTGCAACTCACCTGATGATCTTACTTTCTCAAACTGCATGTCGTGATAAACTCCCGATAATGATTACCATTCGTTTCAATTATCTCTTACACTGATGAATCCCTTTTGGAAAAGAAATTGTAGCATGATACGTTCTCAATTCTTGTGTTGCCCTGATAAAAACAAATTACTGTCAATGTAGCATTCTTGAATCCTGTGTTTTATTTTCCACTGTCAGTAAGATAACTTAGCTAAACTCCAAACACGCTTTTATCTGTTATATATTTAGACTATGACTCACTGTTCTTTTAATATTTCCCCCTTCTCCAACACATCCATGGGAGTTTTGTACTCTTCATCACACCAAAGGCTGCATTAGATCTTAAGGTATTGTGCCCGATCCTTTCTGTAGAGAGAGACAGCTGAAAACACCTGTGCGTCACCAGCTTGCATTCCCCTTCAGACTGAGGGTGTGTTTATGTGTCCTTTAAACCCCATGCCTGAAGCTAAGTCACACTTAAATTGCAATAAAAATAATACCCGTGCATGCCAGATCCATCATCTGAATCTCACAGCTTTCCATCTGAAAGGTTTTAGCACACAGATGTTGAATTTAAACTGCAAACACATCGTTGTTATTTTCATTTTTGAGGAGATCTGACTAAATCCAGCTTTGAAATCTCACTGGACTTGAAGCTCTTAAAGGTTTACACCTGAAATGAAATGAAATGGTTAAATTCATATTTGTCAGCTGCGAATCCAATTTACGAAATTAAATACATGCCAAAGAGGAATCAATATAGCAGCTAGTTGAAAAAGACCAGTTATAAAAACACTGTCTTACTTTCAGATGGAAATTTGCATCAGGAGTCTTCCTGCTTCAAAAATAAATAATACTGTAAAAAGGCAGTGTCTTTGTGAAACAGCTGCAAAAGCCAATATAATTCCTCTCTTGTCTTTTGACTTTTAAAAGGCTTGAGTCCCTTTTAAAAGTGCACTTTCAGACGCTGCACCCACAATCAGGCAGAAATGGGGGAAAAAAGCATTCCAAAAAGTACAAATCCCACACAAAATAGGGATGTTTGTACGGCATCAAAAGGCTACTGCTCACTGGCAGTGCTCCATATGACCAAATATGGAAAGAAAAAAAAATCCTGCCTTTTCCCGTAACCAAACTGGGAAAAAGAAAAAAAAAAAAAAAGAAAGAAAAAAAAAAAAAAAAAGAAAGGGAAGGGGGGGAAGGTTTTCTTGCATGCTGTGTGCACAGCGAGATAGAGCTCTCACACTCACTACACAGTGGCCACAGAGTTGGCTCCCTCTCAAAACAGCATGACTGATGGTGATGGTGGACCTGCCGTGACATCTCAGCGAACACTGTCGGGGCACACGCACACACACACACTCACGCACACGCACACGTACACACCTGCACGACTCACGAAAGAAGAGGCGCACCGATCTTTTCGCTGCGCTGACATTTAATTTTTTAACACACACAAAAGCTTTCTTCACTTTCACATATGAGCTCTATACCAGCGGTGCGCTTTGAGTCGGAGCCCCCTGGAAGGGAACATTCCTCTGGGTGAAAAAGCAGCCGTTTCCAGAGCCACAGTCCTTTGCTTAAGTTAGAAACGGTTTGTTTATCTGGTCCCCCTCGCTATACGGAGTGGGTTCTGACATTCTCCTGCCACTGCTGCTGCTGCTGCTGCAAAAAGGTCAATGCAGGCATGTCATTTCACAAGAAACGTATGAAATGATCTGGGATGGGTTTTTTTTTTTTTTTTTTGGGAGTGTGTGAGCTGCCAGCGATGTATAAAAACCACAGAACAAAGCAAAAAAAAAGAAAAAAGAAGTGCCTCTGTTTTTACAAAACTGTTTAGCTCGTAACTGAAGCTTTGTAGTAAACTTAGAAAAAGATTACTTTTTAAATATGCTTCATCTCTTTCTTGCAAAGTGAGAAGATGGTAAATATGCCACTTCTAGCAGGTAGCTTAGCTTTGCTGGCATAATTGTTAACAGGGATTCAGCTAGTTTGGCTTTGTCAGTACTTTTAAGACCGAAAGCAGTGAGACTACTCAAAAGTTAGTTAAAAAAAAACTAAATTCAAAAAGTCGTGGTCAGACGTAGTGCCTCTCCCTTCTTACAGTCTTTGCACTAAGATTGATCTTAGCATTAAGTTTTGCAAGAATTAGTTTAGTTCACGCTCGTGAAAAGTCTTTCTCGAAGACCATAATACTTTTTTTTTTACAACGGATATCTTTTGCTTTGCTGCCAAGTAACGAAGACGGGAGAAAAACGTGATAAATAAGCTATTCCGGCTCTTTCTTCCCCTGTTTGCACAGGATCCAGGCAGTCTTAGTTTTCAGCAGTGCACCCCTCTTATGTAAGCGTCTCCTTGAAAAAACACATCAGATATTCTGGCACAAATATCGAGAATGTCAAATAATCTCAATAAATATGCACCCCTGCACTTGACATGCGATATTAAGAGTCTGTTGTGTAATCCCACAAGGACTTTACAGTGAAGCCTTCATCTTTTTGTCACTCACAATCAAATGCGATATGAAAGCGTACATCCATTGAAGGGCCAGGGCAGCATCAGAACTACACTGTAATAGGATCAAACAAGACAGGAATCAAATGAATAAATAAATGCAATTTTTCCACATCATTTTTCTGTCAAAGCAAAACAGAGTTATGATAAATACACTAGGATAACATCAAGTCTTGTAGGACCTTGAGGTGCACTGTGACATTTTGAAGGCTATTAAATGGGATCGTAAATAAATAATGACAGACAGATGCCGAATGAAACCAAAGACAAAGGAGTCGGTGATCTCAATGCACTCGAAAAGAACAACGTCTCAACAGGTTGCTTAATGCTCCAGCGTACCTTCTGGACCAAAGGTTTATCTGTCCTTTTAAGCAAAACACACAAGAACATGTGACTTCTCATGAATCCATCTCTCATCCTGCTCTCGTATCCATTTCCAGGAGAAAAGCAGTCTCCTTCTCGTTCCTTCAGGACAGCTCGTCTTGACACCTGCCTTCTGTCAAAGTAAATGAGGCCCGAGCAGGAGTCTGTGTCTCCTCAACAGGACATTAATCTGCTACTAGTGAGCGGACCAGGGAGGCTAGTGGAATCAGAGCACTGATATATGGTGGGTTTTAGTCTAAGCACTGCTACTGCCGACACAGCAGCTAGAGAGAACGGTTTATCCAGCTGATGGCAATAAAGAGGAATCAAACAGAAGAGGATAAAAACAGAACGGAACAGAACAGAAATGATCTCTAGTGAGCAAGGAAAAGTTTAGTTGTCCTCTCAGAATCAGTTACTGAAAGATCACAGTTTCAGCCACTGCAAAAAAAACAAAAAACAACAAAAAAAGCCAGTGTGTCTGGCTAAAAGTCCCTCAGGCAAGATTCTGAACTTGTAGCATTTTAATAAGTGTAAGTCACTCTGGATGTGCACCAAAGCTCAATGACTACAACGTAAACGTGATTAGCATGATCCACAGCAGCCCACTGCCTCTGGTACATGGGCAATAACACGACATGCTGGAAGCATTAAGTGGAACATAAAAATGTATTTCTCATAAAGCTTGAGAGGTTCCTTATGTGCTTCTCTGAGGCAAAAAAAAAAAAAAAATATGGAAACAAAATGGATCTGCTGAACATTTGCGACATGCTTCCTATAAAAGCCACGTTTCGGTCTCGGGCGGACGTGTGGCTCTCTCGGTGTCCGGAGAGAAATTACACTTTGGTGAGGGAAGGAGAGAAAATTGGAAGGATGAAAGAAAAAAGAAGAATATAAACCACCAAGTGATTTATGTGGCTGACTCAAACCACGCTGCGAGAGGATGCCTTCTCCATCATACCTTACATGGAAACATACATGAGGGTAGAGTGAGGCTAAAAAGCATGATGCAATGCCCCCATGCACCGAGGGCCTGTTGAAAACATGACAGCTGAGTGAAAACCCCCGACACGAGTTTGCCTTTTTTGCGCATGCACCGCACTGAATCCCCTATCAGGAAAACACTAAGAAAATCACTTAAACAGAGGACCTATTTATTTAAATCACTCCAAAAAGTCATAAATCTTTATCTTTCCTGCCTTGTTTTAACACACGAGTCAGTAAATCCTGCGGTGGAATGCCAATTTTTTTGAAGAGTGCTGCGAGGCTTTTCAAGGGTATTACATGACAAGGTATTTTTCAAAATAAAGGGCTGCATTCCTGGAGAGAGAGATAGGAGGAGATTAAGGAGCGGGTGGGTGGTGGGCGGGGTGGTGGGTGAGCAAGATGACCTGACCGAGAGGGTCTATTACTCGCACTGGATGTGGAGAGGTGGAGCGATCCCCCTGACGCTGCTTTCGCTTCTGTCTTGCTGGGAAAAAAAATGGGAGCGTTTCTTCAAGACAAGACACACAGTGCATCCACACAAGTCAGAAAAAAGGTATGATAATAGAGAGCCGCACACCGGAGACAGAGCGGGACGTTTGGTTTTAGTTCAGCGGCTCCGTGTCGGGGTGTTCATTCGCACACGCTCTTCAGTGAATTGATGCAGGCCGGAGCTGCTTCACGGTGGATGTGCTGGGATGTGCTCCTCAGACAGGTGTGGGGACGAGAAGACATTTGTAAGCAGAATACTCAGAAGACATGTGATAATTGGGCACCAGTGGCCGCGACAGTGACCAAGAAGAGACAGCATTCGACATGTTTAAATTACTCTGCAAACTGTCTGCTGGTACACTGTAAGTTTCGGACCAAATGCGTTGAGCGTCCTTCAATCATCCTGCTTATTTTTCTGGCCATTTAAAGAGCAAGCTCCAAACACAACAAAAGAAAATGTCACCTAACCCGATATCACGCAAAACCATCGAACACACCTGTCAGTCCACTAGAGGACACCATGTCAATGTCACGTTTTGCCACGTTTGGCTCTTTAGTTGCAAAATGCTGCAATATAATGACAAACATGTTTAAAGTATTTAACATTTCGTGAAACACTTTTGCAAAGCAGATTTTTCTTTGAATATTTTGAAACCTACATCAGCTGGTAAACTGGTACATCGCCACCACCGACTGTGAGCTGAACGCTGTGAAACATTTGCATGTTGTTTCACCCACTTTTCTAATTCATTTATCCATTTTCTACAACAGACATTTGCATAAATCTGCCATCCTCTGAAGTCAGCAACAATTTGTTTTGCATTGTTTTATTAGTAACTTTTAGGTCGAATTCAACACTGAAGTTCATGAATTTTACAGTGATACTCATCTAAAACACAAGCCGGTACAAATCGAGAGTGCAAAGAATAGTTACCAGATGAGGGATTGTAATAGGCAAAGGACTGGTGGGGTCATCACAAAGTTCAGCACAGTAAACCAGTCCTAATCCCAGTCCGCCTACACCAGTTGACAGATATGAAGCCAGGAACTAGAAAACTCCAATAAATATCACACCCCTATGGAAAAGTTGCCTTTCAGGGATTTGCAGCAACACATTTTTAAGATATTAAACCCTTGCTTTTGAATCAGCGGACGCACATTCTCTAAGTGACAGTGAGCTCACCTCTCCTTCCAAAAAATACATTCCACTCTTCTCATACCTCAGATCCTTTCCGGGCTCTGCAGGGCTGAAGTTCACTCACTTTACCAGATCTCATTTTCGTGCATGGCTGTGCTGGCTGTTATTATTACTGTGGCAGTCGGCCAGCTTGGAAGGGTACATGCCTTCTGCCCCCATCTAAATCCCCCTCAGGGTGAAAGGTCCAAGCCAGGGCCTTAAGCCTGGACCATGCTTCACGCAGGTGTGTGAACATTCGACGCTTTGAGCTACACGTCTTTGCCTTCTGTTGAGTTCTCACTTGAAAATGAACGTTGCAGCTTTTGTGGATATATCACGCAACCACAAGAGAAAACTGACCCCTTTCGTTTCCATTCACTTCCGCTGAAAACAATCGTGCTGACCAGTTCCACAAAGGCCTACCGCAGCTGCACTTCATCAACTCTTCATGCAGACAGAAATTCTATGTGCTTCACCTTTGAGCGATTCAAAGGTCACACATCGCATTTGTTAGCACAGCAAGGACGTTCCTCCACAGCCGCCATTTCTGTTGACCATTGTGGTCAAAGGAAACAATCTGTATAGATTTAACAAGAAAATATTACCTTCTCAAGGACCGAGATTAATACCAGCATAATTGAGTAATATTCATCAGCTTTACGCATTCGCAGGACTTACAATGCCTTGTCATCAGCTTTCAGGTACTTGCGTTTAGCATGTTCCTGTAGCCTGGCTTTCCCCGACTATTGTTTAAAGTTTCATTCTTCGCTGTGATCGAAGTGGATCGAAGTCTGGAAACCCTGTTCACATTATGGTTCGCTCTGTCACTCTGAAGGGCGGACCAATCAGCGACCATTGAGGGTTGGCTGTGTGCGATGGCATTGATGTAATTCCAGCAATGGTGGCAGCAGAATAATTTCAGCACGCAAAATGTGGTATATGTTGGCCAATGCCAATTGGGTAAAGGCTGCTCCAATAGTGCTCCAAAATCAAGATGCAACAACTGGAAACTGGAAATCCCCAGTGGAGCGTGGTCAGAACCATATATTCCCACAATGAATTTGGGTTTGGTAATACAATGCTGATGTTCTGGGCCTTATACAGTCGATAATGTTTGTCAGCTTCTGTCAAGTCTGCCATTGTGTTCATTTTTTTCTGTCAGTCTCGATGTCTAAGTGACCACCGGTGCAAACACCTGCAGTGTCAAACTTGAACTGCGTCTTTCAGGAGAGTTACCCCACGTCTGTCTATGTCTTCTCTCGTTCTGTGGTTATGTGACTTTGGGAGCCATTGCCAAAAATTCCAGGAAACCCTAGAGCTTCATGAGACATAACAAAGCTCTCTCTCTTCCTCTGCATTTGTCTCCTTCATTGTAGATTACACTATGTTTCACTGTCTGCCTCAGCAGGCCTGGAAGCTCTGCAGTTCATTCTCCCCGGGAGTTAAAGTAATTTTATTCAGTGGCTGATTGACTCATATCACACTATTATAAATGCTGGAGTCTCTTACTTTTAATGCCTGTGCTAATTCTAGACCACAGACTATTTAGACCATGGAAGACGCAATCATCATTGAATGCCATTAGCATGATGTGGCATTTACCACTAAATTGAGGATAAAATTCAGCTTCAGAGGTTAATATATGTGCAGTATTTAAGCCTCCTAATTTCTAAATTTATTAGAATAACACATATCTCAGACAGCCATGAAATTGTAAATAATTGAGCAGTGCTCTTAGGAGGCTTCTCTGGTTGCTCTGTGGAGGTTGCTGCAAGCGTTTTTTTTAGCTGATGGCAAAACTGGAAATGAGATTCAGTTCACAAAGCAGCAGCGCTAAATGGGAATAAATCCAAAACCACAGCCACCCCCTAGTCTGTCCATGGGGGTTCACCCATGTCGTCTGGTTGGAAAATTGTCTCCTATACCTGGGTCAACTCAGCTGTCAAACACATAGATGCATGTCTGAACCCCCTCATACACATAGACATGCACCTACATACACACCTATTCACCCACCACCCACCTTGTGTTTATGTTCAGAACTTGAGTGACTGGTATTTCATTTCGGCCTGCCCGGAGCCCTTTTGCACAGTTTGGCTTGGCCGGTGTACCATTACTGGTCATTAAGTCTAACCTGAACTAATAGGGGCCCATTTTCCAAGGTGGTCTCCCAGGTGGCTGTCATAGGAGTGAGTGGTACTGCGGGGCTCAGGGCTTGACTCAGACACACAGAACCTCGTGAAAAATCTGCCGGGACGCAAGCCAGACTTCATCATACATGGGACGCACACTCTTTGATAACAAGAACCCATTGTTCCAGGGGGGGCATCTGGGTGTTTTGTTTCTCATTAAGGCAGCCTTAATGAGGCCAGCCAAAACGGGCACCCCACCTCATCCCTAATATATACTGTACCGGGTTCATCAACATCTAACTCAATAAACCATCAAAAGTCCTCCACCATAAATAAAACCAAGTCAGGCCAAGAAACATTATACGCTAATATACCAAAGTATTGATATTCAGTAGAGCAAGACTAATACTTGGTCTAGACCAATATATTGGCCAATATTAGATTATTGCAGTTATATTCAACATTTGCCATACGTACACTCTACTTAGCTGGCACAGGTACATCAATTCACAGTTTCAATTTGAGTAAATCTTACATTAGAACACCTAATGTCACTGTTGTCAAACTAATCTTTGGCCACATGCCTGTCTGAGTTGTATGCGCTACAGTAAATGGGAACTAAAGCCCTCTTTGTGCACAGTCGTCTAAAAAATGTTTTCCCCTCTACCAATAGCTTGTTTGTGAGGCATTTTTTTGGACAACTGTAAATTGTAGCTACAGAAAACAATCCCCTTTAAACTGCATGAAAGCTGAAGACTTGTACAATCATGTTTAATGTAATTTTATTTTCTTCTTTTAAATGGAATTAAAATTGAAAAAAGTTTGTTCAGGAACCTTGTCGAAGTCAAGGTATTGATACCGGTATCGAAAATTCTTGAAGGATAACCAGCCTTAGTCTCTATCCACCTATTCTTCTTCTATTAATATGCAATTTTTTTTGATAGTTAATTGTTTAGTCTGCAAAATGTAAAAAACAAGAAGTAAAAAATTACCATCCCAACTTCCCAGAGCCCGAAGAGACATCTGAAAATTGCTTTTTATTCAACCAGTAGTCCACAACTGAAATATTCGTTTCATTTACTACAGTATACAAGAAAGAATCGTTGCACACCCCCATCTGATTCTTACAAGCAATTCACTTTATGTTTAGACAACCTTGTCACTTTATGTTCATTGCTCTGTATTTAAGAAGGAAGGTTATGGGTACCTTATCTCTATGTTATGCTATTAAAGGCACTCAAAAGCTCACAATACTTAAACAATAATTAAAAAGACGAAGTGTTTTCACATGAGCAGATTAGGTCAGATTAAATACTTTACTGTTCCTGAGGAAGAGATCTTATTTCACCATTAAACTCTTCATATGTTTTAGGTGTGCACTACTCCGTTGTGGCATGTGTCATCATTAATCAGAAGAGAAGAAGCCATTAGTCTAAATGCAGGGGTAATTAATCCACGCTCACACTCCATTAGATGTCATGCTCAATTTGCGCGAAGAGCTGTGTACTGCGTAAATAGGCAGAGACGATGGGATCCACAGCTATTATTCCTGAGTAGCATGGCATCTCAAGACCTGCTCTAGTGCTGTCGAGGTGCTAAAGCGTTATCTTCAACTGCTGAGCACACATTCTATTTCAAGTGGATATTACAACTCAAATTGAAAGTAAAATGAAATGAATGACGGTCTGTATCAAAATAACTGTAATCATGTGGTGTTTTTTTTTTACATAGGAAATCTGTGAACTCTGCTGTCTGATCAGAGGATAATCATATGCATATGTATCTCAGTCATGAAAAATGTGACTGGACTTCAGCACTAAAGCCAAACCATAAACCTCCAACAAGGTTAAACTGCAGTAGGGCATATAGTATGAATCAGCCCTTAGTTTAATAAGTACCATTTGGCTGTCACCTCGGCGGCCGAAGAGCTGCTCTATTACAGTAAAGCCCCTCCAGTACAGCGCTGGGGTTATTCAATAAAAACCTGACTGAGTGTTTCTCCCAATCACCACTGGCAGAGCTCTGATGAGGTAAAGAGCTCTCCTATGCCAGCCTCTGTCCCTGCGGAGCAGCGTCTGATTAAAATGGTTTTCTGAGGCCATATTTTTGTTCTTCTTGTCCCCTTGCCAGACCTAAGTTAGAGTACAGAGAGAAAAATTGACAAATTACCTAATGCAGACTGAAATGAATCCACGAAAAAAGATCTAATCTATAAAGGCCGCCGATAGGTAGATAGATGGGAGCGCTGGATTACTACTTTTTGGAGAAATTGTTGGTATCTATATCTCAAAGACGCAGGAAGAAAATGTTGAAAGTGTGCCTAAACACACTTACATTTGTTACTGTTGTTGAGGGAGAAATGGCTTCGCATCAGCTATTCTGCGCTTTTGATCTCCAGCCTTAATCACTTTCACTCACACGCACGCTTATCTTTTAAACCCCCTCTCTCACCCCAACAGGGCAGTGACATGTGAAGTGGAAAGAAATGGCAACAACCGAATGGCCCACTAGCGCCGGCTCTCTTACTCTCACGTCCTCTCGCCTCGCTTGTAATACATTCCTGAGCAATCCTCGGAGGCTCATATGTAAATGCCTGAGTATGCTTCTGATTAGGAGGCACAAAGAGTACACTCTATAAATGCGCTCTTAAACAATTACCACTGCTCCCAACTGCAGCCCCGACACAGACCTCAGACTGTGCTGCTGCCTGACTGGCCTATTCAGGTGGGAAAGTTGGACGTGGACCATTTGCAACAATGTGCCTTGCTTTAAGACACATGTCTGGTTTTAAGTGCCAGATTGAGAAAGGTTTGAGAAACATTATGAATGAATCAAATTTCAATTTCGTGATGAAGCAAGCTGATTAGATGATGAACTGACCAGAGTAAAATTGGCCACCCATACTTTTGATTATCAATTAATCATTTAAAGCTGCTGTAATCAATATTTTTCCATTAGTGAAGCATCAAATAATCATGTGTAATGTAACCCAGTCATAAAGCCATAGACAGTTATCGCCCCTTGGATCACGTTGCCAGAAACACAACTCCAATGTAATGTTAATGTTGAACTATGTCGGCAAAATGTCCCCAATGTTGTGCTTGCAGCTTGTTTCTACTTAATGAAAGTGGCAGAAAGAGGAGTGGATGCAGGTTTGAGTCATTTACAAAAGCTAAAAATGCAACATTTACTGGTTCCACTTTCTCAAATGAGGACTTGTGGTTTTTCTCCGGTTTTTTTTCTCTTGTAAAATGAATTTCTTTGATTCTTGGAACATATGAAGAGTTCATTCCAGAAAATAATTGTCAGATTTGATGGTAAAAAATAATTGTTAGTTGCAGCCTGGAAGGCCATAATAAGTTGTGATACCATGTGACAGTGCTGGACTCTCCTCAGATTTTACACCAAGACTTAAAATAAACGTTCAAATAAATAGAACTTTGTTGAAACAAAAAGCAGCTATGAAGCTCATCCAAAGACTGAAAGAGAATTACAGTAGAAGTCTGACTCATGTGAATACCCATGTAAGGACACAGTGATTGTTTTATGTGTATGAGGTAAGTCCTCACTTCCATCATTACCACATACGAGCCCGATCTCGCTCCTGCCAGTTCTCGCTCCGAGGATGGCAGGCGTCCAACACGGACTCTCCAAGCTGTCCTTCACATTCGCCATACACACTTCAACACATACAGCAGCTCTAGAGCCACAAGCATAAATCCAGCAGGCCTATAACTGACCCGCACATTGCCCTGTCTGTTTTCCCCCCTGTGCGATTCATAGAGCGGTTAACCTCGCTAACTGTGTAAACACATGACCTCACCGGTCATGTGCTCGCGCGCTGAATGGTATTTTTCACACACTCCTCTGGGATTTACATCACCTTATTACCTCCACGTTCCCTTAATTCCCGATTACCCTAAAATATGGGACTTTTAAACGGTGATTTGACAGGCTCTTGATTAGCTGTGTTTGTTTAGATTTGGGACTCTTTGAGAAGAAGACGAAAGGCTGAGAAGAGGAGGAGGAGGAGGAGGAAGAGGAGGAGGAGGAGGAGGAGAGGGGAGGTGAAGAGAGGACAGAGTGGAAAGAATGGAAAGTTGGCAAAGAGAAGAAGTCGGGCGAAGTGAGAATGAACGTTATAGTAATCATTTCTTTTCTGGAGAAAAAGAGCTGAGGTGAAATAGACTGGTGTTACAGGAAAGAAGGGAGGCGAAGGGGAAGTTAATGTAGCTGTTAGGGAGAGACATGTAAGGTGGGTCCTCTGCCACAGGGACACACTGTGCACGTCTGAGGTCCCAGTGGGAGGACGCCGAAGGAAAACACAAGGCCAATCAGCTAACAGAGACATTTCCTGTGCTTGTTTTATCAGATGAGAAGAAGCCCAAAGGCTAAATGTCCCCTCTCAACAAGGTTGCACACTTCTTCGAATAACCCGCTTCAGGGAATGAAGGGGAGAACATGCATCTTTGTAGGATGACATCAGAAGCGCTGCTTAGGAGCACTGACCTCACTCTCGCACAATCAATCATCAACTAAAACCCCATGAAATGCAGACCACGTGAGTAAGAGAGGAAGTTTTTACCTTTTAAGATATGAAGGTTGCCTCGTGAATTATATCATCCACTATTAAAAAAACAAAGATCCAGTAAGAGCAAATAGGAATACAATAGTTTTTTTTTAAATTTTGTATAGCTATTAAACTTCTGGCATCTGGCAACGAGCATATGGCAAACCAGTGTGCCAATTACCAACACTGACGTGCCATGCAGCCTATTAGGCAATCTGGCCTTGAGTGATCGCACTTTAAAGTCAGAAAACGATACGAGTGAGAGGTTGATCTAACAAACCCTCTTCATCAGAGTGTGACTAAAGCCCAGAGGAATTCAAACACAGGTCTTTTGTGCCCACATGACTGCTTCAGACAGGAGAATCAAAGTTTGAGAGCTAGTTTGGAAGGAAAGGAAGTCAAAATATAGATCCTGGGACGGGGGATCATTATGAAATTCTTTATGCATGTACAGTGTATCGAATATGTGGCTCGAAAAAAAAACTATTAAATCAGGCTTAATTTGGTGGTGAATCTGTTATAGGTCTGGAAAGATGAGGAGAGCAAGCATTCTCCATTACCCAGGACACAACTACAGTCTAATTGTGCAGTGAACTAATGCCAGAACATCCAAGAGCTACGTGCTCCCCCTACACAACTGTTCCATGTCAGCTTGGCTGCAAAATGAGGAACAACAAACAGGGTATAAAGCTAAATGACACACACGGAAAAATTCACAGTACGAGAAATGTTCCTTTTTGACATGGCAAATACCAGAAATTTATATATCACAAACCCTCACTGCATAAAAAAAAAAAAAAAAAACATCATCTAAGGTTTCACACCCTCGTGTGACTTCACAAGCCCTTAAGCAGCCCTGCCAGTTTTGGCCTACCACTTGCTGACCGTCGTTACTCGGTGAGAGAGTTCAGAATTCCTCTCCAACCCGACATCTGCCCGTCCGTCCAAGCTCACCATATTATACAACTTAGTGTGCGGTTCTGGATGCAGTGCCTTCAAATTACATGCTATCGAATTCAAAGGCAAGCGGGGGGGGGGGGGGGGGGGGGACAGAACGAGTACGCTGTGGGGCTCGAGTCCAGGCCCAGAGTCCCACGAGCGTTAGCGGCGCGTCAATCACAATCGCTTCACATGAGCTGAACCCTGTCCTACTCCTGCTGCCGTCCAGAAGACACAAACCTAACAACCGAAACTGACGTTATTCCAAGCAAGTGGTGCACACTGATGACAAGGACACCATTGATAAAACAGGGAGCACTAATTTTGCTTGTGGTTCTGCAGGCACGGTTGAGGCCGCATCTCTTTCTCAAAGCATATTCTTATAACAAACAAATCTGCATAAGATTAAACCAACGCGGTAAAACGACTTGAGCACAGGAAACATGCTTGACATTGTTTCACTGGTCCGTTATGAGAAGAAACCAGAAAATAGCTCTGGCACCTGCTGTGCACAAACAATGTATGTTTGGACTGACATGTCAGCATGTGATCACTGGAAACGGAGCCACAAAGCCTCAACGCCGAACAAAGTGTAGGTACACATCTATTTTTAAAAGGAACAAAGTGGTCCGATCATTTGTGTTAGAAAGTCGCCTCTGCCAGTTTTCCATTGAATTCAAATTCAGTTCGCCACTTGGTTGGCTGCCTTCGCTCAGCGGTGGTAAAAAACTATTGCCTCGCAAGGAAACTCTGGTTTCTTGCTTTGGAACTTGATACGTCGCTGGATTATGAGCATCGAGCGTCAAACTATAACAAAGCACCTACAAACAGTTCATCTGTGTAAACACACAACTGTAGATGCTTCATGCCTTGGCATCTCTTGATTGGGAAGAGAAAGAGGCAGAATAATCACCCACTCCAACAGCTAACTTTAAACAGAGGGAGAAGAGAGGACGGGGATGGAAAAGGAGACGGAGGGAGAAAGAGGGAAGTCAGCATACAGTAACTAGAAGCTTTCACCGCACTGCGCAGTCCAGAGCCAGACTCCGGAAATGCATGGCAGTGTTCCCTACATCCTGCCAGCCCAGCCCTAACCCTGGCCCTGGCTCTCGCCCCACACTGCCAAACCCCTGTTATCACTCTGTGCAATTACCTCCAGATTCTTCGCCACCCATATCATATCGTGCCAATTATAAAATCCCCTTCTAAGTACAAAGCACGACATGCGTTTTAGCGTAAAGCCTGCAGTTTTATTGGTTTCAGCCTAGAAATAGCTGCGCGTGTATGTTTCTGTACGTGTGTGAACATGCATGCAAAAACTTGAAACAACACAACAAAATAGGTCCTATAGCCGTGGTACCTCTGCAATTGCCAGGGAGCGGACAAAATCGAGTGGTTCAACCAATCAGTTCCTCCAGGACATTGTGATCTTGCTGTCATAATAATGAACACAAATGCAACCAATTCCTGCAGTTTTTTTTTACCGCGAAAAGATTTTCTCTGCGGAAGCTATGCTAAAGGTATCATAGCACAAAGTAATCCTGTCCAAACAAAAATCGCTTTGTCAACAAAAATAACTCCAGATAGCAAGGCTCACTACCTCTCCTCTCACCATCAAAACAAACCTCATGCCGGCTGAGTGGAAAAACCATAATGGTCGGGGTTTATGGGAAATGTGGTCTTATCATGGGAATGAGGAATATGTTAAATTAGTTTTATACACACTTCCAGTTGTGAGAGTGCACTTTGTTGCTGTGCATACAGTATGTGTTGAATTGATATAATTTAAAAAGCTGCTAAAGCCCTTCATTTTACAGGAGATTTAGCCATTGTGTTGTATATTACAGTCACAGACGGTCTGTTTTGTATGGTGACATCATTTTTGGGAATTCTTTTGTAAATTTAACCCTCACGGTACTCTAAGTTAAATTTTTTTTTACAAAAACAAAGATTTGAACTAAAATATTTCTGTGATGTGCAGTACGTTTATAATCGTAGGAAGGGATTACATGACTTTTTATTCGATAGTAGTTTAAAAAGAAATCTAGTTTTTTCTTCGACTCGATAGCTTTGCTAACTTCTGCAATTTTACCACAAAAAATTACTTTAAACTTCGCAAACTACATCAAAAGTTTTAAGAAAAGCTGCTGCAATATCAAGCCTTGTTAATCGCAACAATCACAAAATAAGTGGACTGACTAATTTAACAAAAAAGGAATTATGATTTGTTAATATATATCATATATAGTGGATAAAAAAAAAGTTTAATCTTCAGCCAGAAGTAATGGATAAACAGCTGAAATAGTTAGCTAAAAGGAGTGGTTAAAAAAAAGAAATGCTTAGCTTAAAGTAATTGGTAAATTAAATACCAAAAGGAAATGTATAAATGGCTGATTTTTGTTTAAATAATGGACAGAGAGTTTGAAATAGTTAGCTGACAGTATAAGAAAAGTGGTCAAATAAGTTTAAGTACGGTTAAATGGAAGACAAAGCCAAAAGGATAGCTGGTTAAAAATTGCCTGAGGTAACCTAATGAATAAATGCCTAAAATATTAGTAGTGGAAATGAGCACATTGGGACCATGAACCATGACCGGGTGGTGTTGCTGGACGGGTACTGAGGGTAGTTTGTTGGGCCTGTGGGGGTACAAAAGCGTTGAGAACCACTGTACCAGAAGACTGTTATGCATCGCATTCCAGAGCCTATTCCAATCATCTGTCACCAGGTTGGGCCTGCACCTTATAAGGAGCGGAGGGCATTCTCCATGTGTTTTCCCAACACTGCACAACTTATCAGATACAGTTTCATGGACAATTACGATGCTGTCTCTTGGCCTGGAAGCGTTCAAAAAGAAAAGAACCTACAGATCTACCCTCTCCCTCCGCCCTCTCCCATTTGCCATGCTTCCATTTCGCAGATACTACAATGTAATAAAGCCGAGATCAAAAGACTTTATGCCCAACTCGAGTACAATGAGACTTGAAGAGAGCCTTTTTGCCTGAGGGGTGGTGGGATTGCAAAGAACGTGATACCTCGAAACGATGAGAAGCGGATTCATCTGCGGAGTGAGCAGGCCTGCCCCCTGCAAGTCTGCCCTGTGGCTTTGTCTGCAGGAGATGCTGGATGCGTTTGAGGTTCATACACGAAAAGACAATTGCCTTCTGTATCTCAGCGTGGTTTTACGCTCAGATTTGATCTTTGAGGAGTATGTGGTGTGCTGTCAGCCATATGGGGCCCACCCCGAGCCAACTTTATACACTTTCCTCAAATTTCAACAGGTTTAGTCACATTCTGGATCAGGGGCACAACTTTCCTTCAGCAAATGGAGGATGCTGCTGGCAGGAAGGCAAAAAAAAAAAAAAAAAAAAAAAAAAAAAAAAAAGGGGGTAAATCTTTGCAACGTTCTCTTCCGGGCCGAAATGTTGACTCAGGCTGCAGTGAGCGTCATGTCGGCTGAGAGGCGATGAAAATGTTGGCTGGCCAAGGTTTTGGAGGCACCCCGCCCTCCCTTCCCTCCATCCCTTCATACTTCCCCCGATAAGAATCGGGAGGAGTGAGCGCGCACTACAGGGTTGGACGTCTGCGTTTCTTTGTGCAGTCCCGCGGTTAAGAAATATTTACATGACAGCGTCATGACTTTGAACCATCGAAAAGTTCTGCATAGCTCGCAATCACGACTTTACTTTGCGTTAAGTGAACTGCTGGCGTGGAAAAACGCGTAAAAGAGGGAGCGGCTCGAAGCCAAAACTTTCAGAAAAGTAGAAATAAGCAGCCCTTTGCGCGCAACCGAGATCCAGTATGATACTCTACATACTCTACCGCCGTCGTGAAACGCATCGTGTTTTTCTCTCGCTGGAGCATCCTCAACTTTTCACCAGAATAAGGTCTGATAATCAACCTCAAAAAGGGTTTGGTAAAGTTTTTTTTGTTTGTTTTTTTTTTGCGCTTACCTCCGGATCTGAACGGGACAAAGTAGAGCTGTAGAGTCGAGCAAGAGGAGAGGAGAGGGAGCCAGTCTGCAGTCGGTCCTCCACTACACTCAATGATAAAACCAAACTGACTGAGGACCCGTTCAAGCCCCTCCCTCTTTAAGACATAATCGCACATCTACTCTTGGCCGAGTTGTCTGCTTCAGACTGCTGTTCCAGCGCCAAGCACACTCCTCTCACAAAGTCCAAAATGAAATATTAAATATGCCAATTCTGAGAAGACCTTGTGCAAAAGTTGCTATATCTGAAGTGACTTTAGGCTCTTTTTTTTTTTTTTTTTTTTTTTAGTAATCCCTCTGGAGGTCTGTGAAAAATACTATTCTGTCATATGAAATGTTCCTCTTGCACTATTTGCTCACATGCAGACCATGAGCCCAAAAAGGCAGCATAATGTGCTGCCACAGACTTCTGACCTAAAGTAAGCAATCATAACAAATAACCACAGTTATCAATCAGGTAGACTGTAAATCACACTCATTCTCATTTAGAAGCATGTAGGCTTGCTACCCAACACGTCGCCCACTGCTGCAGCTACATTTACTGGAAAAAAAAAAAAAGAAGTTTGACTTCATCATTGCACATAGCTAACCCCCCCCCCCCCCCCCACTGGCCGCTGATTGATCCGCCCTTCACAGTGGCCCTGCCATAATGCCAACAGGGTTTCCAGACAATAATCACGGCGAAGAACACTGAAGCTGTGAGCAATAGTCTGGGAACACACAGCTCTGTGAACAGCTGCATGCCTCCAATATGTGGACAAGTCATCACAGTCTCAACCAGCTGCACCAACTCGCCTGTGCTAGAAACCCAAAACGGTCGCTGAATTTAAAGAGAGGCTGTGAAGAGGTCCATCGGTCCTCGTGTCTCTACAATTCATCTTTGAAACAATATATAGACAATCAAATGTGCAACAATTAATTATTTTACTCGATCTACGATTGGGTCCATACAATCTAAGTTTACAATCATCAGTTATAAAAAAAGAAAAAAGTAATAACTACTAACTTAGTGCCACTGGCAGCTGTGATCCTGTACACATCGTGCATACATTTGTCTATGATTTTGTTTGCTTTAACATCCGTTCTTGAAAATGAAACTGAAACAACAAAACATCCTTTGTTTCTCTTATTCTCTCGCTCTTGTGCTGCAGAGTCATTTTAATTGGCCCCAGTACATATGTTTAACTTGTGCTCCTCTCCTCACATTTCCCAGCATGCCCTCTTCCTTTGTACATTTTGAGAATAAAGCAGTCAAATAAAATAGTGGTCTATTTCCACAGAGTGACTCTTTAAGTGAGAGCACTCTATGGCTTTTGTCATGTGCATGTCTGTGTTTTACTGCGCCAGGGCTGCAGACAGAATTTTAGAAATACTGAAGTTAAGTCACCGCATCCCATATTTGGACAACAACAACAACAACCAAAAGGTTACCTGATTTATTTAGGTCATCGATGGTGGTGAGGAAACACTGAATTATTTAATTGGGTTTTTTTTCATTTCACAGACCTAAAAGTAATACAATTTTAAAGAGCAAATACTGGAGGTTTTTTTTTTGTTTGTTTTGTTTGTTGTTCTTTGAACAACATAACACCATAATGTTGATAAATCCCACAAATTCCCGGAAAAAATACAGACGACCCGAATGTGTTCGATAAAAACTACAGCTCTAACTTGACATTCAGCATCAGCTTATAAAAAAAACAACAAAAAAAACATGATCGCACCTCACACACCAATTGTTTTAAAAACATATAGTATTTTAAGATAAAGGATACCGATAGAAAGTTTAGTGTTTGGTCCTCACCACATAAAGCACCTCCGCTATTAGCGACCTTCCGTCTGTCAGCAGTTTTTCCTGAGGATCCAGGGAGCTGGAGGTGACAAACACAATGGCTGCAGTATTCTACTTTCTACTATGAAACGGCAGTATGCAGACACTGCCCCGCTTTGTTTCCCCCTTTTAAAACAACGATGCTCCAAAACAAAGAATGAACTTTAGGCCCCTGGTGCAGAAATGAGCACCATATGCGCTGGTGCTCTTTTGCATGTGTTTCCTTAAGATAAAGCGAAATGAATGCGGTCTGTTGATTGTGTGCATGTGCAAATGCAAGCGTGCGGCGCTCATGCTTGCTGTAAGTGTGCGTGACATAATAAGATGTGCACGAGGAGGCAGGAGAGACAAAGACGGAGTCAGGGAGGGGGCAGAAGACCGTCCTGCTCAACAAATCTCAAAATGTGTTTATCTTCATTACTTTAAAAGAATTATGCATTCGACGATAAAAACCTGCCATTTTCCTGATTGCATGTTTCTTTTAGACTTCTATTCCAGTGTGCACACAACATCTTGGCCTTCAAAAGAAACCTCCATTACCCCGATACCGAATCACTCTATGGCATAATTTGATTACCAAAAATGATGGCTAGGCTTGATGGCATGTTTATAGTAAGTACAATGCTCTTATACTCAAACCCGATTGCTATATTTACATCATGAGCTCAGGTGTTTACCTCAGCCACACACTTCAGTTTACGCTCAGCCTCCTCGGGGCTCTGGCCTTGCCTTAGTGTACGTGTGATTTAGCAATTGAGTTCTGTGATTGAAAAAAAAAAGAAAAAAGACCCTTATTACAGCCGAGTGGACATCGCACCACCCCAAAAGGTCTTAGCCATATTAGCACCGGCAGAGGCGGTGGCGAACAGACACCGGCCGAGGAGGAAAACATTATTGCTCTCGGCTGTTTTGCTTTCTGTGAACCGTCTGCAGCTGCTGTCAAGGATTCACAGATCTTCGCAGCCTCAGGCCAGAGCGCTTCACATTGCCAGATTTATCTGACATATATACCTTCAAAATGTTACATCAGATCAAACACCCCTGAAGCAATTATGAAGGTTTTTACACCACGTTGCTTTCAACAAACCCCATTTCGTCATATTGTTTTAAATCAGATGAAAGAGTGCGTTGCCGTGGTGCATGAAACCTACGTCACAGGTGAAGTTAAGATTTGCCTCTAAAGTTGTGTTCAGTTATCGAAAGGTGCTACTGGTGATGATGTGTGATCAGTTTTTTTTTTTTTTTATTTTTTTTATTTTTTTTAAGAGTAAAGTTATCTCATCAAAGTCAGACATTAACTTGATACGGATTAACTTGTACAGCCTTACTCTGACTGCGTTGCTACGTACGATGAATGATTGGTATCTCGGCTGCCTCGGTGGCTCAGCTGGTCGATGTGCATACCAAATACCTGCGGCACCCTGGGTGAAATCCGAGACTTTTATCATTCCGATTGTTCTCCGGTTCCTTCCTGCGTCTGTCAACCGTCAACCGTTCGAAGACAAAAAAAAAATGCTGCTTGTTGGCACACATCTGGATTATTTCCCCAGTGCATGGTTCATGTTTGGCTTCACAATGACTTCTATTCTGCAATAATCTGCAGACAAACAGATGAGAATCATGAGAATATCAGATTATGGTGCCTATCGGTGGGGTCTACCAAAGATCCTGGTTTGAGTAATTAAAATAGTTGAAACATGTGGATTAGTTCTGTAAACTGCGCAGAGATTATCTGGCAAGTGTATGATGAAGAGACTGCAGCTATCTTACATAAAGTTGTTTATCAGCTTTATTGTTTATTTGCTAATTAGCACTAAACCCAAAGTACTGAAGCTGGTGGGAATGCCATTCACTTTCCTGGTATTTAGTCATAAAAGAAACCATTAAAGGTTAAGTTTATCGGATTTAGGGGATCTATAGTCAGAAGACTGTAATGTTCTTAATAGTGTTTTTATTAGCGTGTAAGGTCCTGAAACTAGGAATCCCCGTGTTTTTTTAAATTTAGTATGAGGCTTTCATATCTACACAAGGAGCGGGATCCCCTTCCACCAAGCGCACCATGTTTCTACAGTAGCCCAGAGGGGACAAACCAAACACTGCATAGAAAGGACCTTTTGTGTATTTTGCGAGATTTGCTGCCTTTGTAGATTTTCTTACATGCTTGAAAGTGGAGGGTGAATTGAGGGTTGGTTCAGTCGATTACAATCTGCAACCTCACGACCAGATGCCACTAAATCCTAAACACGGCTCTTTTAGGCAAATTACATTTTTTAACTAATGCTGACGCCAGACAAAAGGTTAAGGGATCACCATAATATTATTATAATTCAACATGACGATGCGTACCAAAGTGCATGCTAATGAATCAAGTAATTGTTGAGACATTTCACTCAACTCCACAAAAATCCATTTAGTAGATGTCAGCTGCCTCGATTTAAAGTCAAGAAATCACTCGTCATTAGAAAAAAAAAAAAAATCCTCTGAGGACCACAAATGTCCGTATAAGATATCATTGCAATGCATCCAATTGTTGTTGAGATATGTCATCAAAAAACAAAAATGTAAACCTGCAAGTGGGGGTAGAGGAGATGTCAGGGTTTCTCCAAAGTCAGTCAGATTCATCCTGTGGGGACCAAGTTTCATGATAAATTGACCAACAGTTTTTGAGTTATTTCATTGTCTGCCTGAAAATCAGTGAAACAGAAGAAACCATTGGACTGAAATAGATTATATAGGTGAATCGCTGCAAGAGTATCTGTTACTGTCTGTGCATGATGAAGATGGCTTTGAATCCTCTCCCTGAAATAAACCCTCTCAACCTCCTTTCGGAGGCTAATTTCCATTACGTAAAATGATTTATAATGATAAATTACTCGTAGCGTGCGTGAGGCTCAGCGAGGGATTAAAAGCCTCGCTGTGACCCACCTGGCTCGAGTTCTAACTGTTTCACATGTTCAGGGGCCCCTGGACGCATCCCTGGGGGTCTCCGTCACACCAGCTATAAGTCTAACGAAAGCAAACACAGAATCCTCTGTTTGTTGACTTTTTTACAAAATGTTGAATCTAGTCAGGAGAAAATGAGGGTTTGTCAAAAGTCTGGCTCTATATGTGAAGAATGTGGCTTAAAGGTAACAACACTTTCACGTCGCGTTTCATGGCATAAAAGCAGCTCTGAACCGAAAAGCCCACGAAGAGAAATGTTTTTACATTCTTTCGTCATTACTCTAAAATATCAAATTCACTATTTTTTATTTTAAAGTTACATCAATGGTAAAGATTTATTTCTTCTGGCTTGCATACTTAACCTAAACTCATAGTCAGGTGCGAGAGCTTTTTAAACACACAGAGGAATCACTTGAAAAAAAAAAAATCATACTTGCACACAGTCTTTTCAAGTCCATCTGGTCCCAGCTCTCACCAGGCCTTAGCCAATACCAAGATCTCTCATGACCAATAATCCACCACCAGCATCTACCTGATGTCCTTAAAATGATCTTTGGCACACTGTCAGTGGTCATTTCCCTACTGTATCTGTTAAAGTCCTCACTCAGGTGGCTGTTTAACAGTCATTTGGAATATTCGACTCCAAATGTATTTACTTTCTATAAAAACAGTGACGACAACTGGTCTTCCACTGAATTTTTGGTCTGTGCTTGCTAAAACACAGGATGTGATATACCATGTGAAAAAAAACAAAGGTATGACTAAAGAAACCTGGTTTCAATACATAGAGAGAAAGACGGGTGAATAACAGAGAGGATGTCACCGGTTATTAAGTGGGAACCTCCCATCACAGATGTTTAACTGAATCACTCCCCTGGCACCTCGGCGCGGCTCCTCTGAATCGCAGCACTGCCACATCAACAAACATAAAAAGATATAAAGCCGTAAATGGATGCATCAGAGCAGTTTACGGCAAAATGAGCGCTCCTATGGCTTGTTTCAAGTCTAAGCAGCACTGACACACAGGAGACGACAGCAGACAATAAAGCTAAGAAATCATTTCTGCTTGAGAGTCGACGCTGGGGCAAATATAACATTGTGTGGGATATTTGATATTACCACGGAAACCCCATCTGTGTCCAATCACAACAAGGCCATCTGTTCAGCATAAAAAAAAGAAAAAACACAAAATAACACGAGGAAGATCAGGAAACTGTGTGTCTGGATATTTCATCGATACTGTACAGACTGTGCATGTGGACGTAGAGTTCAGACACCTGCATTCATAGTTTTAAACAATCAAACAGTGAAACGTCCGTACTCACTGTAATTGGATTTGGTTAAAAATAACATGCACAAATACACTACATAGTATCAGTGGATCAGTTAACTGTAATTAACCAGTGGGCTAAAATGTGATGCAGTGTCATCCCTTTTAACCTCTTGCAGCTCTGTGTCATGCATGGGTAAAGAATGAGTGCATGAATGGACGGTGATGCTTGGACAGCCCCTGGTGGAGATTATGATAACGTGAACATTGCAAGTCGGGAGCCAGATCCCTTACTCAGCGTCCTGACCTATACTGCCACCAGCAGTTCAGAATGCAAAGTAGATGAAAACCTATGTATCATGCAGATATGTGTAATGATAATATTATGATTCTCTGACACACTGGAGATCTTTCGAAGATGACTCGGAAACACTTTTGCAACGCTGTATTACAGAAAACCTCAGGTACTGAAGTCCCTGCAGTCTACAGGTCATACATGTCTGGAGGAAGGTTTACTGTAAATATTCACCCAATAAATGTTTTTTTTTTTTTTTTAAATGCACACCAACAGAAACAATAGAAAAAAGGCGATACAAGTGCCAAAGCTGTCTCATAATCACTGTTGTTGCAGGTATCTTGAATCTCTTGATTCCAGAGTGCAACACTTTTAAGATTTTGCAAATGCGGGTATCTTCAAAATGGCAAGCCATGGACCTTCTGGTGAAATACAAAATGTATTTGACTGGTATGAGAAGAAAGAAAAATCTGTATAAAGCCGAGTGAGCTGTCGCCTGCAGCCTTACTTCCACTTTCTCCGTGGTGTTTTTATGGTTTGGTCTACAGACTTTTTTTTTTCCGCTCGCATCAGGTTTGGCCTCTTATGAACCATCCTGTTCCAACATCTTTTAAAAGCACGAGCTGGAACTCGCGGCCAGCGATAGAAATAAGCGAGGCAGGGTGTTTATCTATTTCTGCTATTTTCTTTCTGCAATCCTGGATATGTTGCAGGCAAATACAGCATGAATACAGAGCGTCTCTCCCCTGTATCCTTTGTGGATTAGAGCAGATCACAAAGTCTGCGGAATACAATTTGACATGACGCATGGTTTTTCATACCAATCTCCGCTATTCCCTGTAAATTCAGGCAATGCATGCAAGATCATAATTTAGCTTTGGTGTGGCGAGAGATGTAAATAGATATAATCTTGGAAGGAGGATTAAGATGAGAGTGTAGCATTTGATCTTCAAAGAGCTGGAGGTTATCTCGGGTAAAGTACAGGTGCGGTTAGCTTCCATAAAAAAATTCTGACAGAGTTAAACTTGTGTTCATTTCCATTACAAAGACAAGTACCTCTTTTTCATTCCTGGCCACCTTCACCTCAATATCGTAGCGCTCATCATCCACCGAGTCAATCTTTCAGTATAAGTCCTTACAGGGCTCCTGTGAAGACTCGGGCTTCTTTAAACCACTATGGGAGGGGAAAAAAATGGAAATAAAAATAAAGAAAGGAATGATTCATCATCAAATGGCATGTAAAAGCTACGGCATTCACATTTCACTCAGACAGGTGGCAGAATGTTTCATAAAGTGCTTTTTCTTTAGAAAGTAAAGTATAGAAACATGAGAAAAGCTGTTTATTTTAGGGACACTTGGGAGCAGCTGCAGCATAAAATGCTTGATATTACAAAGTTCATCCACATAAAAGCCTATTCTCACCCATTGTGGACATAAGGACATGAGGGTCGCGGATTACAATACAGCCAGGGAACTGTGTGGAGCGGTAAACTGGTTGGCTATTCAGTGTCTGTCAATGACTCCTGGTAGTGTGAAATACTATTTTATATTTGAGTGACAGCGATGAGAAAGACACAATATCTGAGTCCCATTTTCTGAGTGCAGCAGGATGGAGATGTAGACTCTACTTATTTTTGGTGGTGCTTGATTTGGCAAACAACCATTTGTTGGCCCTTTATTTATCACCCTGTTGCTAACTTTGTTTGTCTGCTGTTTGGTGCTGGGCAGGAGGATTTATCAAAGCTCTTTGATGAAAAAAAATGTGTTTCAGTCTGCTGCCGCTGCTACTAGGAAAAGATTGATGAGAGTGAATCAAAACAGAATAATTGTGCATGGTAAAACCCAAATAATAAACTGAAAGACGTGGAAATGCACCGTAGAGCTATAGAGAACTGCAGAGCCACTATAACCAATTTAATCCATAGCTAATATTAAAATATTAATTGTAAGACATTGTATTGTTTGAAGATAATGTACAAGCACAAAGCAAAGGGGAGCTTACACTTACAAAGCAAAAATAAAATGGGATGCTACTTTTAAAAAGATGAATAATTGATGTACTTTTTTATAGCTATAATACAAAAGTTGTGGTCAAAAATATGTGCAAGACTTAATAAAACAAAGACATTTATTTCCATATGGCAGCAAGCACATATTTTTCAAATTGCTTAGCAAGAGTGTCCCACAAACATGGTTCAGATCTTGAACAGATTCTAGACAATCTCTACATACTTATGAAAAAATATCTCTATTGCCAGCTTTCTATGGTGAGACATGTAAAAGTATAAGACAAAGTATTTTCTTCCCTTGATATATAGACTAATATATATATATAAAAAAATCTGTCAGTATTATCAAATCAAATGATAGAAGACTAGAACAGCCAAAATATAACAAGAATGCATAGCTGCTATAATGACCAAGCTGTCCAAAGCAGTGGAATTACACTGAAAATAGCCCAGGGTTCAACCCGCAAACATTCATGATAAAAAATGGATAATAAGGTTCACAGTTTCTAAAGCTTTCAGCCACATCTCATGGCCTTCCTCAGCAGAATTTTTATGTCGATGATAACCACTTTCAACTGCTCCTGCTGAGGAAGTAAAGATTTTGTTTCTAAAAGCTGCAGAAACATCAAGTAAGAGGATGTTGATAATTTTACCACACAAATGTACTGGTGCATACATCTGCTATAAATCAGTATGGAATGTTTTTTTTTTTCTACCAGTACAACACTTTCAGATATATCATTATCAGCGTGGTCCATTTTGTGAAACAAGTCTTTTAATGCTGATGGAGTTCCACCTCATGCTGGTCTCCACCTTTTCGTGTGTGCACTCCCAAAGTCTGAAATTGCCATTTGTGAAGACAGCCATCTCTTCTCTGTACTTACGATGCAGCTGTTCTGTACCTGAAGTCCCTGAGCAGACTTTCAGAGCACTTACTCTCCCCTTTATCACTGTCTCTGCAACGTCGACTCTACTCCACAACCGCGGAGGCCTCAGCCCTTCTTAACAGCTTGCCATGTCGATTAACCATGTATTAAATTTATAGTGTATAGTGGAGACAGTGAACACGATTCAGCACACAGGGCTTGGCACTTGGATTCCACTGCACAAACAGCCATTAGACTCGTGATGCCAGAGGCTGCGGAGTGGATTACCATTCAGTGATAGCCTGTGGGGATGTAACCCAGCACAGATAGGTTATTTGGATATAAACAGATAATGCCCTCGAAAGAGGCATCTGAAACGGAGCGGCAATATCCTAATTTTTATTTTTCTCACAGCACAAGAACTGTCACAACATTGCAAACAATTGCAAGCGAGAATTCCCCCCTGACATAAAGTTGCTATAAGGGCCTTTCTTTTTTTATGCCCAAAACCTCTAAACAGTAGGCAGTGTGACAAGAGTCTTTTGCCAGACCTGCTGGCAGGGAGATGTACACACATGTGCTCAAACACACACACACACACACACACACACACACACACACACACACACACACACACACACACACACAGCTAGCATGTCTAGACTATGTTTTGTTCATTTGTAAGCACACGCTCTGTTTACTTTGTAATATCTTGAATTTGGTTACTCGTGCTGCTTATTCTTAAGGACAGATAATGTTTTATCATATATTATTTAAAACTGATAAATAACTCCAGGTTATTACGAGCAACAGACTGGAAGATAAAAAAAAAAAAAAAAAAAGAATGAAGAGAAAACCAACGGACATAAAATCATTAAAATGACTCTCTTAATTTAAGGTGCTTTGGGATTTAATGGCATGGGCAACACGGTTGACAAAAGAACCGTCTCTGGCAGCAAAAATAACAAATCAAAGAGCAATAATTGTTCTTACATCAAGAGCAGGTGAAGCATTTCCCAACTGCAATCAATAACAGGGACATTATTAAGGAGATGACTGATTGAAATGCAGGACAGTGTGACAGGCAGACAATCATCCCTTGTGATCGTCCTTGTTCAGATTTCCTGATGGAGGGAGCTAACACAGTGCGATAAGCAATTGGCTGGCCTACATTCGCAGCTGTGGCATGTCATACTGGGCACCATATGGCATGTATTACAATATTTGATCATGTGTTATTAGATAACATGGTGTAAGTTATTTGCATTGTGATAAATAATCAAACTTGTGTGACATAATTTATATAACAAAGGCTATAATGGGCTTAATATGGGTGTTATTGTAATATCATAATGTAAAGTTAATGAGCAGTCCAATATGCTATGTAAAGTTAATATGTAACACAATTACCTTTTTTTTTTTTTCTTCTTTTCATTAGTACTTTGTAACATGGAGCATTGATCCACACACACGCTCAGTCAATATCAATACATGTCGGAGCCATAAATGGTTACGAGCAGCTCTAATTCAACATTCATCACACTGATTGAAAAGAGCCGCTGGCTGAGGCAAGTCTGATTATCAGGGTGTAATTGTGTTGGAATCCCACGGCCATACTGGTCTCCTCTCCTGCACGCTGACCCTGGTCCCGGCTGTATCTTGTCATATGATTTCTACAGAAAAATGCTATTACAGCCACCTCTCTCGGGACCAGATCGACAAGGTCCTTGCGGTCTCAGCTCGGGATAAAAACAGCCGACCCTGTCTCCCTCATCACACGCAGAGATGAGGGTACCCGAGTGCAGGACGAAAGTTCATCCTGCAGGTTAATAGGGTCCTTGGATGAAATCATGTGTATGAGACAAATAAAAAATAAGTGAAGGTGAAGAAGTTTTGAAAAAAAAACAAAAAACAAAACTTTGATTTCCTCTCCACCTCTCTGACTTGTGTGGCCAATCGGCCTTCAGATGTTTTTGAAGGTGAACATTAATTCGTTGGAGATAAGATTTCATGCTGTAATTGAAGCTTAGGGAGCATAATAGTGTTTCAGACATGGTGTGTTCTGTACCAAAGACTGGCACGAGGCAGCTGAGTTAAGAAGCCATCTGCTTTAATGTCACCAGTGTGACACGACACACAGGGATTGAACTTGTGACCTTCATTGTGACACATTGTTCTGCTGGTTGTAGTGGCCTTATTAGCTCCCCTGAGTTAAAACACATCGTGTCTCTCTCTCTCTCTCTCTCTCTCTCTCTCACTCACACACACACACACACACTCACACACACACACACACACACACACACACACACACACACACACACAGTGTACTCTGTGTCACAATGTCACCAACCAGGATGTTGCCATTTTGTTAAAAGGTTACAATACGTTACATGGAGCCTCTTGACAGGAGCTCATTTTTCTCTTTTTCACACAACTACACACAAGCATGGAGGCATCTCAGGTTGCAAATGAATAAGAGTCAGAAGGACAGGGGGGGAATGAAGTCAATGCACCATTTTACAGGCAAGCGATCTGACACCAATAAAATGGTGTTTTATTGGGGGAATTACGCGCTTAAAATATGAAGGAGGATATGAGCCGTGACCTCCACAAAGACCGAGCGAGGTGCTGCACCAGCAGTGTGCAACTCGCACACGCATACAAACGCAACGTGGGCACGCACGGAGACAACCCGACCGATTTGTATTCCGTGTCACTCATACGCCTCGTTGCGAGATACCCAGTAGACAATTAACTCAGAATTACATATACCAAATTATATTCAGATTTGATTCATGTGAAACCACAAGCACCACAAAACCAAACTGAAATGATTTTTATCTCGTTTAATAAGACTCCATCGTCTCGTAACTTACTTCAGAGAGGCAGTTCAGCAGGAAGTGTTAAATCGACGACAGAGAAAAGGAAGACGATATTTTGGAGCGATTGGTTTGCGGGCAGATACTGCATTTAAAAACAGCTTCACAATATTGTGTAGAAACAAAGATCTTGTGATAATTTATACTGGAACTTAACGGTAAACGGATAAACAGATAATTGGTACTTAGATGTTAAAAGTTTGATAACGTCATTATCTGGTGTGTGTTGCACCAGCCAGTCCTTCCTATGTTCTCCTAGCAACTACTGGCTCGCAATTAATTTACTGTTTAATCTAGTAAATGCTTGCCTTAGCTAGGAAATACTTTGCAACATAACTTTCATAAATAACAGTTTTAGGAAGGAAAAGAAACATGTTAAACATAACTGCCAATCCTTTGTGAATGCTGGTGAGACTTTTCCATGCAGTTTTAGAACAAGTGGCAAATATCTTATCATGCTAACTTGCATTTCTTTATTTTTACCGTCTAATCTAATTTTGTAATGTATATGACTGTCATGTCTGTAAAATGTATTATAGACTCATTTACATCATTAAATAGCGTTTTAATGAGTTGTCATGTTGTCGATCTTTTCAGCCAAAACGGGCAATATGTTGCACGCCAGCTATAGTTTTATAGCTACCTATGCAACGTTACGGAGTTAGATATTTCATGAAAAATAATAAGTTAAGAATCAACTTTTTAATCGACTCAATGACGTGTCACCTCTGCATAAGAACTTATCCGCTTGGTTTAACCCTGAACTGCAGCTGGTGCAACCCGATGACCCGGTGATCTGACACCAACGCTAACGTTGTTAACAGACGTTGGACCGGTGTCGAGAAAAAGTCACCACATCTGGGGGTTGACATTTCGCCCATTATTTTTGGAAACGCATCATTTATTCATCATCTTTAAGCTCCACGGTGGCCTGAGTTAGCTTCTCAAAGGTCAGTGGAGCAGGACCAGTGGTCAAAACATTTAGACCTTCTGTGGGACGTAGCTCCACACAGCAAACAGCAGAGGAAGAATGAATAACATTCACAACAACACAGTAGGCTGAAGATATTTTTCTTCAATATTGTGGACTCTACTGGTTTTGCGATACCTCTCATGCCTGTCCCTTCTAAGGTTTGTGGCAACAGCCGGTCGCCTTTAATACAGCTTATGTTGTCACGCGGCCTTTTTCTTATTAAAATGCCTTTCATTCCTGCACAAAATTAAAATAAACAAATTACATGTGCTATTTCTCCTAACTACGCAACCTGCTCTCATTTGGACAACATCCAGCGACTTCAGTGTCTCACTGTTACAACATAAAAACACGTCTGGGAAGCAGAGAGATTAAGGGTCAATCATTTTGGGCAGTAATCAACCCACGGCACGATCCTCATCCAAAACACCAACCCCCCCTTTACCCATCTCTAAAGACAACACTGGCTGCCGATGTGCTAACGGTCAGGTGGTGCAGTCATAAAGCCTCATAATTGTTTAATGGCGCGTTTTATGAGGCTACACTGTGAGTCAGTGCAGCCTAAAGGCTCTGAATTCCAGACGATAACACGTTGGGTTTGGTAATGCAGGGTTAATCACAGGTGGATATTAGTTCACTGTGGGCTATGCGCAGCTGCTCAAGGTGTGTGCCGCCTTGGGGGGGAAGAGGTGCATCCACAGCTTTCTGCCCGTCTGTCTGAGCCAGGATCGACCTTGCTGTCTGAGCACAAACAGACATCAGAGAGGACGGGGACATGCTGTTCCCCAGCAAACACAAAACACAACTGCAGATGTGCCCGAGAGGACACACGCCTATGCGCACATGTACACCGAGACACACACTGAAATATACCCTGCACACACACAAGATTTTGCTGAGAAAGGAATCCACACAATGTTTTGTTCCATGATCAAAAATAACTGTTCCGCAGCTGTCTGCGCGCAGTGATGCAGGGTAACCCGATATTGTCCCACAGCGCTGTTCTGCACGAACTGAACAGGCCCCTGTAGACGCTCCCCTGACGTATGCCAAGGCACACACACACACACACACACACACACACACACACACACACACACACACACACACACACACACACACACGCATCGATACAGTCACTGACATGAAACATAAGAACACTTGTATTCAAAAACACCAACACGCACACAATATACTGTACACTACAGCCACAAAGTGACCAGGCCTCTAGTTAAAAAGCTTTTATAAACTAATCAAGTTACATTTGAAGTTACAATTGACATTGTTGTCTTCAGTAATATTACTGCATGGGCATGATTTTAGACAGATACACTAAAACGTGCCGAGAAGCCGGTAAGAGTGTATAAAACCCACACATGTACAGTTTACAGCCATACAAATAGCCCTTAACCATCACTTCAGATGATGCTGCAGGTGTTCGGGAGTTCAAAGGAAACTGAAATGTTAACACACTTCGAAAAGCTGTTTGGCCACTTTCAGCATTTAGATGTGCTGACATCAGTTAGATAGAAATGGTACTTACCAGATGGGAAATCTGAATATGCAGTGTAGTATATACTTAAATATGTATTTTCAGAATATCCTGTTGGAGACCTCTAAAACTCAAATACTCTGCAAGACCTGTTTTATTTGCTTTATGTCTTCACTGACTGATTAGAATTAGATGAACAAAATACAGTCAATCAGTGTGACCGTGTTCACTAAAACTGTTTCTGTCGAGTCAGCATTTGGACGGTAAAATTCTGTACGTAACACATAAATTAATTAAACCTGTTATTGTCAGTAACTGCTGGTTTCTAATTCGTTTTTTTTTTCTTCCTGAAAATGAAAGCTAACAAGCTAATCGCGACAAGGAGGTATGTTTGAGGGGAAGTGTGACTTGTCTTCAAGTGTTCACCTTCCACGGCCTCATTCACAATGTCGGGGAGTAACTTGTTGAATGTGATTGAATTACAATATAAATGTAATTGTAATCACAGTTACAGAGGCAACATATGCAATAGAATTACAGTTTGCAATCAGCAATTTGTGTAAATACATTTGCATATATTCATTATCATTATTTCTACTATTTGATCTAGGAATTTAGCCTCATGGTGATTTATAATTACCCTCAAAATGTAGGTAAATATATGTGCAGAGATCATTAATTAACACAGAAATATTTTATGTCTGACATGATGTAACGGGAACAGTACCACACCACAACTTTGGACAGCATTTCCATATATGTTTTCTCCCAAGTCGAAATCAACAAACACGCTTTTCTGAAGTTGTCTCAGGGTTATCTCCACTCCCCTGCTCTCTCTCAGAAGGTGGCACATTGTTTAACACGCATGAAAGCCCTGAATCGCTTGTGTACCCCCGCGGGAGGAAAGCGAGAGGTATGGGTCCTCCTCTGTTATCTCTTGACACACTTACATGCACATGGTTGAAGCCTTTTTCCTCTGAACTGGGGCAAATTTCAAACAAATCTCCTCCGCCTATCACATCCTGTCCTTTTTGCAGTTTTCACCGGGAGCGAGCGAGGAGGAGGAGGAGGAGGAGGAAGAAGAAGAGGAAGAAGAGCGGTCTTGGAGATGACCTAAAAACAACTCCTTGTGGACGTTCTCCATGTCTCAAAGACGCAAGGCCAGACTATCAAATATTTACCAAAAAGCTGTACCCGATCACTGTGCGGGACGTGTGTGTGTGTGTGTGTGTGTGTGTGTGTGTGTGTGTGTGTGTGTGTGTGTGTGTGTGTGTGTGTGTGGAGGGGGGGGGGTGTGTGCTTTAGTAAGAAAAGGTCTTTGAAAATGATTCAAAAGCATCTGTGCAGCCGTACGTCGGAGCGCTCTCCGTCTCTCTCCGGTCTTTGAATGATGATGTGGAGAGAAAGAAAAACACTTCCTTTCTTTCCCACTTGCCCTCAATTCAGCTGAGTGATTATATGGGCCAGTATAGAGTCTTTCAGTGTGACGGATGCTCGCTGTAATTCTTTCAATGCTCTGGGATCATGAGAGAGCATTTGCATATGTATGATCAGGCTGCACAATAAGTAATCTTGCCAACACATGCATGGATTCACTACACACCAGTGACTTAAGCCCCTCAAACCCAATTTCACATAGTCTTTGCAATTAAGGTGCTTTTTTGGATGCTTTTCTATTTCGGATTGCCATGACTCAGCATGTGCTTGATAAAGTTGAAAAGGGGAACTCCGGAAACCGTATCATTCATTTAAATAGGAGTCAAAGCACTCAATGGTGTGCAACCGAGCTTTTACCTGCCATTGAGGCAACGCTGTTACAATAACCTCTGGGCTGCGTTACTCCTCCTGGCCACTAGGGGGTAGAGGTCCTCTGCTCTGAGTGGCTCCGCAGGCCTTGCGGGGTGGGAGGGGGGTGGGAGGCAAAACTGATGCCATGATTTCAAATGAGCTGCCTTGTAAACATGCAGCAGAACGTTGTTAAAGATTAGAATTAATATTAGAGGTGCTGCGTCATGAATCCATTGTCCAATGTGCATAAAGGGGCGGGGAAAGGAAGCAGAGGGAGTCCTTTTCACTACAAAGAGAGGTTAAAATTTTGATTTTACATCGTAAAGTAGGAGCCTTTACAATGCTGCTGTCTTAAATCCTTCAGCACCCAGACAACATAATAGCCTCATTCACTCCATGTAAACAATTATTGTAGCCTTTAATTGCATTGTTGTGGAAAGCGACATCACTGTCACTCAACTGTGTAGGCTGTGTTCGTTCAGTGCATACTGCTGTCACTCAGACCTGCCAGGTGTTCCTTTGGGACAATTGTGTATATGCTTTCTTTCCTGTGTACATCAGTGTGTGTGTGTGTGTGTGTGTGTGTGTGTGTGTGTGTGTGAGACAGAGTGCCAGTGAAACATCTGATCAACTTGTGCGTGGGGGTGACAGCATCTCGGAGGTGGCAAGGGATGGTGATAGAGGCTGATTTGCCTTTCTACAGGTGACACAGTGTTGGCACCTTCAAAGTCTGCGTCATCTGCTGAGGGACAATTCAAAAAAATATCTCTTTTCCACTCGACTTTTCTCCTTCTCTCCCAGCCTAAGATCCTGCATAGTAGCGTAGTAATTGATGGGAGGTGATCCAGGCCAGAGGCCGCTGACGGCTGCCTCCAAACACCGAGGGGTCATTGTCGGTGTCAGTCGGCATGTCCATCACGGATCTGACCTCTGAAGAACCCCATCCCTCTGCTGTGGCTGAGTATTTGCGGGAAACCCTACACACAAATGTAAAACATTTACATACAGACGGCTCCGAGGCAAGTGAAGCAGAGATAGTGGCTGGAAAGCACGTGGATGGCAGAGGGGAAACCAAGGAAAGATGAGGAAACTGAGGAAAGGAGGGATTTGACCGCGGGCTAAGGAACCGAACATCAAGCTGCAGGAGGAAATGGAAAAAGTCTATGTTTGGAGATGGAGCTAAGATAGGCAGCCGGAGAGAAGGATGTACTGATCAAGGAAGATTATTTCATATGACATGATAAGAAGGAGAAAGCTCTCATGGACACAAGACAAAGGACAATACTGGAGGCAGGATGAAACGCAGGGATGAATAAATAAGTATAAAATATTCAGAATCATACCCACTGACAATAAAGCAATCCAGCAAATACACAGACCTTGGAAGCTCAGCTATTTGGCGAGGATTTCTAAAAATGCTTAAATTTCTGTATTCCTTTCCCAGCACACTGTTAAGAGCTTCTAAAGATCGGCTGTCCGTGGTGTTGAACAAAAAGATTTAAAAGGAAGGACCACCTCTGTGTAAGGTGTTCTGTATGCTAGAAATACATGGATCACAGAGTGGAGGTGTTGCAAACAACATAACAAAATTATTTTCAACTTTTTATGTTAAAAACATTTCCATAAAAATCGTACCAGAAGTCTGCATCTTTCAGCTTGCTGCCCTTAATGATGTTACTAAGTGGAAGTCAATTCAAGGAAGTTATTTTTGTTTTTTCTGGCAGTTTGCCTGGCTGGTTTGGTGGGCTAGGCAGAATTTCATTAAATTTGAAAACTGGAAAGGACAGACAAATAAATGGACTTTGATTAAATAGATGAGCCTCACTTACACTAAAAACAAAATATCCCCAACAGATTTTGAAGGAGCTCCGGACTCACAGAAACCTGGAATCTGTGAGTGACAGCTTACACGTCTGAAGTGTGGTTTAGAAGAAAGTACAGAGTCAGTTACTGTTAGATCCTAACCAGCCCAGTCTCAGATAAAAATGTGTGGCACATTGACGCACAGCACAAATGGTGATAGTGCAATTTTGGCGCACAACAATGACGGTGGTCAATGTTGACTGGTTAAAGCAGGGGTGTCAAACTCATTTTAGTTAAGGGGCCACATACTGCCCACTTTGATCTCAAGTGGGCCAGACCAGTAAAATCACAGCATAATAACGCACACGTAACGACAATATTTCTCTATGTTTAAATCATTGGTGAAGGTTTTTGGATGATAAACCCTATTTTAAGGTCTTTCTATAATAAACTAGAAACATAAAGACCAAAAACTCAGACATCAGCCCACTGTTTATCTGCCTGGGCTCTCCTCTGCAGATTCCCTCGCTTTGTGACGCGTTTGACGTCAAATGCGTCGCAAAGCGAGCAGCGAGCGCTGCTGCCTGTGGCAACGAGCGCTTCTTCCTCCGGAGCAGACATCACATTTACGCTGTTTTTGAAGCAATTACTGGATCGATTAAAAAAAAATTACAAAACGTTTGTACTCATAAACCTCCATATTCTCATAGAAATGCAATTTATGCCTTTCTGTAATTTTCACTGTTAGGAAAGTCATCCGGCGGGCTGAACTGGACCCCCTGACGGGCCGGATCCGGCCCGCGGGCCGTATGTTTGACACCCCTGGGTTAAAGGCTGCTTCAGAAGTTTCAAAATGATCAGAGGTCTACGTCCAGTAGTATGCAACGATTGGAAACAATCTCCAATGGAGCATTACCAGACCCCAACACTCACACAGTAAATTTAGGTCTGATAATACCGGGCTCGTGTTTGAGTCAGTGAGAAACCGGAAACCAACAAGGAGTCATTTTAAGAAACGCAAGTAAACTTAAACGTATTTAACTTACGTAGGTAGCATGGCTTAATGTCCGTATATAAATGGTAAATGGTCTGTGCTTGTATAGCCCTTTATCACCTTTCAGTCTCAAAGCGCTTTAACATGTTTTTCCATTCACCCATTCACACACTAATGAGACAGATCACCATGCAAGGTGCTGCCATCAGGAGCACATTCACACACCGATGGTACACCATCGGGAGCAACTTAGGGTTCAGTGTCTTGCTCAAGGACACTTAGGCACGTGGACAGGAGGAGCTGGGGATTGAGCCACCAACCTTCCGATTAGTGTGCAACCCAGTCTACTGTCTGAGCCACAGCCTCCCTCCCTCCCTAAGTAATATAACATTACTTATGTAAGAGATGTACTTGTTGTAACACAAACCATGATCTTTGCCCAAACCTAACCACGTGGCTTTGGTTCCCAAATTTAGAGTACTCAATGTGCATGTCTGACACAAAATGGCAGTATTTGACACACTGATCACAGTCACATGATGTGCATGCAGGCCAACAGTAAAGCAAAGCACAAGAAAAATGTAGGTGTCTTGCAATTATTTTGCTATTCGAGTGAAACTATTACCTGTAGTGCTGTAGCCCAACATAGCTATTAAACATGTGTTTTTGTTGTTGTTGCTATTAAACAATTTAATGAAAGACTGGGTTGTTCTGACTGATAACGTTGGCATGTCTACATAATTAATAATTAATAATAACTAATAATAAGGTAATACATGTGCACAGCTCCTCCCTTCTTTCGGAGATGCACACTTCAATCCTGCTGCTGTGTGATGGCTACATGGCTTTATTAAAGTCAGAAACTCATCCTACATGCAAACGCCTTCCAGCAACAAACAGAATTTCTATGACATACTTGACATTTCAGAAAAACTGAGGAGGCATCATTGGTGAACCTCATGAATGCATAGATTTGAATACGACAGATGTCATACTGTATGGATCAATAGACAAACTGATTGTTTGTGTGTGTGTGTGTAGATGACAAGAGGGAAAAGACAAGAGGCTGTCAGATCCGTCCTGTAAATCAGTTGTTCAGTTTATGTGTTTGTGTTTGTGTCAGCGCTGTTTTATTTTCTCATTTAAATATCACTTATTTCACGAGTGTCGACTTCAAAATGAATAAACAACACAAGTATTAATAGAAATCCCCCTCTGCAGGTTCCACATCATCTTAAAATGCTCTCAGTCACCTTTAAATGGTTTGGAGACAATCATTTATTTATGAACATTTTTAAGAGCTACTTTAGTTATGATACTTTTGGGGAAACAACTCTTGAACTTAAGAAGGCACATAAGATGGAGTTTATAATTAGCTTAGCATCAAGATGCTTTTGGGTGACGGGGCCCAGATAAACAATAAAATAAGAAATCATATAAATATGCTTATTTCCATTCATGCCAAGAACTGTATGACAAGATTGAGTCCTCTCCGAGTCGGTCAGACACATTTCTCTGCAGGATTAGAAGCTGGTTAGCTTGCCAAACAGACTGGAAACTGGAAACTCTGTCAAAAGATAACAAAAAAAAATCGACCTACTAGCAGGTCTAAACACCAGGAATTAACAGATCCAAACAATGAACAAAGACAGTAACTCGCTGCTGTCTTTGCTGGCTGCCTTGCAACTGATCGAGAAACAACAGCGCATCCAGCAGATAAAGCAGTAATCCTACCATCATTTAAAAAGTTTTTTTTTTTTTCCTTGCAGGGGGAAAAGTAAATATATCAGATTCACTGTTGGCCAGCAGCACGTTATCGGACAGCGCCGAGCCTTGAAGGCCCAAACTACAAGCTGCAGTGTCTTCTTGCGCCCATTGTGCTTTCAGACAGTTATGAGACCGGAGTTGAAGGCAAATGTATTTTTGAGTAAACTCTGAATTCACTGTCCTGAAGCGAAGCTAAATTACAGCGAGCCAGCTCATCAGTAAGGAGAGATTCTTTTTATTTAATAACTTCTAAATGGTAAACAAAAGCCTTCAAAACGATCGTCATTAACTGTTGCTTGGCATGCTCAGCTTGGCAGTTAGCAGCTAGATCACCAGCTATTAACAGTCCTTCAACTGGCCCTGTTTTGTGACTACCCAGCTCCTAGATGTGCTTCTAGCTTCTTTCCGGTGTTTCCAAAACCTTGACCCCCGTAAAATGGCAAAACGGTGTTTTCACACTGGGCAGAACCGGACAAGCTATTTCCCGCCACTTTGAGTGTTTAAAGTAAGCCGAGCTCGCCAAAAACGTAATATTTACAGGACCCTACGGACACAGGAGCTGTATCCGTCTTTTCATCTGTTCCTAAAAAAGTCAAACGGTTCCTTTAAGCATACATATGCATGTAAGTGGGGCTAATGTGTCATAATCTCCAGCAAGCTCGATGCAAAATACATATTTGAAATTACCACAAAGTTTCATTTGGGAAGGAGGCGTGAGGTGCGAGCTAATTAACTTCTAACCCCGAACAAATTGCTTTCTGTCTGCTCCAGATCCACCAGATTAAAAATACACTTTTAACATTTTTTTTTTTTATATATTTTTTTTTTAACGGTGATGGAGGTATAAGAGCATCAACAGCAGCGATGAGCCATATCAATCCGTGCACACATAGTCCATTAGCAGGCGCAAAGACTTTGAGTTGATTAATTGATTTTTAATTGGCTGAGGCGACGGGCCCGGCGTGATGGCTTTAGGGAGGGGGGGAGGGGGGAGGAGGGGGATCAGTCTGACAACCCCTGGACATTGTTATCCCCCCCAACTCCCAGCGCGCACGCGCGCGCACACACACACACACACACACACACACACACTCACACACACACACGCACACACACACAGTAGTGCACTTGCAACCCCCCTGAGTGTGGCTGTGATGATGTTAATTGAGAGGTAGCAGCGCCATGCTCCTCGTGCCATGCAGCTTGCCGGGATCAGGATAATCATCGGATCTGTGCACAGGCTCCCGCTCCCTGGCCCACAATCCTTTGCTGCCGGGAGTTCTCAGGGGCTTAGCTGGTGTCAGCAGGAACCCTTTTCATTCCTCTGCTCTGCTCTGACAGAGGCGCCTATTAAACATGCCTTTATTATACACGGTCCCAATACACCCTAAAATAAAGTCTGAGCAGGCTATCACAGACGCTGTCGTCCCCCCCCCCCCCCCCACACACACACACATTTGCTATGTGCAGCTCGCACTGTTTGACATCTTGAGAGCTGTATCTTACAAACTCTTAGCGTTTTGCCGTCGTTATCCCAACGTCACACATCCGCAAAAGCGGCGCACGCACGTAAACGCACAAACATCTTTACCCCACGCGATTTTCTCAGCCCTTCATCTTCAGAGTTTATAAATCGGATTACGTGAAACTTCACCCCGGATGCAAGGTGCCGCGTGTTTGGATGAGGACGGCACAAACCGAAATGTGACTGGGTACGGCTTCTCCATCTGATACCCCCTAAGCCTCTTTGCAGAGCCGAGCGGCGTCGTAACTTTCAGGAGGGGCTCCTGTGTTTTGATGCGATCTCGGGAGGTGAACATGAATCCGAGACGTGCCCGATGAAAGCGATGACTCACCGCCGAGACGAGGGGACATACTGTAAATTATCAGCATACAAAACAGACACTGTTGATACACAAGCGGAGGTGTACTTCGCAGAGTGGAGGGAGGGGGGGGGGGGGGTTATTAGCATTAGTCATTCCACCTAAAGCGACAGCGCAAATAGGCTCCTTTATAGGAAATTGGCTCGTAATGGAGAGAAAAAAAAAAAAAAAAAAAAACCTCTTTGGTTGAGGAAGCTATTCAAGAGGCAGTTTCATTACTACAAGCCACTGCATTCATTACTGAGGACATTATGTTGCAGGAGTACATTTATCAGATTATCACATATTCTACTACAATGGTGCAGTTTAAGTGTGTTGATATATAATGCCTTATTTCTACTGTACATCTCATATTAAGAACTGGCAGTATTGCATATTATCCAAGGCCAGTCTTATCTGTTTTTGGTAATTTCTCTGAGATTGGGAATAGTGCCTGAACAATAATTACACTTGCACTCAGCTTCTTAGCTGAATGGCTGCTGTGAAGCAGCAGCAGCAGCAGCAGTGTGAGAGAGGCCGGATGCCTCTCAGCATTAACTATCTCTGTGAAATTGTGCAAATGAAGAGGAGTTCAGCGTCGCCAGGAACTAAACGGGTTGAAGTAAATCACCGTGGTCAATAATCCTGACCTAATGCAGTGACATACCTGCTCACACACTGATGCTCCTCTGATTTGGGCTCTTGCAGATTCAGTATCAGATCCTGTATGTTTTTTTTTTTTCTCTGTAGATTTTCCTTTTCCTCCGTTGGGAGTCTTTTTTCTTTTTTTTTTTTTCTTCTCCTTCAGATTGTAGCAGAAACAGCTTTCTAATCCCCAAGGAAAGATGAATTTAGGGCACATTCTCATTTGCTGCATTTCTTATCATCTCAATTGGAATTTAATGTGGAAGTTGCATTGAAGCATAACGCCGTCGATCAGGAATACCAATAAAGTGTTAATCTCAAACTCCTCGTGTTTCTTTGTCCATGTAATTGTTGTCGGCATCTAACGCATAACAGAGCTGAGGAATTACACCAGTCGACGGGTGTTTAAAAAGCTTCAGCCTCCTCTCTCTCTTTCCCCTCTGCAATCAGTATCTTTAGAACTGCCCCGATTTCCATCTTTTCTCCCTGAGTGGCTTCAACATTAATTTTTTTTTTTTTTTGTGGTGAATATGTATTGGCATTAATCACAGATGATAGAAATTTGCAAGTTTAATTCTGCCCTCTGAAATCTCAGCTGCACACTGGCTGCTTATGAATAGTGTTTTTTCCCCTTCAAACATTTGCAATAAAAAATAATTACAGCTGGATAAAAAGCCTTGATGATAACTCAGTGATTTCAAGTGCACTTAATGGTCTATTGTCTAAATTTGTCAAGCGCTAAGAGTTGTTTTGTTGTCTCTTAGAACAGTAATTAGCCAAGTGCAGTGTGTCCTCAAACGCCATATCTACATGACTCAGCTATTTCAGCCAATTTATCTCCAGACTGTCAAAACAAATCCAAGCTAATGAAGGAAAAATCCTTTTCAAAAACTCACAGCACTGCATCCTTTGTTACAGCTGTACAAACTCTACTGTAGACAGCTTCCTTTAGTTTCACTGTAACCGCTTTTGAGCGCGTTTCATGCACTATTTGAAATATACATCTTCTACGTCAGTGGTTCCTCTGCAGTTCACATTGACAGACGCCCCCTGCCACTTGTTAAATGTACTCATTTTAAATGATTTTAAACTCAGTGTTCATTAACGTTGCTTATTTCATGAAGGTAGCGACATTATACAACTGCATGTTTTGGGCAGTTTGCACTACGACCGCTTGGAGCGGCAAAAACTGGACATTTGAGCTATTGCTTCATTATCTATTTACTTTTTATGCAACACCTGTAGCTTTAAAAAAACAACAACATATTTCTAAGATCATTTGTTGACTATTTTAACCCTTTATCCATTACTTTTAGATAACTATAAACCATTAAACCATTACTTTTAGGTGATTATGATCCATTCATTCATTACTTCTAACTAATTATAAACACTTTATCTGTTGTTTTCAGCATTAGATTGAGCTAACTGTCAACCGTTTAGCCATTACTTTTAGGTAACTATCAACCATTTATTCAATGCTTACCAATCTATTTCAACCATTTTTTGATCAATTTAGCCAACTACCAACCATTTATCCATTGATTTGAACTTTGTCAACCACAAAAGCAATTATCAACCAGCCATTGATTCATTAATTTCACCTACCCATTACAAACATTCATCCATTTAGCTTTTAGTTTTAGCTACTGTTTGTCCAGTAGTTTGAGCTAACTATAAAGCACTTATAAATGATTCTTATCCATTGTTCTTATCATTATTTAAACATGTTGAGGATATCATTTGGAACAAATTCATACCCCTGTCTGATTTTGACATTATCCACTTTATTGATAATCTGTGCAGGAGTGATTTTGACTCCTCAATTAATATCAGACAAGCTTTGTAATTTATGTGTATAACAAAAATGCAAAACATTTATTCAACTGTGTAATATTTTCTATGATATCCATAGAGAGAAGATGTCAGTGTGAATCTGTTGCCAGACAGATGAGACATGATTTATAAAGACACTCATTAACCTCAGCATGAGCACAACACTGAGGTTGTCAACTAACAGCAGCACTGTGGAGGTATGTTTCAGACTCAAAACAATCATCGCTTTTGGCTGCTGCTGTCCTAATTAGCTTAGACTGATCCAATGCTTTTATATATTTTGTGGCTGAGTGGGTAACTTACTCACAATGACAGTTTTAATGGAGCACAGTAGAACAACTCTCGTTCAGCAAACATCTTGATTTGTAGCAAATACCTACTCATCATAATGCCTGGATTCGGCATGGCTTGGGGCAATAATTGCTTTTCTTAATTTTCAGAATGTACCGTCGATAATTATGTCATTACGGGCTTTATTTTGTTTAACCCACTGATTTACTGATAACTACAGTCTTACATAGCTGTGAGGGACAATTAACGGGGTCGCAGAAAAAGCAGCAGCCAGCAGGTTAATCATGTTACATATATATATATATATATATATATATATATATATATATATATATTCATGTTTGTTTTCAACAAAGGACGTTATGCTGTGAAACACATTTGATAAAGAGTGTAACTTTCACAGCACTTGCTGCTTGACACCCAACCCACGGCTGACACTTTTCAAAACTTTCTGCTTTTAACGGTATAAATTACACAGCTTATGCTTTAACTATAAACTTTCACACAGTCTGTATTTTCAAATCACGCCTGATTCTGACTAACCCTTCTTCTAAAGTGGGCACATACAGTGAAGCATGGGACTTCTGTTAATTATGTGGGAACGTGTTTTTTAATGCCACGCCAACCACTTCACAGTCTAGCAGCTCAATATTGCGAAAGTTAATGCGACACATATTTAAAGCTCTGGCATAATATTGTGTAAGAATGTGCTTTTTCAGAAGAAAATCCAACTCCGAGATGATTATATTATATGATGTACTGGAAGCAACTTCAAATGTTGCTTCAAGGAAATACTTGAAATAAAAAAATACAACTTTAGAAGAAGAACTTTATAAGAGTAAATGCAATTTATAACTGGGCAAATTTGAGATTTGTATGAGTAACGTTGTTAAAAGATCTAAAGCTAAGGTATTTGTTTTTTTTAAATATTTTTTTCATGACTGTAGCCTCTCATCTCCTTGAAGGAGTTCAAAAAGTGAGCAGCACTGTAGGTTCACCATCTCTCCTGCTGTTTTCATTCTCCTCGTTAGATGATTTTCCTCTTGTTCACTGCTGTATGTGCCACAGAATGATAATAGAGGCCCATCATTGTAAGGAGATTGTGTCCTGAAATGGGAAGCGGCGGCAGCTGAGTCCTTTGGATCATCTCTCCACAGATTAAAAGCTTATTCAAATTATATTTCGCCGTCTCTTATAAACAAGGCGAGCTTTGCATTCCCTGCAGAGAAGTGCTGGTAAGTAGCTTTGCAAACATTTGGGTCTAGACGCGCACAAATTGAAGCTTGAATGAGCTATTTCTTGTTTGTGAAATGAATGCCCAAAGACGTAAATGGATAATAAGTCATTTAACAATATTGTGGAAAACAAATGTGGTAATTGTTTTTGTAATCTGATATTAACTTAAGTAAAGTGTTTCATCATTGTTGGAGAACGGGAAGAAAAAAACAAAAAACTCTTCCTGTATTTGTACTGCTGCATGAAGTGAATTCTCTAAACAAATCTGCCATGAGCAGCATGAGGAAAAGAAATCAATGTGTTAAACTATTTTCGCTGAAAACAAATGTGAGTTGTCAAAATGACATTTCTCAGGCACAGTTAGCCCCCAAGGAGCCCTATTAGCAAGTGGGTTTGTCAAGAACTAAGAAAAAAAAAAAAAAAACAAAGAAGCAATGGACGGAGGAAAATCACAGCAGTATAAGAGCAAGAATGCAGTAAATAGAAGAATTTCTTTGATCACTCCATTTGTAGGCTGCAGAGCACTCGTATTGGTATAAAAAATAAATCACACACAATAAATCTCCACAATAGCGATGGGCTGTGCTGAACCAGTTGTGCTCCACTCTGGCTTTTGGCAGCTTGGCACTCCCAGCGCTTTGCATATTCATGTGAAACTATGCCTGACGATGAAACTGCAAAGCCCTGACACCTTGTTGCAAACACAGTCAATTGTAGTAAGAGGCTGGCCCTCAGTATAGGGCGGTCTGCAGATATATTTACTGTCAGCTAGGTGTCTGGGTCTCACAGTCAAAAGCGTTTAGATAGCGGAAAACTCGAGGCTTCATCACCCTTCAGCGATGGCTGGTGATGAAAATGAAATGCCACATCACCTCAGCACACCTGAGAGAAAAGAATTGTTTTAATGAGGTAGAGTTATCCTCTCTCTTTGTCTTTAAAACAAACCCATGGAATATTGATAGTGCAGATAAATCACAAACAGTCTGTGGAGGATTTCTGTCTGTATCAGAACCAGAATAAAGATGAAGCTTTATGCATGAATTATTACAGTCTAATCCCTCAATATAACACGCAAGGCTTCTGACGGACACATGTTACGCACTGACAAATGTTATCCTCATACAATAAAACCATTCAGCCAGAAAATGACTCACTCATGCCCAAAGTACGCGACTGTTGTGCTTTGGCCTTCAGAAAGTCAGAGCACATTTACACTAATAATATGGTGCTAACTTTTCAGCAAGCTTTCAGATTATAGAGTCAGGTCGTATTCAGATCCGTCTAAATGAATGATGTGCAATTACTGTCCCCGCTGCCCCCCACCCCCACCTCTTCTTCTTCTTCCTCCCAGCCCCATGCTATGTGTACACACAAGCTCTTTCGCAGCACACGGCCTCGACAATTCAAACTGCAGTGTCAGATCGCATTATGAAGAATGACCTTTGTCTTTGCTGTATCCCAAGCCTGGAGTCTGTACTTAATCAAAGATGATTAGTTCAATTTACTAAGTCCGCTCTGTAATGTGTGCACAGAGGAACAGTGGCACTGGAGGGGGTGGTGGTGGTGGTTGGGGGTCACACTGAGTGGGCTTTGCCCCCTCTGTCATTAGAATGACATCTGTGGGTAAACATTCATGGTGGCTCTACAAGTCAGGAGGACACACTGCATATGAGGCACTCCAGGCTTGAACTTGATCGTTTTCATTTTTTTTTTAATAAGCAGTAACATATTTATTTGACTAGTATTCGATGAGAAAAGTCATTCTAAAGAGTACTGGCACCAGCACCAGCACCAACACCTGTGCTCTCCAGTCTGGCCTGTAAAGTCTGTCGTGTTGGACAAAACAAATCAATAAATTATCACCAAATTTACATGAGTTTTAGGTTGTCGCTAGCATTTCATTCCTTGTTGTATATGCACCAAATTAAAATGCATAAAAAAATTTAAAAAAAAAAAAATGGGATGGTGTAATCCATGTGGCAATAGTCATAAAGTAACAACCAAATACAGCAACTATGGGGAAAATATAAAATGTGGAATTGTTTGTAAAGATCCATTGAATCAGATCAATTTTGTCTCATTTTCAGATAACGTTGGCAAAGATGGGAGCTGAGGTTGAACAGGATTGTGGTGTGCGAGTGCACATGGAAGCTCATGTGTGCACTCTTTACTGTTTTACATGCAGTGCTGTGCGCCTCCGCGCTCCTCTTAGACATTCGGTCCTGCATTTGCCTTTTGAGAGCCCACTCCCCTGTCACACTTAGGCGCTCTCTCTGGGTGATATGTGACTGAATGCAGATAAACTGTGCTACGTGTCAGATGTGACAGCTGCAGATAAAAACCCTTCACAAATCACTTGTCTTCATGAAACTGTTGCAAAATGAAAATCTTCCTTCGACTCTCTTTGCCTTCACACCAGAGTCAAACATACACTGAGAACAAAAGCTATTTTATAATGTTTTAGAAAATAAAAACAGCAGGTGCACATGTCTCTTCTTTACCACTGGAGGCCTGATTCAGTCAGCTCCTGATGTGCAAGCTGTTTCTCGACCTTCATCAGAGCTGTGCCTCAATGTAATTTGTTAATTGATAGAAAGTTGTTCAAGTCTGGGATACAAGAGCCTTGCCCAGGGCATCAGCTCCCCCTGCTAATTAAATGAAAGCCAATTTAAGCCATTTAAGCAAAATGAAACAATTCAAAATAGGTTTATAAAATTCAGTGTCGAGATGCAAATATCCAGTGGGGAGAATGTTCTAGGGACAGAAAACCCATAATCCAACCAATAAAACATTTAGCTTTGAGGTTAACGGCTAAAGCGAAAAAAATTATCGCACTAAACCAAATTCAAACAACCCTGAAACATACTGTTTATACTGTCATGTAAATTTTATTTTTGTCAAAAAGTTAACTTTACTGGCATTTGTGTTAGCTTTGTTAGGCTTAAACCAAGCAGCAATCCACTGTGATGTCACCCAATGGTTTGTGAACTGCCATACTGAAGCCTCAAGTTGTTTTTTTGGAGCCAGAATTGACCATATTTGGAAAAGTTGGGGAGGAACGAGGGGTGAATTGACTGAGGACACATGCCCGCCCACCCAGACAGAAAACCTGACTGGACCCCAGCCATGTCAGTCAAACCAGGCACGCCCCGAAACATACTTCACTTTGAAGCCTAATATCTAATTAATTATGGAAATATTTTGCTTAGGACCACCAGAACACTGATCAGAAGAAGTGACGTTCGCAAATGACACGATAATGAGTTGTGGGAAAATAATTATTGACTTTGTATTTCATGAGAGAAGTTGGCGCCTTTTGAATGGAAGTCTATTGGAGCCAGAGGTTCTGTGGTGCCTGCCCCTAGTGGCCCTGAATGGTATTTTACTTTAACGCACTTACACATTGGCGTCACTTTTCACACCCAGAGACTACATCTATTCTTGATAAGAGTCTATGTCTCAAACAGACTAATTACAACGATGGCCAGCACACAGGGTCACCTGTCATCATATGTAGTAATGTTTATTAGGGGATGTTTCCATTACCTGCCATACTACAAGTTTAAAGATTTCAGTGATTTTGGTGTTCATGCTAAAACATACTTTATTCTAAACCCAGTAGGTTCAGGTAACTATAATGGACTTGTTTACCTGGAACAGGACTAGGACCAACACTTTTACCAGTTATTTGGTGCCAGCCAGGTTCGAAATAGCATTATTAACACCTGCCCAAACAAATCAACCTGAGGGATGCAAATGCACCACTGTTTGAATCAACTGGCCCAAACATGCCTCGACAAAAAAAATCTGCAAAGTTTCATTCATTTGTTCAGTGGCTGTAGCATAAAACTGCAAGGTATATTCTAATACTAACAAAGCACACACCAGTAGCAATTACATTCCCTGTAGAAGGCCTGAGTCAGACTCTAACACTGCACTGTTAGGGATTCAATTATGCATCTGTGGTCTGCTGATTTAAAAAAAAAAAACTCCAGCACTCACAGTCCTGCATATGTTGCTTTAAATATCATACATTTGCCAAACGACTGCTAGTATACCTGATTTAAATCACTTCGAAATGCAACATGGGAATTGGAAGACAATAAATGTGAGGGATTTGAGTTGAAAATCTACCTTTGTGTCAAGTTTTGCATTCATGATGTTGTGAAGCATCATATAAATGATCCTGTATCTGAATGCAATCTGTTTGTATACTTTCAAAGAGCCACAATTGCAGCTGACATGCTCTAATAGCTAATGAGAACTGTAACGTTTCTTTTATCCGCGATAAATGTCTAAAGAGGAACAAAATGTTCCTGAGAACAACCTTACTTCATGTGTAGGGATTAATATGTGGATGATGTGAGAGGGGCTGTTTTAAAAGGAGGGAAGAGCAAATGATAGATGGCAAAAGGAGAAGAAAGAGCAAGATAGAGGAGGAGACAGTCTGCTTGTTCCAGCACAGTGGATTTTCCAGCCTGCTATCAAATCTGAACAGTATGAGACTGCAAAACGCAATAATGCCTATTGAAAATATCTGCGCTGCCGGGTAAAAATCCCATAGGAGATATGAACAGTCTTACCTCAATATCAGTTTCTGATCTAATTTGACAAATGGATACCTATTATACAATTTCCTATGATAGGTGTGCTAGGCAGTGCAGTGCGGGGTGCTGCCACTTTGAATTTAGAAATAAAACCTCCTCTAAGTTCCTCCTCTCCTGTACCTGATCCCCTAGATCTGCCTGGATTTGTATGTTATCTTTAGGACATATTCTGATTGAATTCACAAGAATGCTGGCGATGCTAAAAATGCCCCGACTACATCTTTTAATATGTCTTCATCAAGCTGTGCCACGGAAGCAAAATGAAAGTTGGTGCTTGAAATGCCGTTCACTTTCTCCTTTGAACATGGTGTTTGACCTCTTTCTGAACTCTAACTGTAATTAGCGCTGTGTAAACACATAACTCATACAATGTAGACAGACGTGACTCACGCTAATCCTTTTTTTACTCCAACCCCCACCACAGAAATACATACCCACACACTTTGCTCATATCCTCACACATCTCTCCAAAATGTAATTATTAATTCAGAGTCTATAGTGGTGTCAAGTGTGTGACAGGGTCTAACGGCAGAGAGCGTATTTCCTTTTCCTCACATGTGAATTTACCCAGAGATAATGAATCCACAGTTCTCAGAAACTTAATTAGACTGCCCCTCTCTCTGAAACTGTGACCGCACCAAAGATGTGATAGTGAACTACTTGCTAGGACACCTGGAGAGCTGGGAAGTCATTTCATTTTGTGGTCCTAAAATAACTTTTTTTTTTTTTGTAAAGTTTTTTCAAACAATGAACACAATGATATTGGGTCTATTTAAACTGTTTAAGAGACTAAATTAATTCTAGTGTCAGGTGTATGTGGTTTGTTTTAAACACATTACTTTAATGCATAAGTAACTTTTGCTGAACAGTGTGGCCACCAGTACAAGACACATTTACACAGAATGTCTTTTAGTTTTCAAAGACTCCCTTGACTCGGCTGTTTTAAAGTGACTATGATACATATATTTATATTTACAAAGGTTTGAAACTGACACAGAGCGAGTAGATTGGGATCATAAGCCAACGAGACGAGGTATATAGTAGGCTTATATGGCTGGATGAAACCGTGTCTGAAAGGGTTAGGGCTAAAATGTCGTATCATAGTAGCACAAGAAGAGAAGACTGATGAAATCAGTGAAATGATCCGCAATTACACTGAATGGATGAGAAAAGGAAAGCCAGCATACCAATTTTGCTCACAATGGCTAACATTAGCCAACATAAGCTACTTTCACATGAGACCAGGTGATACTGCCTTCAAATAGAAATAGAAAAGGCAATAAAACAAGGCTGTTGGGAACATAAACATTTTCCTCAGATATGTATTATCAAATTACAAAGAAAATATATCAATATTTATTATATTATGGTAATACATTAAATTAACATCCAACGAAAAATGAACTTCCATGGTCTCCGAACGTCAACAAACGCCTCACAACTCGTGAACACTGAGTTTCTAGCACATTCTTAAGTCGTGACGACCACAAAAGGGGGCATTCAGGTCGCCTGTTCTTGTGAACGCGACAAACACTGCCCCAATCAGTTCCTTGGTAGGAACAGGGTGAATTTCATTAAATACACCTGTGCTTCCTTTTTATAACATGTCAGAATGTCGTTGGTAAAAAAGGCCAGTTACCAAAAAAAATATTTCCAAAGTTTGGTGTTATAATGAAATACACATTTCACTTGACACACATAATGAAGCACTCACCTTAAGTGAGACGATTTTCTCGTTATAATGAGAAAAGGCAAAACCAGGAGTACTACCGCATTGCTGTAGAAATGGGTGAGCAGGAACAATTTGACTACCAACTCTGCATTTTAAGTGCTGCATAAAAACACAAAATAAATAACTCAAAGGCTCTACTTGTCTCTCCAATTGAACCGCTGATTCACTGTAGACATTTCAGAGCTTCGCTTCTAACAGAACATCTTGTTCTGTCAATTATTGTTCTTCTATGTAATTTTCAGCAGTCACAGTAGTTTTAATTATACATCAAGCCCCGTGATTAAAGAACTATTCTTATTTGACTCTTTGAGTGTTTGTCTCTGCTCCATCAGAAAAACCTCCGCCATTACACAATCCTGTGATTATTACATCTCAGTGTAAAACTAAATGTTTTTATACGTAAAAAGTGTTTGATGCATTGTTAACGATCTCACAAAAGCAAATACTAAAAAATAGACAATGTTCCAATACGGATATTGGACATAAGTTGTGGTAACGATGCAATCAAACAATGGTAAGCCTGTTGGTCTGAGCTCCAAATAAACTTCTGGGGCTCGAGCCTGAAGTCTTAAACACAGATTTGAGGAAATCCAGAGGAGTTTTGGTGGTGGATCTGTCGCTGGCACCAGCTCATTAGAGGGTTAAAAAGTTTGCAATACAGCCTTGGACCAGACCCAGTCATACTTTAGAGATCACCAGCAGAGGGTTGGGGGGGGGGGGGATGACTACTAATGGCAAAATTTGGCTGAATAAACAAGTTGAGAGGCTGATAATATATATGACAAAAAAAAAAAAAAAAAAATTGCGGCTGTTTGAGCAGATAAAGGGTTGCTGTGTTAAAGTCATGTCTTTCCGCAAGAAAGGGAAACTGGGGTACCAAATAAAAAGAACAAACGGAAAAAAGCAAACTAAGGAAAAACAACTGCTAACTGGTCGTCGGGAGCGTCGGGACATTTCCTGGTGGCCTGAGATTTGGAAGACAGAAGAGAAGAAAAGGATTCATGCGTATGGTTGTCAGCTAAAATATGTGTAAAAAAACGTTCAAAAGACGTGTTAAAGACATGGATCGAGAAGAGGGCCCACAGAGACTGCTTTTATATAGGTCCTAGAAATTTGCGCTATGCCCCTGAACATCAGCACAATCTCAAAAGTAATTTGACATTTAAATTCAACTAGTAACTGCATATATTTGGATATTTTTCTGTCTCTTACTACATTAAATTATAGCTGCTGCATAAAACTGGGCAGTAGTTTAAACATTGAGGGATAAAAGTATGACTGACTTCCTCCAGATTGCTAAATGCTAAAATGGCCATACTGCTCTCTGATAATGTCAAATTCTGCTTCTTTCAAAGAAACTAGTCAGAATGGTTCGTACTTAAACTGATAAATGTCTTGCATGTCCCAAAACTGATAGAGAGCACTCTCATTTTTCAGCATGATAAGGGATTAGATGAGAGAATGGCATGAGTCTGGTTGATGGATTTATACTGTTCATAACAATTCTGAAGATGGCTTCTCTCTTACAGCGAGCACTACATTTTGCAGAGTGTTTCCTTGCCAGAAGCTCTGACTAATGCCAGAGTTGTCAGAAAGATTATCATTGCTTTAATGTAAGGAGGTGAACCAGCAGTAAATCTTGATAACAGTGGCAGGCAAATAAAACTTCAGCCTTCTGCCCTTCCCCTGCTGTTGTGATGTTTCGCAGTGTGCAGTGCAGAGAGATGTTGTTTGTTTGTTTTTTATTCCCAATTCAAGAACGCCTCCATCCTCTGGTAGTTCGAAACTTCACACCTTATCAGTGGAGGTAAAAGGGAATGTTTATTTGCTTAGCACTTATGGTCTTTTAATTTTTTATTTGGATTTCAATCAGCTTACTTTTCTCATCTGTACAGAGGAAATTGCCAATGCTAATGAGAGGCAGAGGGAGAATTATTCAGTTAGAGTCTAAGCCAAAGTAAATAGCGTTTAATTTCTCAGATAAATTAAGAGGATGTATCGGCTGCTTCATCTTTGTGATCTGTGGAAGGTGACTAACTGGAACTAAAAGAATGGAGTAAATGGTAAGCTAACGTGTCAAGTGAACATAATGTATATTCAAGGTTAGATTATGGGTTAAGATCACCTGCAATGATTAGTTGACAGCTTAGTGTTCCTCACATAGAGCACACATTTACTGTAAATTACTGGAGGCTACAGAAAAAGCAATACAAATAGAAGATCTTTTTATGTTTCATTAAAAAAAAACATATCCTATGAAAACCTGCATCAATAATTGCTGTTTTAGTCCAAACCAATAAAAAAAACAATAAGCAGAGTCATATAACCAGAATTTTCTTAAATAAGTAAGGCCTCCTGTATATTAAGCCACAATTTTTACCTAACTGTAAAGCTGCACCAATCAATATCTTTATTTTAACCGTGGCTCAAATTACTGCATTTAATGTGAAAGACATCCCTCTTGGTGATAAAACCATAGAGAATTATTGCCCAATCAAGCAGCTAAAATTGAGCGTTTTAGTGTCTTTCAGCTCATTGTTTTGGTTTTATGGCTCACAACTAAACTGCTTTGGTTCAATCTCACCGCCCTTATCAACCTTATCGCCACCCTCAACAGGCAGAGTTTACAATTAAAAAAAAAAAAAAAAAAAAAACTATAGCTATCTGCCCTGCATTGAGCAACAGTGACACATTTAGAAATATATTCATTCAACTGAACATCATAGAGCTTGTGGCACTTTAAGGTTTGGTGAGGAGGATTTGGGGGGATTTATTGGCAGAAATGGAATGTAATATTCATAATTATGTTTCATTAGTGTATACTCACCTGAAACAAAACAACAAATATTTGTAGAGGCTGCCGCTCAGAAAACAGTTATTCTGTAACTGTAAGCTGTTGGAAGTCAGTGACAAACTTGGTTATTCCAAAGAAACCTTTTCATCGTTGAGAAGGATTTAGTAGTAGAATAACTGGTCTGTTTGCTGATGTCAGCGGCCTGCAGGGACATTCACCCTCCATTCAGAAACATGATCTAAATGAAATGTATGGTCTCCGTTTCCCTCCATTGCCTGCACAGTGAAGAGATGAAAGTTGGCAGCCGGCAGAGCGTGACACGACAAGACTCATTTCTCACTTCAGACTAGGCTCATCAGTAAATTAGCTTCAAAAATAGATGTTAGCACATCCAGGGGATGTTACAATGATTGGCTTTAGAGGCATTTCTGACAGATCTTTCTACAACGACCTGCTCTCTGTGACTCAGACTTGCACAAATGGTGGGAGTCCCTCTGTGATCGTGCACACCAATAACAAGCAGCATTAGATATACTTTCCCCTCCGATAGTGACTATGTAACATATGCGCATCCGGCCAGTGGCTAATATGGACCCTTTCTTGTTCTGCTGTGATGATATGATGTGTGCGTCTGTCTCTTCAAATGACTTCACCACTCCACCTCAATACGTTCCGGCTCAAGTTCTACATACATAAAGTCTCAAACTCTTGAAGTATCCTCCAATATTTTACTGCGCAATTCAGCATTTTAAAAGCATAAACCTCCCTGAAAACTCTGCTTAATCTAACCTAGGGGGCTTCCTTCTGTGGCAATGTCATTGCCAAGGTTTTAAATATTTATCAGAGGTATCGGTTAATTAAAACAGCGAGGGGCTTCAGATATCCTGCACTCTAATCCATTTTAACGAACATCTGCCAGCATTGCATATGAGAACATGCTATTAAATTTAGCTGTAAGAATAGTATATTTTATGATCTCTGCCCAACCAAAACAGTGACGCCATCTGAATGATTGAATTCATTATAATAAACACGCTTGTGCTTTAAAGATAATCTACTGAATAATCTTTGCCCAGGGCGCCAAATCATTTTGTACCAACAAGTGTGTTCCTTCATGGCAAGTGTTCACCACAAAACACAACATGGTGCAGGATGTTGTTTTGAAAAAAAGTTATGTTGTTCTCAAAAGTGCAGTCATATTTATTGAACCACAATTCCTCCGCAGTCTACACAAACACTCATTTGTTAAAAATGTCCACAGTTTGAGTCAGTGCGGTGCTTTTTCTTCTCCCCGGTTCAGCTGATAATCTAGTACAGAGCCGAGCAACTGTAAGATTTACCAGCCTAACCTTTTCCTAATAAATTCATGAAAAGAAGCAATTATTGTGTGGAACAATACATGAAAGAGAGCCATCGCCACATAGCGAGACTCCCTTCTTTCTCCATAATGGAGGAGATAATCCTATCAAAAGCGAAATGCACTAACATTTCGGAGGTCAGGCCCTCAGACTGGCAACAAGCGCAATGCCTTTTTCACTGCTCCGTTCACAACCGACAGCAGACATGTTGAGACAAGTACCAGCTGTGTATTTTCATCATCTCAAAACAAACGCCCAAAATTGTTGCGCCGGTGCTTTTGCATGCGGGGTCGCTAGGTTTTGAGGTTCTCCAGATCTGAAAAACACTTGAGGTTCATTCTCTTTGTTTCAAAAGAAAACACAACAAGTGGGACCCTCGGCGCCGTGCTCAACCCGAACCCAGTCACAATTCATTTTCGGTTTTGTATCAACGCTGTGTAACACAGAGACAATAAAATATCAACTAAGCGCGCAATACGGGGATGCTGTGTGTTTTTCACATAATTTATGAGTCTTCAGGATGTGCTGCCCCAGCTGACGATAAGAGAAGCAAGGTTTAATAAACGAGTCGGAGGGAGGAAGATAGGAAGACAGAAAAAAAAAAATCCTCTAACTTTGATTTACAACTGGAAAGGGGAGCAAAATGAATGCGAGGCTGTGAAGCTGAGACCTCCCATCTGCTGCGCTATAGGACAGAGGCAAAGCAGCCATCTGTGCCTGAATCTGTTTTAACATTTACATTTAGCAGGGAAAAAATAGCCAAGCTCGATAACAAGCCCGGAATTATACAATCTGCTATCACAAGCATACTATAATTTAATATACAACATACAGTACATGCATCTGCGTGAGAGAAAAATCTGCCAGGGGGAAGAAGTCATTTCATTTTTCATTTTCAATGCTCAAATAATTCTAATAACTCTCTGAGACATTATTTCATAATAAACGTAGGGCAGGCTGTTTCCCTGTTGGCCACGATCACAATATATTTCAAATATTAGCATTATTAGTAAATCCAGACCTTTCATTTGCAAAAGCCAATGCCAATTCAGATTTGAAATAAGTTCCTGGGAATCAAATGTCAGGACTGAATTTAAAGAAAATTAAAAAAAAAAAAATCTAATCACATCTTTTCTGCCTCCTCCGCTGGACCTTGGATCTATGATAAATGTTTTACATTTGAACACCTGCCAGATTCTGTCTTGGGTTTCACGAGGACAAAGATGTGTTGAGGCAGATAGATAGACGCATTAGATAGGACAAATAGAACTTTGATTTTCTGTGCTTCACATTATGTTCTACTGTTTTTGTGTGCCTTTGATCCATTATATGCCTACTAGGGAAATATTGAATTAAAAAAAGCAATTGATTGCCCTTTGTTTTGAAGTACAAAAGATAAGGAAAGGCATAAAAAAGTACAGCATAATTGTAGACAGATGGCTAAACAGATCTAAGAGAGTATATACGGGGAGTACAACATACAGTAGATGCTGTAGCTATAGACAGATCCGTGGTTCCTTGAAATGTCTGAATTAAAAGGGACGTTTGTGCACAAAAAAGGAAATGTTCTTCAGTGACAGGGGGTTAACCAAGGTATAACTTCAAATAGGGAGGAAAAAAATTGATTTGGGTAGATAGAGAGAGTGCATGAGAGGGCGGACAGGAACCGACAGAGAGGTTGTGAGACTTCAATGCCACATATCACACCATCTCCGAATTCAGCACGAGCCACCCTGCATGGATGATTCACAATGTGAGACGCAATTACCAGCATGACATTTCCTTTTAATTGACTCCTTTCGGAGGCAAAGGTCATTTTCTGGCACAAGTCAAAAGTCTTCTGCCGGCTACATTTCAGTGGAGGACTGATGAGGGATGGGTCTGGTGAGCGGCAAAAAACACACTGGCGCTCAAAGTGACATTTACACATCATCTACAAGCTCCTTGGTAAGTGGAATTACATAGGCCGTGTGGCATATTGTGTTAGTCTGGTATATCCAGACCTAAATTCACTATGTGAACATACAGGTCTTGCAACTACACTGAGCATAGTTTCCAATTGTTGTAACCTAATGAGCATAAACTTTGGGTTAATTTTGAAACTATTTCACAGCCTTTTCAAAAATCTGCATTGACCACCATATGATGGATGTTGTGCACTGAAATTCACCAGATTGTGAACAACAGAGACCCTCCCCCAACGAGTAACGCCATGTCAGTAAATGACCATTGGAGACTTTGCAGACTTCCCGTCTTCAATTCATTGGCCTTGCTTGACCACTGTTCACAGTGATTGAACTACAGTCCATAACACGTAACCAACGCTTCACTTCAACATTGTCACACTTACCCACCCCCGCTGGTCGGTTGTTGGTCCACCCTTCAAAGTGACTGAGCAAACCCTCATGCGAACAGGGTTTGCGGACTATTGCGGTTTCATCAATTTGCGTACTTCCTTTGTGTTCTGCTCAAGCGGCAACCAACACTGATGTCACCCATTGGTTTGTTATCGGCCGTTATGAAGCCTCGATTTCGGATATTGCCCATCGCTATCTTGCTAGTTCGAAGCGGTTTGCAGCCAGAAGTGATGCTATTTGGACAAGCAAGCGAGAGGTGGATATGACTCCATGTGATTGGAAACCTGACAACATTACGTCCCACACACTGATAGTGGAAATAACGCACTACAGTGCTGCCAATCCAACAGACACGCCCCCAAAGACATGACTTTATGAGGCCAATTTTCAAATCAATGACGGGGTTATTTTCAGACGCATCACCAGAAAAAAATAATGGGGTGATTTCAGCAAGCAAAAACAAAAGGACTAGTGGAAAAAAATGTATTGACTTTGTATTTCATGAGACAAATACGTGTTTTTTCGTGAGCTCTTTATAACGCACACAATAAACATACTGATGGCTTCTATCCAACAACACTTTAGTGGTAATATGGTGAAAAATAAACACTTTTGTGTGGAGGTGTATAATTTGCATTTGTATAGTGTGCCGTTTGGACACAGCTTCCTCGACTACCACAGTTTCAAAATAGGTAATCGTCCTTTTCTTTCCACTACAAAGCCTTGATGGTGACTGATGGGGGTGAGAAGTGTCCAGCCTTCCATACTTATATTGTGGACTCTTTTGAGCGTACCAATTACACTGCACCACATGTTTCCATACTTGACTGTGTAATCGCACGCATGCACTCAAAATAACAAGTGTAAGTACGCAATTTCAGACACAGCCTGTATGTATCACAGCGAAAAGTGAGGCTGTGAGCAATAAGTGTTAAGGTAAACTCTCTCCAGTAAACAAACAGTATCTCACTGTACAGCGTTTAGTTCCCATCTTGTAAACATGAGATTTACAAATGGTTAGTAGTGAAAAGAATACTTGAATATGACTATGACTCTAACCAAATCTAAGTTTTGATGTCTGGTGGAGGTGATCCTACTCTTGTCAGTTTTTTGATAGTTTTTTAGACTTCTAATAGACTTCAACATGACCACTGCCAGCTTGGTGGCAGAGTGGTACCGAGCTACTGCCTTTTGTTGAATCCTAATGTGTTAGCACATGCCAGCCAAGGAGGTGGCGTTAAACAGCCGACACCTGCTAAATACCGGAGTGTTGCAGCCTGAGCAAGTCGATGGCAGTTTGAGCACTTTTGCCACTTGCTCACTTTTTGCAATTAACTAATCAGGTCAGATACTGAGGGAGCTGGCCCCAAGGTGTTTCCTAGCAACCATGCCGCCGTGATCGGTCTGCAGTGTTGGTGTGTGTGTTTCCGTGGAGAGGGAGAGTTACTGCCGCAGTAAAACTGTCTCCCGGCCATAAGTGATTTGTGACTTCCCTCTCTTTTGCTATGTCAATGTAGAGGAAGGCACGGAGCGTCTTTTGTTTGAGCGAGCAGACTTTTATTCCAAGGAGGAGATCGGGAAGGTGGTGCAGGATTGAAGTTACACTGCAGCAATGTTTATCCAAAGGACAGTGCAGCGCTCACTCAAAATGAAATAAAGGTGTTTGATGGATTCCAAGGAGCTTTGCAGAATATATTGTGTTTTTATTGGCTTTGCCAAATGATTATATGGTTAACACATTGCAGCCGTGCAGTGTCACAACAGGTCGGCTCAAAACCAAACTTCGAAGTGGAAAACAAAACAGCAGAAGTGCATATTTATAGATACTGTTATCTTGTTATCTAATATCCCCATCACGATGTTATTGGTTTTCATGAATATGTTTTAAGCTCAGCTGCTGCATTCTGAAAATCGAATGTGGAATCATCTGCAGAGCTTACATGAGCCATCTTTTGGTCTGACTGAAATATCTCAACTTTGGAAGGGACTGCAATTAAATATCACAGTTATTCATGGGCCCCAGACAATGAATCCTACAAACTTAGGTGATGCCCTGACTTTTCTTCGTACACCAACCTGACGTTGACATTTGGGTTTTTGAATAAAATGTCTTTCGTGGTTTTGCATTAAATTTGGTGCAGGCATTCATGCTCCTCTCAGGATCATGTGCTAGTGCTAAAACGCGAACCAAGATGGTGAACATGGCAAACATAATACCTGATTGACTGCTACAATTTGGTCAAAGCCATAGTGTATAATAAAATACTTCAGAATCATAATTTATTTTATGTGGGGAAAATGTAAATAAGCACATTTACTCAAGTACTGTTCTTAAGTCCAATTGAAATGTACTTTACGTAAGTATTTCCATTTTTGGCTATTTTATACTCTCTACTTCTCTTCACTACATTTTAGAAGGAAACATTGTACTTTCTACTCCACTGCATTTATTTACTGCGTTAGTTTCTAGTTATGTTTCGAATCAATATTTAATATGTAAAATACACGAACAGTTTGTTATATATGCATTGTGATATATTCAATAGTATCATGTGTTGAAATTAGCGCTACCATGACAGCATTAAAATGCTGTTCACATGTACAGGTCAATGAAGCAGTATTTGAATAATTTATATATGACAAATATAAGAGTGTAAATTGGCCATATTACAACAGAAATACTTATACTTACATACTTATGTACTTTTACTTAAGATGTTGACCGCAGGAATTATTATTACATTTAAGTAAAAGGTCAGAGTACTTAATCACCACTGTATTGCAAACACACACTATAGGCAATCCATTTTCAGGGTCTACATTTACATCATGTGGAATGAAAGTCACAGTATAGAACAACTTTGTCACACATTGCATATTTTATCAGTGTCAAGGCTAATGTTTGTACAGGCAGAGAGATCAATCACTCTCTCTCTGAACAGGAATTATACCAATATTACAACTGTAGCCTTCTTATAAACCCAGCCATCGTGTCATTGTGTAAAACGATGGGATACAATGCACGCAGTGATTCAATGGCCTGCCTACATGCACTGTAATGAATGCTGATCAACATCAGATTAATGGACAATTACAGTCGTATTTTATTGCACATCCACAATATGGCCAAGTGGACTGCTGGGGGTGGCAGGTTGGCACTTTCGAAGCATAGCCGCGGCGCGGAGCATGTGGGAGACAGATTTTCTGTGCACTTCTACATCTGACAGTTCTCAGAATTGATAGGCATACGGGAGAAATTAAATGCTCCAAAAATACATGAACATTGATTATCCTTGACGTGCTTGTTCTTGTGGAGGGACAGGTGATAGACTGTGAAATCATTTCCCTCTTTTTCACTGCTCGCTGCTGTTCAGCTTTGTACTGCAGCACTTTAACCGTGTTATTCTTAAAATGTGCTGTGAACAACACAAAAACACTGTCAACTTCATTAGCCGCTGAAGACTTCATTAGCCCTTATAAACTGTTCATTAGCTTAAGAAGTTGAAACGTGATCTTGACTTGGAACAAAGCTTTGCTTTGATCAAATTCAGCTATCCCGAGAGGAGGCTGGCTCTTAGTCTTTGTGATGTCTTGACAACAAACCCCACCAGTGTGTCCTCTGTAGTTTCCATGTGTATGAATGTGAAGGCACACATTTGTGCCTAAAAGTGTCTTTAGGGGTATGTGCGTGTCTCTACCTGTTAGTGAGTGTGTTTCCTCGGAGGTGCTGGGAGAGTACGAGTGTGTGCCTGTGCCTGTTTGTGTGTGTGTGAACTGACAAATCTGAAGTTGCCTTGAATCTCCCTTCGGCACCAGCTCCCGCCAGCAACCCTCTGTCTCTGTTGTGTTTGTAGATTACAGAGGCTGTTGATTTTGGAATGTTTCTTTTTCCAACTTCAAAGTTTGACTGATCTCGCTGGCAGTCAGGGACTGAGCCACTTAAAACTTCCACTATTACTTTCCTTCTTCCCTATCTTCCCACACATGCACTATATATAAAGTGACTTCCATGATAGCACTGGGGATTAACGTATGTCTGCATACAATACTAGAAGCTTTACTCATCTGATTTTTCCTTTCCAGCGTGAACTAAGCCCAGAAGACGTTGAGGAAACTGTAGCAAGATGGACTGCTCAATCAGGCTCACAACAGCTTTAGAGCAAGCGTTAATGCAAGGCAGCAGGGGCTGAGGCATTTGAGAGTTGCCACTGGAAAGTAGACACATTAAAAATCCTGCTGAAATCAAATACAACAACTTGAAAGCCTTTTAAAGCCCAAGAGAGTGGAGAGTTAGAGTGCATTACAGTGAGTACATTAGTAAGTAAGGGTGGTTAGCTGGAAATGACATTAATCATGCACCCACTCAGTGTGTTGTGGAAGCTTTTGAAGTGTTGCTGAGTAAATGCTTGGGAAACCTGGAAAGGACATGAATAACACTTAATGTCAATCACAGGCTCTGTCCATACTTACAGATACTTTAAATCAGCATTCAATATTTTGTATTGTACTACAAATACAATGTTTGAATGTTCAGTATTTTGCCATCTTCATATGTTTTGATCCTGGGGTCAAGGTATTTTTCCATTTTTAGATGAAAACTGCTTGGTTTATTTTTCTTAACATACACACTGATGATGCCTACAGTATAATAGTGTTGTCATCTAGCTGTTTGGAACAACACGGACATTTTAGTTGATGCTACTAATTCCACATATTAGCCACATTTCATTGGCAAGATGCATTGTAAGAGAGTTTAAACTGTTAGATTTGAAGCCTTTACTGAGGGTAAATGTGTCAGGTTTTACATGTGGTGATTCAATTAACAGTAAGAGTTCAGTGTTGTTGTGTAATCATGCTCATTATTTAAGTAATCCTATTGGACCTTTAGATTAGAATCATGTTTCTCTGATCAGTCAGAAAATCAAAGTGGGATTACTCCAACCATATCGCGGATTTCTAAGAAGATTAAAGGCTGAAACACTCATTATAATCCAAGAATCGTTCATTTCCTGATTGATTGTTGATAAAAAAAAAATATATATATAAATTTTTTTGCAGGGTGAAAAATATGTAGGAGTCAAGAGTCAAAGCAATTATATGATATCAAACCGTGCGTCTGTCTTCAGATTTGATTTATGTCACTGGTGCTCTTAATACCAGCAGTGTCCATAGCAACAAAATCCTGAATGTGATATACTTGAAAGCTGACAGCTGACTGGTGTGAACATTTTGATTTCACAGTCTGAGAATGTCTGTCTATTATCCCTCTCCGGAGAACGATCAGCTTTGAGATCATCAGTTTTAGAGCTATCATGTCAATTTTTAGAAGGAGGTGGGAAAGAGAGAAATGAAACAGCAGCCACACTGCTACAGTATATATACGAATGATCTGTGGTTGCATTTACCTTGTGCAACATATGTGCGTCTCATCTCCTCCGCTGTCAGAACCCGTCTCCCGGAGTTATTTAATCAAATTAGCTCAAGAAGTCGGTGTAGAACATCCAACAGAACTTGTAAAACATGCTTCCCAACCAACTCTGGGTGTGTAATTAATCATGTGGAAATTAAAGTAAGAGGAAAGGGTCTGACCTTGTCCTCAGAGAGTTAACCCATGTCCGCAGCACATGACTATTTTTACATTATTTTCAATTATCATCTGAAACAGACAGGGACCCCTTGAGGAAGGTAGCCTCATTTTTTGCCAAGTCCCTGTCATTGAGGCACATTACCACATTCTTTATATAGCCGAGCTGTGGAAACACGGTCAGCTGGCTCACACAATGTCCCTCACTTCCGTCCCTCACTTCCATCCCCCTTTAGATTCGAGACTTGGCTTGACAGAAATGTTGAACCCTGCTTGTTTCCTACTCACTCTTTAACAAAGCAAACTGTAACAGTGCATTACAGCAACAACTTAACTAAAAAAAAACAGGTTTGCCATTTTATTACGGCCCATTACATATACAACAGTGAAAAGACAAGTGTTGACGTGTGCATTCACAGTACATTATTTCATAAAACGACCTAGCATAATAACACCACTTAAAAATTCTGTAAGAAATGTCACTTGAGTAATAACATAAAAGCATTCAGCTGAGCACATAGTGTCCAGGATAATGAGTTTAGAGATACTGACTTGTTGTGCACCAAATACTTCTTCGTTTAGTGTGACAGCCTCTTAATTAATACACACTCTGGGGGTGCTAGAGTAGACTGGGTGCCTGCGGTGATTGGCAGATAGATTAATATTGTCAGACCCTGGAGACACATGTCACATTCCACTTGAAGCCATTGTTACTTGTTTCAAGGACAATTTCCCCACCTCACCGCCGCCCCTCTTTCGCTGTGGCTGCACTGAGAGGGACCGCACGGGTCAGGATCATTCACACCAAAGTCTCTAAAGACAAATGTGGGAGTGGATCCCATGGGAGAAGGAGAACTAAGCATAATGACTATACTCAACTTTCGGTGAGTAGTATAATGACAAAAGGTCATCGGTATGATCTGTAGAAAAGGATGTTCCGCTAACTACCCATTCAAAATGCTATATGCTAAACCCTTTCCCCAAGGGTCTGTAGACCTGCCATGGTTCGAAAGTCTCCACAGGCCAAAGTGGTGCACATGAAGCTACAGTAAAAGTGATACTCAGTCGGCTATCTGAAATGTTTGGAAGATGGTGTCCTTTTTTTCAGTCTTTCCAAAGCCAAAAACAGGAGAGTAAAAACGTTCGGATAAAGCAGTGTTTTTATCTGCTCTAAAGATAGCAAATGTATTTGCTGCTGTCTCTCTGTATTGTGTTTCTATGTATTGATTAAGAAAGCTGTGATTTCCAGTATGGCAGCAGAAGAAGACTGGCAGCCGCCATGTTGAGCTGTCCGATGATGTCGCCATGTGCAAGTCGTAAACACAGAAATCTTTCGTATTATTTTCAGCCTTCCCACATGACATGAATGTGACATTTGGCCAATGGTCAGTTGTCAAAAGTGAGCTGGATTTCAGGATACAAAGGTCCGAATCACTTGGACCGGACATTAAACAGACTTTACCCTGCCGAATACCACAACCTCTTATATCCATTTAAAAATAAAAGCCCCATTTAGTGTTTCCTACACGGTCCAGCTATATGCAAGATTTTGACCTTGTCCTGTTATTATGCCAAACATTTGATCAGTAACATCATTAACAAGTCTTTTGCCATTCTTGGGGCACACTTCATGTATTCATTTGTTCCGACTGAGTTTTTAAGGTCAACACATAAATCAAAGACAGTGTGAAAGCCAGCTTTAACTCCACCAGGGGCTATCTTTCACATCCAGGAATCAACATTTTATTTCATTTTTTCCCTGCACTTTGTTCCTTTCCCATATGGGTTCTCCTTCATGTGTGTACTCTGCTTCAACCCTGCCTTGGGCTCAACTTTGGAATGAGTCTGTCTCTACAAGATGATTGGCGGTTGGGCTGCAGCCAGGGACAGCTGGTCTCTAAGAAACTGTCTCGGTGTTTGGAATACATTAACGGTCACTGCACTCAAGGTGCCATGATGTAGTTGAAGAAGTCATGCTGCCTTTGACACCCCATCTTCTTTCAATATTTTGTTTGACATTCAGGATGTAGATATATTTCTTTTAGCATTTCCTGAAATGAATTTATTCCATCCAGTTATTATTTTTTTTTTCCATTCCTCTGCGGTGCATTAGAATCGTATTAACACATGGCTCTGTCACTCACAGGCAGTGGCATTTCTCTTGTTGAAATTGCCTGCTTATGCTCGTGTTGAAAGCACAGTTACTAAGCATCCCCTACAGTCAATCTAAACATTTTATTTATCAGGGACTGACAGAATATACCCCAGAGTTTTTAATGCCGCATTTGTTATCATTGCTTAATTGCAGACTACATGTTTTAACACTCCACTGGTCCATGGATGACTCACAATAGCTTGATTTAATATGACTGCAGTACCAGTCAATACGAGAAGCCACATTGTCATCAGAAGCTGCATTGTGACAATTCAAAATGACAAGAGAGAGTGAAGGGAAAATATCTAACACTTTCTTCCTGAATATCGCTGTGCCATTGGTAGTTAACATGGATTAATTAGTGCAGTTTCTGTTGAGATGGTCTCTGTATTTAAGGTTAATTTCATACCATCAGTGTTGGGCAGTAATGCATTAATGTGTTTGAATGATGTGATTACTTTTTTTTTTTAATTAGTCATGTAAGGGATTACACAATGTAATTCACTTAACATCTTTACATTTATTAACCCCAAGTTATGCTTTGTTATTGTTATTGTCTTATCAGAAGGTTGCAGTAACATCAGGTTGGCCTCTGTGTTTTCTGAACGTGTTTGAGGTGCAGGGAGGTGGTTAGCCTCTACTAAGGGGGGAATCCGTGTTGTGGACTATTTTCAGGAGATAAATACTGCTTTAACAAGTGACTATGTGTTATTCTAAGTTTTCAAGCTGTTGCCATCGCATCAATGTAAAATACAATCTACTTTTAATTTAAAAAATGTTTTGGTTATACTTTTGTTTAGACTGCAGAACTGAGGAGTCATGACTAGAGAGTTACCAGATCCCAGAGTAAACTTACTCGTGGAAATAATAAAAGTAGGGCAATCATTTTTTTAGTTCCTTGCGGGATCAGTGCCAGATGCTGCAAATGAAATGATCGTACAAAGACTCTGAAATTATCATATTTCAGGGGAACTGTATATAAATTGCAGTGGGTGCTTGAAGGTCTGTACATGCACAGAGTAACAAGGTGACTGCAATTGGCCCCGACTGCAGAATTTCTAAAGCAATGAACAGCAACAGCAGCCTGGTATTACCAGACCCAAAATGTACTGGGTGAATGTATGTGTTTGGCCCCGCTCCATAGAGTCATTGTATCCTACTGGGCGCGGACCTTTTGGTAAATTTTTTTCACCAATTGGCATTGACCACCATACCACTGCACCACTGCAACTATATTGAGAAAAAAAAAACTCAACTTCATCTGAATCACACTTAGCCACCACCAGCGGTTGCGGAATAGTTCAGCCTTCAGAGTGTCTGAGCAAACGTTAATGCCAACAAGGATGTCAAGGTTGACTATATCACAGCGAAGAAAACTAAAGCTTTACGCAATAGTCTGGCGGAGCCAGGGTAGCGCAACAATAGCCGTTTCATGAAATGTCAGCAGAGATGTGATTGGATTATTAACAGCAGGTGTAAGGCTAGTTTTCTGTCACACGTTACTGACATAATTAACATATAATGACTGATTAGGCTAGTTTCAAATGATATCTATAGCATTTCATTGTTATGGAAATTATTGTGCGTTATGTTACATCTATATATATATATTTTTTTTTTGTTTTAATAATTGATCCAAATTATCCAAAGGGCTACATTACCATACTAATATTGGCAACATTGCTAGGTACACACATTCACCTTTATGTCGGGCTGGTGAGTCATTAACTGAATGTGCTTCTGGTATCCAACGCTCACTTGACAAGTCAGGCAGGACAGCCACATGACAGCATGTACTGAGAAATAGAAGGGACTCTCAAAAAAGAGAGAAGGTAAAACGCCTTCTTAAAAGACACCAAATCCAGTTTGTTTAACAAATCATAGCCATCTAAAATGTGACGCCGACTACACACACTGCTTTTAAGACGTAAGAAGGCAAAACGTTTGGAAACTGCTGGTTTAATATTTACCATTGTGTTTTATTTTGTTTAAAGCTTGTTATTTGATCCATTGTTTCGATCTTCGTATGACAAATAACTAAATCTGTTAAATAAATGTAGTGAGGCAGAAAGTACAATATTTCCCGCTGAAATGTAGAGGAGTATAAGTAGCATCAAATGGAAATACTCAAGTAAAGTACAAGTAGATAACACTATATGAACGAAGATATTGAAATTATTTGGAGTTGTTAAGATGAGCTGGAGATGAGCTGTCTGAGGATAGTGTAATATAACAAGTAGTTAAACTACCTGATAATATATACGCTGGATACTACTGGTGCACCATCAGGGAGAGTTAAATATGTCAGATTGGAGGTCAGCTGGCAGACTATATGTGAAACTACTGCCAGTGTCAACAGCATTTCACAACAGCAGTGAGTTTTGTATGCGTCTCTGTTGTGGAGATGACATTGCTGAACACACAACGTAGCCAAGGACAGCCCTCCTCTTGCCTTTTGTAGCCACGTTTCACCCAGTTATTGAAGTTGCCTTTGCGGCTTGGCAGGTGAAAGTGCGCGTGTGGCCAAGTCCCACTGTGAATGACCTCCATGTCCTCGACCTGAGCAAATCTGCCATCTCTGTAATGGCCATCATATCTCAGCCCCACTGTTCGCGCTCTCCAATTGTGCTTTACGTTTTCTCTGTGTCCCTCTCTCTTTTCCATTCCCACTGCCTCAAGTTATCGTATAATTACTGATATTAACTGTCAGCCCATTGAGGAAGATATATGCATTTACAGGTATTTTTTGGCCCTCAATGAGCACATCCAATTTACACAGCAATCTCAGTGAAATACATTTGGGCTAAGGAGTGCACTTGCACAACGAAATTTGATGGCGACATATAGGTAATATCACTGCTGATCTTTTTTTCCTCAGTAAAATAACCCCTTATTATTTGCTGAAAATTACCACCATGATAATGGAGTTATTATGCTGAAGGATAGCTGTAGCTTGGCCAAACAGTGGAAGTACACAACCGCCCGAGGCGATCTCATCAAGGCAAATAATACATTTACAAAACATTTCGTTCTCTACAGTACATTAGGCAATTCAGTTTTCCTACCCGGCATGTGAGTATCCTAAAACCATATCATCTACTGCGACCAACTGAAGAAAGAGCTAAAGCACGCTTCTATAGCGTAAATAAGTGACATTAATGCAAATCGAGTTAAGTGACCACTATGCTTAGAAAGGAAACAGAGTTGAAACAGTAGACTGCAGTCTGATATGTTGTTCTACAGTTCCTCTTCCCTCCCTCTGATTTTTTTTTAGCTTATCTAATGCACTCTTCCATTTGAATCTTTTGTTTCCTGTGTTCTTTTAAATGTTTTAATGCACTTTCCATTTATTTTGAATCTCATTATTGCTCTATGTTCACTCTCCATGCATTTATGTGCCACTATTGCATGTCATTAACTTTGTTTCCTCTATTTCTATACGCCTTTCTGCAGGTATCGCTGGCTCTCTATGTTTTTGATATGTGGTTACTATCCCCACCAAGCTGCCCAGTGTTTATTATTTGTTATTTGTCAATGCTTATATTTTTCCTCTCTGCTCTCTATTCAACCCAACCAGTCAAGGGAGATGGGCACCCACCTCAAAGCCTGGCTCTGTTGGAGGTTTTAGCCTATTAAAAGCTTAAAAGTAAAAAAAAAATTTTTTCTCCCCACTTGCCTGCTAATGTGGGCATTGTTGTGCTTCTTTCTATAATATTGTAATGGTTGACCTTACTAGGTACAGTTTCCTGAGATGACTTATGTTTAAATTTGGTGCTATATAAATTAAAATGAATTGGAATTGGCTCATCTGTAAGGCATTTTGATTTACCAATGTGTATGGATTTTTAAATTTGCCTTGAGTTTAAGAGACTTCTGTTTTGACAAGATTGCAAATCCTCTTCTTTTTCTTTTTTCTTGGTTTAAATGTGTGCAAGTGCATGTTTTATTCACGTTTTTAGAATAAGAAACCCGGACTATCCTGCACCATTATATCACAATGACATACTGTAAAACTGGATGGATATAAAAGGGCTAACAGTCTGCTCATAAATTTCCAGGAACAAATGTTTACAGCAGTCCTCCCTTGGCTTTTCTTTATTTTTTTCCCCTTGAGAATTTGAATGTGAACGCTGGATTGGGCTTCTTTCCCGGAGAAAAAGAAAATATGTGAGAGGTGCTGGAGCATAGAGCATGCTTGACCTCTTGAAACAACATGTTCAATTCACCGTTTGTGTCTGTTTTTTGAGTGATTCAACTCCACTTGTGTTGACGTAGCCAGATGGTATTATTAGTTTGCTGGCTCCGAGCATTACAGAAACAACTCTTGCATTGTAAGAAGCTTGGTGAATTTTGCTGCAGTGTGCTGTTGAGGAGATCAGGAATAATATTGAGACTGGAGTTTTGTGGTGCATTAAGTTATTTACTCTTAACTATGTCTACAAATTTTTCAAAGTGAAGCTTATTTTCAAGTGGCAGTTTTAACTGTCGTAAGATCTGAACGCAATCCAAACGTCTAAACAAATACATTTACCATATTACTGGGAAATATGAAAAAGAAATGCCAGTTGGCAGCAGCACACCACAGTGGCTGGGGACAGCAGTGGGGATACAGGATTATGATTATGATGCTGAGATTTGTTAGCGGCCCATATGATAATATGACAGAACGTATGCAACAGAATAAATGTAGTAATCATGGTATAAACAGAGTCACAAACCAATGATGTTTTAGGCTGGCAGACTACTTTAGGCGAACAAACCCAGTGTGACAACTGGAAATAAGATTTATACAGTTATTTATAGGTGAGAAAAAATGCCGCCAAATGCTCTTTGAAGCACTGTAAGCAGTTTAGTTTGGTCCAGGTAGAAATTTTATGATCAGCTCGCGTTCTATGTCCATTGTTACATCGATTTTCTTCAAACTGAAAATGACTCCCAGTATTACAGTCACGCATCAATCTAACCTCTTTCTTGCAGGTCCATGTGTGAATGTGGATGCAGAAGTGCCATACAATGCAATGCCACCAAGAGCCACTAGGTCTGGCTCCAAAAAAAACACTGGCAATTGGCTCCCATTCAAAAAGCGTCAACGAGACTCATGAAATGCAAAGTCAATTGGGATTAATAGCAGTCATATGGTCAGGTTTTGCATGATTGAACTACGCTTGTTTTGGTGTTAAACTGACATTAGCTAACTAGCGCAGCTGATAAAATCGGCCAACAACAGTTGCCATTTCAGCTCGAAAAACGGATGTCTAGTCTCTCAGAATTATCTAAACTTCCTTTGTCTATCTCTGACTGCTATGACATTTTTGAAAATTACCAAGATTGATGAGTAACTCTGCCATCGCTGTACATGACAACAGAAAACTTGACACACATTAGCCAGTCATCTCAGTTTAAACATGGATTATTGTTGCTGCCTTCAAATGGAACTCATGAGCTCGTATTTATGGCATGGGAAGCCGTGTGCACGGTATGGTTGGTGTTCATGTGGTTAACTTGTAAGAACACGGTTACTAGGCAACGGCAATATGGCAGGTGTTGAGAAGCCACAGAGGCTAAAAATTTAGCAAACAACATAAAGCAGGAAATGCAAAGGCATAATGACAGAGGGAAAAGAGGCCGTTGGAATATCAACATATAGAAGAGACGTATTATTAAGTTACAATGAAAAACTGTATATGACTAAAACTTTCATAGACTTCACCATTTCCGTTAACGTCAGCAAATACATCACTACTCACAAACTCTGAGCGTTCAGAGTTTTCGTGAATACCACAAGAACACATACATACACACGTACATATGGACTTTACTTGTGAACACAATAAACACAACCCTATTTGAAGACCAGAATTGTGTCGCAGTCATTGTTACACCCAAAATATCCGTATTTGGATTTTTAAACTCTCTATACAGCCAGAGTATTCATTAAAACAGAAAGCTGTTGAGGTCTGGAATGCCTCAGAAACACTAACATCCCACTGCCCATTCAATTTCCGCAACCTCTGACCAGTCAACATGTTTAAGTGCATCAGGATCCAACGCACTCCAAAGTGCACAAATTACTCCCTCTTCCTAAAGGGGTCTAAATGATATGCTTTTAAGAATAATTATTCTCAAAGGCACACAGATGTAGCGGAGCAAAAAAGAGAGGTAGAGTGCCTGTATGTCCCCGACCTTAGCCGTGATTAGCATAATTGAATTTCAAACGATCGTGGGAGTATTGAGGAATAGGGAAGCTATTGAAAGTGTGTAAATGGTCCACAGTTGGCCCACCTTGGTAATATCATCTTAGAGAGCGTGGATGCGGTTGACTGGAGGGTTAATGTGTCAGGCTAAATAAAGTAAATTAAGTGAAGGCATGAAGGAGGGTCAAAAGGTCACGTAAATGTTCTGTGCACATCAGTCTGTGATCGGAAGATGGACTTTTATAATGTTCACTGAAACTCTTCAACTTTACATGAAGTATTCATACTTTTTATGCACTGTTTTGTTATTATCTGCCAACAAAATGAGTGATGTTTGTTCTGTATACATGTTCGACATCTGGCATTTGGAAAAAAAGGACAGAATCAGTCCTTCTATTTTTATGTTTGAGTGATAAAGCCCTATAACAGCCGTAGGAATTATAACAGGAGCAAAGGAGGAAGGTGGATGGCATTATTACGGAGCAGTGAGGAAGTCGGAGTGGATTTATGGGTCAACAGAAAGTCAAACTTTAACGCAGGGGGACTTTGTTTGTTTCCTATTTCCAACTGCGACTGAATATTGGTTTCTTTATATTATGAACATTATCATTCCCCTATTTCTTTTAAAAAGTAGTTGTTATTGTAACTATGACGACGATGGTGTTATGACAATGATGGTGGTGAAACCAAACTAAGTAATTTCTGTGATTTGTAAAATGTTTTGACGGCATCGGCAAACAACGTTCAGTCTTCTGATTGGGATTCAATGTTTCATCCTGAAGGCTAGTGACACGTGATCTATTCAGATATTTTACTCGGAGGACTTGTTGGTTATTTTGTTTGCAATTTCAGAGTAATTTTAAAATGTCAGCTGCTCTCCATTTCAGTGACTCCATCTTTCCCGCAGCGCTCACTCAACCTGTGCCATCTTTAATTCTTCCCACCTGTCAGTGGTCTGCCGACATGACGTCTCCTCCATGTAAGTGCTGAGGATGTGGGGATATGGAGATATTCTCCCCTCTCCGTGTCATTATGATGAATGACCGGAGAGGTGTGGCAGTGGGTAGGGCAGGTTTCTCCTTGCGGAGCGGCGAGCTATCGCTCAAGCAGGGCCTCTGGAGTCGAGATGTCCATAAACATGCACATAAAATCAGATCCTTCAGCAGGTGGTATTCTGTCCTTGGCAGAGGAACGAAAAGTAAAATTGGCATACATTAGAATGAGGGTAGCCATCCCCGAAGACAGACTGTTTTTAGTTATCTGTCACTAGTCGGAAGTCAGAGGCTGCCTAAGAGCCCTCTGATAGGATTTGATTTCTGCCTCAGAGGGGACAAAATGTAATCTTGGCACTCAAAACAGCTGCTGCCCACCTCACAAAGGAGGGGAAATTAATCACATGCCATCCATTAAGGAATGGAACATTCTAACTACGGCAGAGACAATTGAAATCAAAATTTCAACAAAAGCATTCAGTTGAACTCTCTTCTTAATTCTCTATAGTCTGTTAAACAGCAAAGTGCCTCATGAATACAAATAAGTAATTTGCCAAACAGATTAACCATTTACAAACTCACACTACTGTGAAGCCAAGACAATCATGTTTTCCGGGAGAAGCTCTTCTTTTAAAAAGCTCCAGCATAGCTCATAAACAACATATGTTCACAACAATTATGGTAACCCTGGAGGCAAATTTAACCTTGAGTCTTCATAGCAGATGTTGGCAAAAATAACAGAGATTATAACAGCTTTAGATGCATGATTCAGTGGCATTGATGAGGTCCTATATCGGTCATCAGTGTCTGCTGCTGTGCTACTTAAAAAAAAAAAAAAAAAGCTGGGCGATAGAACAAAACATCACACACTTGGCTTTGCTATTGTCCACCCACACTTTAAATTTGAAGGATGCAAATGGTCATGTTTGGCAGTGTGTGTACAGACTGAGCAAAGGATGCTCTGGGCCTATTGGAGGAAGCTGAAAAAGAGGTAGCAACTCACATTTATGGCATGAGATGATGGAAGTTAGACACTTTAGTCTTGTCTGTCTTAAACAGCATGATGCAAACAATACCAGGAAATGTTGGTCACTACAGGAAAAAACACTTGACTTTTACTTATTTTAACTTTGTAATTTTGGTTTTCAAAAGATTTTGTGACAGGTGATCATGAGCCGGATGATGAAGGTTACTAAAGTCCTGCAGAAAAATCAACATTTCTTGAAGACTCAGCATATTTTTGTAAACGAGGGAGAACTTACTCGCTTTCGCCAATTTTGCTGTTAATTTGGAACAGGAAGGTATTTTTTTGTTTCATACTTGCCATTGCTCCACTTTTGTTAAACACGGCAGGTCTGGTCCAATTTGACTTGGATATTATGCGGCCTAAGCTACGAGTCTGAGGTTGTATCAGGGGTTTTAAGTGCATATGTATACGGGTAATTGGGCTGTACGGCCTTGTAATTCTTTGGTGTATTGACCAATAAAGAGACTGCCACGGCCACAGAAAGCTTTATGAGAAAACTGCTAATTTATTTACATCTCAATGGTTATATTTATTAGCAAAATACCAATGATGACTCTTACATGCTGATGTTTGCCAGGTATATTTATTACCATGTCCACAATCTTAGTTAACATCTGCTAATAAGCACTAAATACAACTTGGAGCTGAGGCTAATGGGAGGCACATCAGGTTTTCAGGTAATTGGTCATAAATCTGCATTGAAACAATACAAACTGTGACCCGATAAATGTTACTGAATTAAAAAGGGATGGATAATGTTCTGCATTCATGCCAGTCTCCCTAATAGTTGTTGAATTTTTTTCAAAATCACAATAAAAAAATAAATAAAAAATCTGCAAAAAGTCACTACTGTCAATGTAATGGTGGCGCTGAAGGAAAAGTCAAGGATCATCATCTGGGAACCATGAATACCTGTACCAAATTTTCTATCTGTTTTACTTGATGACAAATTTCTGTCTGGACACAAGTGTTGGACTGAACAAAAGACACTGCTAACCTTGCAAGGTGATTGTTCTTATGCATGTCCTGTTTAAGTTCATAACATGTACTGCATTTTGTTTGTGCTCGCAAAAGGTTTTGTGTCAAGCAAAACTGTAAATAAAATTATGGATTTAAATTGAAATAAATCATATGTAGAAAATTAATTCTTCAGCGCATTAACAGAGAAATGTAACCTGAACCAAATGTATTTTTTTATATCAGTTTGCCAGTAGAATATACTAACCTCCAGTGAACTACCTGTATGTCAATTTCCACCAGAAAATGTTTAGTGAGCACTATCTCTCATTGTTCCAGCAGTCACATCAGACCACTTCATTGTAAATGCATGTGAGCTTTCCTTGTCCTCCACAGTGAAAGATCAATGCCAAAAGAGGTTATAAAATTGTAACCACATCTCATTCTATTTTTATGAGCAAGTTAATTTTAGAACCTCCGGTGCGCCAGGTTATCATAAATATTGGATCAAGGGATAAGTGACTGAATATTGGGGTAACTTGGCTGGACATATGATTAGCCCTGAGGGCAAAGTTGGTGAAACTGCATCCCCAGTTTAGGGTACAGTCCAGGTAGAGCTAAATGACCAACAGTCGTCCAACTTTACGGAAATAAAAATTGGAAAGGTATATTTGCTTTAGCATTGGTTGAGGGTCCGAATTGGAATTTTAGCTTTGCTAGGACCATGCCTCTGAAGATGGCAATGTTGGCTTGTTTTGGAATGCTTGCCATGAACTTTTGTAAATACCTTGACCTTTTCCTTTCGTCAAAGTTCTTGCACGTCCTGTGAAATATGTAAACATCTAGTTTGGTGTGGATGGCACAAAATTATGACATTCGTGACTTCTAGACATAATTCCTTAGGCTATATTCGCAGTATCTAAGCACACGGTCTAAAGTGCATGACGCAGTGCATTTGTGGTGTTTCCAAATCTACTGTTGCTATTTTAATGGCAAGTCATCTGAATGTAAAATAAGGCACATTTTTCACAGGGGGTTGTCCTTCATCTCTTAATTATTTAGAAGTGTGTTTTGGGTGTAACATGAAATAAACGAATCAGAGTCATCTCCTATTCCCTTTAAAAGCCCGGCGCGCTTGCAGTTTGATGGATTGCTACTGTAAGGGTGGTTTTGCCAAGTAGAAGAAAGAACTCTTCTCTCCAGAGGAAACAGATCTCCTTGTGTGCAGATTGAACAGATCAGTGTACACAAAAAGAATCTTTCACATTGTAAACTTTTTATTTAAAATGTTTTGCGTGCTGCTGCATGTCCTTATGTCTTTAACAAGCAAAGCGTTGTACAGCTGGCTATGTGGGCTCACATTACTCTCTTAAAAGAACAGTAAAATACTCCACCATTGACTCAGACTTGTTTTTTGTTGGCCAATGGTGCAAATCGCTTTCTGCTGCCTCAGGATAGCAAACAATGCACCTGAACACACGTCATTAAGACAAACACACACATGGGCACTCAGAACATTGGATGGAAAATGACAACTGCTTCTGTCTAAAACTAGTAAAGACAGTTTAGTTGTGCTTGCCGCCACTAAGCGCTGGGTGCATGATAAAGCGCCTAACAATATTGGACATCCTCTGACCTGTATCACTGTCAGCAATTTCAATTTTAAATGAAATGTCTCAAAATTGATGAGATGGTTTGCCATGAGACTGTGTACAGTTGTTCCAAACACCCTCATCATGAATTGTAATAACTATGGTGATCTCTTAGCTTTTCATCTTGTACCATCATCAGGTCAAAATTTTCAATTTGTAGTTGGCAAATAGCTTAAAGCACACTCTGTTAAAAAAAAAAAGAAGAAAAAAAGAAGCTTTGACTCTCAGTGATGGATTGTAAATCTAACAGGTGTGCAAACAACCATGCCAAATTCAAGATTCCAAATGCAAAGCTGGTTATATGAATCCTCTCCCTACCAAATGGCGAAAGCTTAAGACTCAAGAAAGGAATCCATGATCAAAATGTGCAGTGACAGTCCAAACCAACAGACACACAAAAAGCTACACACACCTACTGCCGTTACAGGCAGTTGACAGACAGATGGACATGTTCCTGCATTTGTGTGTCTGCACCTGTCTGTCAACACATACACACTCAGACAAGGACACAAAAAGCTCTCTTCTGGCAAAACCTTTCCACAGCGGCTCAGAGACGCTTTGACATCTTATCCTTCCAGTTTACCTTCAGTTAATGAAGATGTGAGAGAAGAAGCTTTCAGAGTTCTCCTGATGCAGCCTCTCAGTATGACACATTTCAGCCTCAGGAATTATACATTATTGAATGTAACCACTTTATGCTTAACTTGTCACCCTTCCTGCTTAACAGCTGCAACCAGATTATATCTCAGCAATTCATACAGCACTATTATGTATTATATGTCTGCTGACTCGCTACACTGAATATGTACTTGTATTGTTTACTTTGTCACCATGTAACTGGCAATAAAGGATTTTTTTAAATTTTTTATTTCAACTTGTGCAATATTTGTATAGCTTATTACCTCCGGATACCCAAAAATGGTAAAGAGGGAAAAATAGATGATAACAGAGACATTTCATCAGCTCACATTATCTATGAGTGTGACATTTTAACAAGACAAAGAATCTACAGTTGATGTAACAATTCTGTGAGTACAGCAATGCTTTGAGCTAAATGCTAATGTAATATTATAACACTGACAATGTTAACATTGCTTACGACATTGGCTAATAAAAGCAATAAACACAAAGTACAAGCTGATGGTCGTTCTACAAACCTTCTGAGAATGTTAGGAAATGTTCCAGGAATGTTTTCAGTGGGAAATTTGAATTTCTGGTTGAATGTTTAAGAGTGTTCTTCTTAAAGGTATGATCAAGTTCTCTATAAACATTCTAAAATTATTTTTTTGTTACCATTTTTAATATGTTGTTCATATGTTGACCAAATTCCTAAAAAGTTTTCAGCAGCAAGTTTAACATTTTAAAGTGATAAATCATGATTTTAGAATGTTTTAGAGAATATTGTCCTACCTTCAAGAAGAAAACTATGGGAACAAAAACAGAATATCGAAAACATTAGAAGAACATTGCATAATTTCTAGCTGGGTTGGTTCTTTGAAGGAAGCGGATCACAAAGCAATTTGGATAAATCAAAAAGGTTACCTGATGATGGAGCTATGAGATTACAATTAACCCTCCCGTTGTCCTCGGGTCAAAATGAACCGCAGCTGTGTTCAACCAAGTTCTATTTTATTTTTATTATAACCCTCACAGCCTCCTTGTCACCAATGATCCCAAAAAATATAAAAATCAAATAGAACTTGGTTGAACATAGCTGCGGGTCATTTTGACCCGAGGACAACGGGAGGGTTAATTCAGTGAGGTGCAGGAACATTTCTGTACCAAATTTAAAACATCCAGTAGGACTCGGCAAGTTACAATTTTGAGCTGCTGGTGTTTGTGAAGGTAAAATCACCCAACACAACAATGTAAGTGTGGTTCCCATTGAATCTAGGGAACAGAGGGCAACATGAAATGCAAACTTGTATTTGATGTGAATATGCTCTTGGAAGAAAGGCTAGGCTATCTCACCAGTGTATTGTGCATCATTTTGAAGACATACCTGGACTGATTGGTTATAAAATGTGACTCTTGGCATCAGTCACGTGGAGGAACAGATCTCTCATTTTGGTCCCAAATTTCTGACTGCCAACTCTTTTTGGTCTCCATATCATAACCATCTGTTTCTCAACCATTATGTACTGTTTGGTACATTTTCTTCATCTGCTTAGATGCTTTGAGAAAGCAACCTGAAGTCATTTGTCTTCATGACAATGGGGGTGTTACAAAATATGCATCTAAGTGTGGATTTGTTTTTTGTAATGAATGCAAAGTGTAGTGCAAGAAGAATCACATCAGTGCAATGATGGCCGTATCGCCTTATAAGAATCAACAGTGCTCACACGGCGGCTGACACCTCCACAATAGTGTTTCCTATCTCTTGATTGCGAGAACCAAAAGACAGCTCTCGGAGGGGTTCTGTCCTTTTGTAATTACTGTGTGTACGCTGTACCACGACTGCCCGTGCGTAAGTAGAGGTTCTCTGCTCCTCTATATTCTTCGTACAGTTTGATGAATGGAGGCTGGTTTGAACCCTCCCGCACCACAAAGCCAAATTGCAGCTATCTGCTGATGTGTTTGAGAAATAACATTCTCCATCTTGCCCTGTCGAGATGCCAGGTTGTTTGGTCTGGCGGCGATGTATTAAATGGTATATTGATAATTGAAATCTTTGTGGCCCTAGCGATGGCTTTTCTGCTGACTGCGATCTTTTAGGCAGATGGTCTCTATTACTCATGTGCAATTGGAGAACAGAAAGGATGTGGCGGAATCTGAAAGGGCTTATATAAAAATCGGATTTTAAGAGACAGCCATGTATTGAGATTCTACAAGACATACAGAATACATCAACAGCTAATTGTACAAATTTTCCCCAGCAAATATGATGGCACATTACTTTTATGAATACAATAATGTTCCTTTCTTGTATTTCATATTCCCCATTTGGTATACCACTGAATATTTCAAACATACTTAATAATTGATAAATGTGGACCTTACAGGTTCCCTTTGACTATGTGCATCAGAGCTATAACCAGATCACTGCAGCACAAATGAGAGACCTCTTCATTTCCATCGCCTCACAAATATCATATTGAAGGGTAATAGCCCATTTTTTTTTCGATTCCAATGGACCTCGTGAGTGCATTTTCACCCATGGCGCCAAGCTAAAATAGAAATAGAACAGAATGTTGTTGACAGTTACCAATGTCACATAATCTCCCCCTGAAGGACAAGCATCAAAGATCAATTTATTTTCCTAAATGCTATTCATCTATCCATCTCTGCTGAGCGCCCAGGGACATTGCATATTAGAGTTTAAATCTAATGTTGCATGAATGGAATCTACAGACGGGCAAAAGACAATACAATGACAGAAGGTGGACAAGAGAAAGAGAGAGAGGTGACAAATAAGCTCATAGAAAACCAATAATAAATTGAAAAAGCGGTATGAAAAGTGTCATGGGAAATGGTGAAGCCTTTTCTTTTGTTTTCTCTGGAAAACTATTTGCTGTGCGTCTACAGAAAAAGACATGGCTGATCCACTTGTATGTAAATATCAAGGACAACTATTGCAAAAGATCACAAACAAAGTGAAAAGTGCTTATTAGATGGAACTCAATGCATTATTAAAGCTAATTGTAAGTGTTTCGTTACAAACACCCTTTTGGCTCCAACAGTTTTCAGTCTTTTTTTAGCACATGCAAAACCTGCAACTTCTTGCACTTCATAATTGCTCAGCACACATGGGAAGGGGAGGCTTTGTTTACTGTACTGTGAGCCAGGAGATCAATTCCTCTCTCGCTCTGCCCCCTTTGATAATTGCTGAGCAGAAGATGTGTGTTTACAGTTACAATTCTGCCAGCTCTGGACCTCTTTGGACAGGAATAAAAGCTGTGAGGCTGTGAGGTGGATGGGCGCGGGGAGAGGATAAAAAAAGCTGGCGGCATCTTTTTGAAAATGCAAGGGCTGATATGATCGGTGAAAAATCAATACTATTAAAAATGAGGGATGGGCCAACAGAAAGCCCTTCAAAGTGTCAGATCCAATAAAAGATGGAGCCTGGGTAATTAGCCACTGTGAGAAAGGCACAGATCTACAACGTGACCTTGTGAAGAATTAACATTCAAAAGATATACTAACAGAGTGAAAGGGATCGACAGATATGCAGTTTGACTTGGTAAAATACGTCTAGTTTCTTATCAAAATATTTTAGACAAACTGTGCGACCACTTATTTTTATACAGTTACCTTTGTATGTTAAATATCCATCCTGCTCTCATTCCCAGGGTGTCAGATACTGCTGTTTTATCAAAGCCTTTTATGTCTCAAGTGCACAAGGTGCCTTAATGTTTTGGCAACAAAAACCACGTGGTTTGGGGGGTTAGGGAAACGATCACGGTTTGGGTTAAATGTAATACAGTCACCATTTGGTTACATTCAGGCACCAAAACTACTTGGTCATGCATTCGAACACCAGTCTCTTGGGTGAAACTTGGGTTTGCCCAATCCAACCACCTCTGACCTTTTCCCTCCCAAAACAGAATTTCCCCCTCTTTATACTTTCTCACATGACCTTCTTCAACCCGGCTCATCACAGTGCATACGACATAAGGTCTCTTCTTTGTATGTTTTAAGATGGCAAAGGACATCTTGTGCGTATCTCTCTGACACCATCAGCTTTGGCAGAATGGCATTATTTGAAGCCATGGGAATAAGAATGGGCTCAAATAGTAGTTCGGTCAGTTTGAGACATCTCATTTCCCAAGATTCTTGATCTCGTAGCACCAGAGGTGTCATAATGAGGCAAACTGACGGAGCAACACGTCCTCATACTGAAATGACAAGATAGGTCGATTTCCAATGACTCCCAAAATTACATTGAAGTGAGTTTTCACTGTCCATTATAGGACCAACACGTCTTGATACCTACACAACAGAGTAGCCTAAGTGCCAAAAGGACATGCATGACTGTTGAAGAGGAAAACAAATATAAGAATGAGAGAAGCCTACTAATCATTCTCTCTGATCGCCATAAGAACAGCAGTTCTTAAAGGGTTGGATAATTAATCTCATGGGTCATGAGATTAACAGAAGAAAGCAGGAAACAAATAATTTTTGCTTGCTGTTTCTTTCAGACTTCAATCTTTTTTTTTCTTCTTGTAATTACTTCATCACTCTGACAATTAATAAAACAATGAGAAAAAAAAAGTCTTTAGTTGACAATAACAAGGAGACCAGAAGACATTTTTTCACAAGCTAAAAAGGCAGAGAACCACGGGATTAAGTTATTCACTGGTTTTCAAATTGTTCAATTGAAGCCTAAATTAAATGTCAATTTAGTAGTTAAAAGTAAATGGAAGTATTAAACAGGTTTTTTTGGTGGTCAGTTCTCTTCAAAGAAAAAAACTACAGTTGAATAAAAAAAAAAAAAAAACATTTTATTCCAGTGCTTTCTTATAATTTTCATCCAGTGAAAATGTTCATAATAATAATACATTTAGCCCCACAAAGGGTTTATGCTCGCCACATAATTATCCCCTCTACTAAATTTTTTTTTTAACTTTTGCATACACTGTATGTTAGATTAAAATGCTTTCTCACATATAAATTCAATGAGTCCAAAGTCCCTTTGAGTATCTTAAAGCACAACATCCCCAGCCATGAGGAGCGGAAAAGGTCTAGGAAGGAGGAAAATATTATTACCCTTTTATATCTTTGAGGAGGCAGGCGTCCAATCCAGCCACCTACCCTTGAGATATCGTAGAGGCTGGTTGTTTATGGGCTCCCTATCCCACCCCTCGCGAGTGTCACCACAAAAGTGACAGTGCAAAGGGATACCCGGGCATGGCTATGAACCGCGTGCTTCTCCAGAGAGAGGGGTAAAGAGAGGCAATTTCTGGAATGATGGGTGCCGGAGATGATGCCCAATATGCTTCAGCTCTTTAGAATTTACAGCCTCTGCAGCGCTGTGTAAACAGCTGGGGAGCGAAACAGGGTGCTCTGCAATTTTCTCCTCGCCTTTTACATTTTTTTCCCCCCCCTCTCCTTTTTTTTTATATGCTCGGTCGGCAATGTCCTTGAGAGAACATAATTTTAGATTTCTCTGGAGAAATACTTAACTATAGTGCCTTGCCTATTGTTTGGATGCCAATATTGCAGTTTTTACTTGTGCATCTATCACCTGTGACAGAGCAGAATTGTTGTGCTAAATGTTTACAGGCGTCCATTGTTGCCTGTATAAGCGCGCAGGGGTTAAGAATACTGTTGTGAGCAGGTGTTTAATGGAGAGTTGTGGATATGACAAGAAGAATTCACTGCTTTCTTGATGGAAGGCCATTATTATGAATCCTTTTTACGATGCCTGTCGGCTGAAGGAGTTCTTTTGAGAATATAGACTCTTTGCTTTCTGAGCAATATAGTATATCAAATGTATAAAATATTAGGATCAACTGAATATTGGGCTGCACAGTTCATACATCAGGTTTATTGCCACAAGGTTGAAAAAATATACAGTATACTCTTCATTGCCTCCTCTGTCTACACTCACCTTCACAACTGAAAGCTCATTCGGGTTAATCAGCATGGATGATCAGCTGGTTGTTGTCACTGTCTGTTTTTATTATATCGATTTTTATATAACTGCCCTATTTTCATATATTGTGTAAGATTCCTTAATGAATTAACCTGATGGCATCTTCCTGTTAAAAGAGTTTTTCATTTCCACTGTCAAAGGTTATTTCTGTTAATACAGACTGATTTAGGGCTAAATAAATAACAAGGAATAGAATTGAACAATCATAGGATGTGCATCAGAGGATGTGTTACTTAATCTGAATTTACATATTTTTTTATTCAAAAGGACATATTTCAAAATGGAGGATTTTTTTAAAATATAGCTAATTCCTTACTTCTTTCATGCTTACTTGCAAAACTTCTCTTGGAGAAGGCTTTGCATTCTTACACAAATGCGCAAGTGACCCAGAAGCACCCAGAAGGTCTTTCATCTCCTACTTGTACAGGAAATGTTTTACTTTATCTCGCAAAACCTTTGAAGAATGGAAGAGCAAATCGATTTTTTTTTTCTTCCACTTCTATCGAAGTTCATGCTACTTCATGCATAGCCTAGCTGTTTCAAGTTTATTTCCTTTGCGTAGGACCACACCCAAATTAAGGAAAAAAAAATTAACTATCACAAAGTGGCACGGGGTGATTTCAGACAACTTTGTACTGTTCAACAATTTTCTTGTTTTAGGGAAAGTAAAATTTACAAGTGGTGGTTCAAAGTTTTAATTAGTGTAGAAAATAATCAAAATCACTAAATCAGAATTATATAAACTGAACCTCATACAAATTTAACATCCTTTTCACCATATCATCATCATGCAAATCCTGGCAAATCAAAGGTTTTTCTGTTTTTGTTTTTCGCAGTTCAGTAGTTTGAAGGAACATTTGACTTCTTTTAATTGTCAGCATGCCAGTCATTGTCCCGGTTAACATCCTTTGTTTGCATTCAACAGTGTAACGTTACCTCATGTATAATATTCCCTCAACCATCTCCAAGACTGATCACACCTTAGTTGCCTCCAATCTAAGTAATGGACCATTTTGTTTTACCAAGACATTTTTAAGAATGCCAAACTATCCGCTCTTTATTTCTATCCAGTACAGCCCTGCTCTAATTACACGTGGTCGGCAGCTGTATCAATATTCTATAATTGTTTCCGGTGCTGTTTTCGCCTGCTAATTTTTCTTCTCACTCCTGGGTGACATTTTTGTGAATGAATATTGCCAGCAAATGCAGCAAAGCAGTTGGGTTTACGTAGCAACTTGTAGCCGTGAATGTGCTCCTTCCTTGTGAAGAGGTGGCTTTCATCACTATGGAATGAGCACTTTACGCCAAGAGTTTGCTCACTTTTATGGGTAAAACTTGCCAAAAAAAAAAAGTGAGAGGTTTGTAGTACGGAAACCAAAAATATTCTGGCAGAAACAATTTATGCCACATGCCCAACCAACCTCTGCAGCTATTCACAGCCTCAAATATGAAGTCTATTCCCAAACCGTTGGTTTTAGTAGTATAATGTACTGCATAAATTATGGTACAAATCTCCATGCTCATGTACTGCTTCAGAAAGTTTTCTTTTGTGAATATCTATCTTCTTTTCTATTCATAAGTGTTGTGGATATGACTTCACTTTACGCAGGGTTGTGCACACATACCACAGACCAAGAGTTCATACAGTCTCAAGCCTTGCAGGTCAGCTCCCTGTTGGCAACAGAGAGAGAGCTTGTGCCAAACATCTTGAGCTCTGACCTCAAGAGAAATCCATCCCTCGCTCTGGTCTGCTCGTCTTGAAAGGAAACTTTTTCAGACCTCGATGCAGCTCGATAGAGGGTGCTGTGGGGGGCCACCCGCCTGCTGGTGCTATTGCTCTCAGGTCTCGGGGCCAAAAAAGTGAACACGTACTGTGAGACTAGACTTTGTTAGCGATTTGAGAGAGCGAGCTCTAAGGTTTGCTCTGAAGAAGCCCTGTTTTTGCCGAGTTTGTGACTGATGGTGCACAGCCTGTACCCTACGCAGTGCAGAGAGGCATTATGCAAGCGAGTGTGGATAAAGAAGTGGTTCTGTCCACCCACAGGGATGGAAGTCGAGAGTGTGTGTGCATGCGAGTTGATTATCGTGTGAGGGCAGAGAATAAAATGTGGTGGTATATCTTGATACATTTTTCCGTGCTGCTGTTAATGCTCTCGCACATTTCTGCCCGGTGCACAGAAAAAAAATCCACTCCACGACCCCGACCTTTCATGTAATACACAATAAAATGTTTAAGTGGCATACCAGCACCAGTGAACTCAAGATGAATTGCCTCATATTTTCCGGGAAGCTCCACATCCTTGGAGATGACATAACATTCAAGACTTTGGTGCAACAAGAAAGCACAAGATTAAAAAATATATTTAGCCGTTATGCTGTAAACATATCTTTAGCCACCAGACCATTTTGTTATTGCTTTGTTTATATTTCCAAATGCAGACTGTTTATCGAGCATCTTGTCTCATGATTCCCAGTGTAGGAAGGGTAAATAGCTATATTACGTCCTTGTTGCGCCACATTAGTGTGCTCACTTTCGCTAACTTCAAGCATTTTCACATGACGGAGAGGAGAACAAAAAAAGAATGGAAAACATAATACATATTTCAGCCAGGGAAACGAGTGTGATTGAAACGCTCGCTGATGTTGATGATTCATGCACACAATGAACCCAGCATCCCAAATGAATGACGCCATTGCGTAACAATTCAAACTCATGCTGAGCTTCGGCATCAAACTGTCACCTGTAGCTTTTAATTTCACATGTAGCCCCGAACCGTGGCAGGAGATTGTTTGCATCAAATCCACCTAGAAATATGACCAAAATAAAGAAATAAATAGAAACTTATGGACTCACTTTCTTTGTGGCTTTCTTTTTTTGTTATAATACATGAAAGCGCTGGGTCCGAGCTATCTTTACCAAACAGACTGCTTTGTACAACACCTGCATAAATGGACATCCAGCGGGATTTGCAAATAGGTTCCACTGATCCCATTTTAAACTTTTGTGGTCTTTCCCATTAAAGTCCTGTTTGAAAGACATTTCTTAATTACAGCTTTGAAAATACTTATTTATAATTTACCTTGGCTGAATAAATCTGAGCGAGCACTGAGCCAGACGACCCATAATCCTACATGCTTGTTCGAATGTGGCATCGGGGAAATGAAACACAGCATTTTATGGTTAGGCTGAATTATATATTTATGGAAGTGGAGCGGTGGAGGGGTGGAGGGGCGGAGGGGTGGAGGCGTGCGATTGTTTTTAACGAAAACCGTTTATTCACTGTAGTGAAATGAACAATGCACCGAACAAGGGGCAGCCATGCAGTTTGTATGAGTCCACCTCGACCTCGGGAATCCCTGCAGGGGAAAGCTTTTTCAAGCGAACACACACGCACACGCACGCATGCACACACACACACACACACACACACACACACACACACACACACACACACACACACACACACACACACACCACACACACACACACACACACATTATGTCTGCTCAAGGAAAGATTGCCATGATAAACATGTCTTCCAGGGAAGGGTAAGTAACAGAAGGAGATGGACACAAATTATTGGATGCTTCCCAGGTCTGCAGAGAAATGTACTTGAATGTCATTTCATATTCATATCACACATAGCAGTAGCGAGCACTGCGATTGGCAGGCACTTTTACTTTCATTTGGAAATAAACACATACCGACAGATTCTCAATAAAAAATATATGTTAAACAGGAACAAAAAAAAAAGGGGTAAACTCATCTTAAACCAATATAAATGTGACCCATATGTAATGAACTATACACACGCATATTTTACATTCTAACCGAGGGTGATAAAACATTTTGAATTATTGAAAACAGTTGCAGGAGGAAATGTATGATTACTCTGACACGACGGGACAAAGGAAGACTATTTTTGTGAGCTGTTTATGTATTTACAACGCCAGTTGTGGCCGAGGTTTGGCAGAATTGCTGGGGTAAATGATGCACAAGTGAAAGTGCAAGATTAATAAGCAGTTTATCCCAGGAGGGGCTACATCTCCCGCATCTTAATGTGTTGACTGTGTTCCTTTTGCAAGAGTGTATGCATGCACACAAGCAAAACGCCAACAAAACAATAGCACACAGGCATTTTAAGTTCCTCACATAAAAGCCCATTCTCCTCACGTGATAAAATGTCATCAATGATTAGCAGATTGCATATTTGACGTGTGAATAAGTTAAGTGAGATGTTATAATTAATTTTAAAAAAAATTGGGGGAATTTTGTGAAGGAGCGGATTGTCTTAAACTCATTTGCACATGGATTTAATGCCCCCATTGTACTTCCTGCTACAAGAAGACACTGTTCACAGCAGTCCACAGTTAACAAGGTCCCTTTGCAAGTAGCACAGCTCAGAAAATGCTTCCGGTAACAGAAAGTGAAGAGAAAAATTGAGAGAAATGCAAATGAGCTGCTGATTATGCAGTCCCTCAAAGTAAATGAAAAAAAATAAAAGGAGGGGGGTTTTGGGGGGGGGGGTGGAAGCAACAGCAATTACCAGAAACAATGTGCTGGTTACTCAGGATAATCGACAGACCTCAGCATCAATCGTTTTCATATATGGGTTATTTCTTCAGTGAAGAGGAAGCTTCAGTGAAAACTGGAGGTCTGTGGATTAACAGGGGCCCATTTTCCTGGAAAGACACACTGCGGAGTCTTTCAAATGTCACTTTTCAATGCTTTAAGCTCCCCAAACAACCTTTTATCCACTTTCATTGTGTTCTGTTGGCAGCAGAATTTGTTTTTTTCATTTGTTTAAGACAAATTCCAATAACTTTTTATTTTGAAACATAAACAAAACCTATGAGCCCCATTCTGAATCAGGGAATATATTTTAGAGTGACAGGAAATAAAACCTTTCTTCATTCTCAAGGATGGCTGTTGTCTAAAAGAAATTCCCAAAAGAATATCACTCTGCACAACAAACACAGATAACAAAAAAATTGGCACAGTTATTTCAAACACACAGAATTGCATCTCAAAAGGTACTTACTCACGTGTAGCAGGACAAAAAAGAATCTACTGTACATGCCAAACTGTCCTGCCAACAGGAAATAAAAGCAACAGTATATATTTATAACTGCAGGCCAAGATATGGGCTCCATAGATACTGATTTTTTTTTTTTAATATCATTTTCTGAGAATATTTGACTATATTTAACTATCAGCAATGTAGGGACAGCAAAGAAAAGAAAAGAAAAGAAAAGAAAAGAAAAGAAAAGAAAAGAAAAGAAAAGAAAAGAAGGGCAAGACAGGAAACAAAGTTTTTCCAACCAGCTGCCAGAGCGCACCAGAATGATGCTCCACCATTTTTTTTCTCCTGGTGAGGAAATAAATATTCACTGTTCTCTTGATATGACTGAAATCGATTTTTTTTTTTAAGCGCTTAAAGATCCAATTATCACAATCATGTCATGCAAGAGAGCCCATTAAAACAAATCATCTGGTCAAAGTTGTCATATTGCCATTTAAAGTATGTTGATTGATTCACGAAGCCACTGTTTTCCTGCGTGTCACAGGTGGTGTTCTGTAGTTTAGTAAATAGCACTACACCCCTGACAACCAGCCATCGAACCATAGACGTTGCAATTACTGTACGTGGTACGCTCCTTAGGCTAAAGACATAAATGTGTAGCAATAACACATTGTACAGATGCCTGTAATTGCGGATCTGGTCGATTAGCTTGTCTTCGAAAACGTTCTGCCATTGTTGTTGCTGCTTGGTGCCAACTGACCCTGTCACGTTCCCATGCCGCCCCTACCGTTCATGTGCACATTACATATGTGTATTTGAAGATGTGCACAACCAATACTCAAAATGGATGCAGGATACATGAGGCAGCAATCAAGTGCACGCAAGCACATAACTAACAATAAGTATGTGCCAATTGTCAAGGGCATAATTAGAATAAATATTTGTAAGATTTTGTGACAGACATTTTCACATATTTTACCCTAGGAATATTTATGCCTTGAATTCAAAGGATGAGTTCACCTTAATTATAAAAAGGCAGTTTTTTTCCCCACTCCTTCCTTGCAGGAATTGGTCAGGCATGAAGCTTCAATTTATTTAATAACATACATGGATAATTTTCATTAATTGTTTTATGTTTCCTCTCTATCACCAACCCCTTAACAGATCTTTACAAAAACTACATTAATTGCCTGCCAGTGACACAAACTGCAGCAGCTGTTACTTTGGCCCACTTTACGCTTAGTCAGGTCATTCATCTTGGGTGAACGGGATAGTGACGGGATGTCAAAAAAAAGCGAAGATTAAATGCATCCACAAAGCATTCAAGATTAACTGAAATCTGATTGTTCAAACCACTCAGGCAGGCATTCGAGCCAGAAGTTGTAAAGATGTTAATGTATCTGCCTCTCCAAGATATATATGAAGTCTTTATTTCTCTAAGTGTAACAAACGATCTGTGGGATGGTAAATGGTCTGCACTTATAAAGCGCTTTTTTTACCTTAGTGGTCGGCACAGCCCTTTACAAAAGTTCCCATTCAACCTGATTACATACCAATGGAGACAGAGCTGCCGTGCAAGGTGCTCGCCTGCTATTGGGAGAAACTTAGGGCTCCTTATCTTTCCCAAAGACACTTCAGCATGTGGACACGAGGAACCAGGGATTGAATCGCAAACCTTATGATTAGTGGGCAACATGTTCTATCATCTGGGCAGTCGCCCCCACCAATGTTTTGATGGTAAAGTTGGTAGCTCTCCAACCCTGGCTTAACTGTAAAAAAAACTATAGACTGTACATTAAAATGGAGGGAGTCTCCAGGGGCCGTATTTCCAAAGATTCCTTGGACTAAAAGTTACTCCTAGTGGTGAAATTCTAAGAACACTTTTTGGAGTTGTCACATTTTCTCAGAATATCCCCTTAAAGTTGAGAGTAGATCCTTGTAAAGATAAAAGTTATTCACAAAGCATCTTAACCCTTAAAATACCTCCTAAAGACAAAAACTGTTCGGAGCAGGGAGGAGGACTTTTAAGCTAAGGGTTTCTGTCCTTTCCTTGCTCAGAGTTGCTCTGAGAAGTTTCCTAAATCACTCCTAAGCTTAGATTCCTGGCTAAAAAAAATTCTCAACCAGCTTATCTGAATAAGGTCACTTCTACCTCCAAAAAAACAAGATGACGACAGCCGAAATGCCAGACTTGTGGCTTCAAAGTGGCAGATCACCAAACAACGGGTGACGTCACATCGGGTTGTCGGCCACCGCCAAACCAAATGACGAAAGTGCAAAAATTCTGTTTTATGGACTTTACAGCCACCCTCTAGACTAGACTGGAGACCGGGGCAACCCAAATGGATTTCTATGGGATTTGTCATATGACAAGCAGACACACATATGTAGCTAAATGCAATCCAAGTGTCCTAAATCTCTTCTGGACTCTCTCTGGATAAAAGACTCTTGAATTGACAAGTGTACATGGCACCTTTGCTTGCCTGCAGATGGAGCATTTCAGCAGGTCTACATTGCCAGTTGCCGTTACTTTTCTTTCCAATTGGTGGCTCATGTTGGTGTGAAGTCCAACACTGCCACCACTGCTGCTCTGCAGTTCAATGATATGCCGGGCCTGGTTTGGAGAGTTATGCATCACTAGCACTGGGTGTCCTTGTTATTTTGTGATTACGCAGAACATTATGAGGGCCTTCCTCCATCTAATTTGTATTTTCAGCATCTAAAGTTATCCTCAGCGATTGCTGGAATTTCTGTGATCTTTGTCCAAGAAAACGGTTTGATGTTGAGAGTAGGTTTTATAGGAAACTCACAACAGGCCCTGAATGAATATTCCCGCCATATTTTGGAATGGGCAACACTACATGCCAGTGCCAGCAGCCACCAACTGTCTCCTCTTTGAAAATGTCCTGGAAAAGATGGTCCTTAGTGGTGTCCTTTTTTTTTTTTTCTCCTGAAGAACGAGCAAAGGGGGAATACTCTTCTATGTTATTTCATAGCCTGAAAAATCAAACCCCCTGTGTGACTCATACCACACATGGTGAGAGCACCCAGAGGCGTGCACGTGTTACTTGTGTCACTGATTTGTTCATCACCAGTGACGATTCCTGTTTGAAGATAATTCAACATGCTTCCGCTGCACCTGACTCGTTCTGCCTCAGCATAGAAATCAATTTTCCCTCACTCCCCCCAGTAGATCCCTCCCCAAGCTTCAAGCTTCAGATCCTTTGCTGACAGACTGCTGAGCTGTCCATCATGTGGCAGCCTTTAGTATCTCAGACAGTAATTGGATGGGTGCTGCACGCAGGCAGTCTCCTTCATTTACATTACGCTGTGAACATCTAAACAGACGATACGGGGAAGTTGTGTTATATGGTTATATGTCTGCATAACATATGCACTGATATAGGTGGGATTTTCAAAGTAAATGCGGCTATAGATCAATCTTAATGGAAGCACCTTTGGTTGTCAGCTAAGGTGACCATTATGAGAAGTTGGAACAGGAAGGCGGAACTTAATTTAGCGGCTCACATTAAATTAGAAAAGATGCACAGAAAGTGAATCATGCTCTAAATCAGCTTTGGTTATTTGTCCAGAGCCTCTTCCCAAGCTGTCGGGTTGGTGCACAGGTCCAAAAGAACTTGGACAACACTTTTGCTGGAAATGCAGTTGAGCAACATAAGTTGTTTTATGCCCACGCTTACATGCATCAAATGTTCAGTTTATCTCACACAGCTGTTGTTTATGCCTCATATGAGAGTTAGACTAGTTAGAGCAATACAATGATTGGCATGTCTACCGAATTCCATCCACAGTGTTTCAATATTGTACTTGACACTAAAATATTTCTCATCTCTCTTGAAGTAATATTTAAACACATCATTTCAACAATAACACTAAAGAACCCACGGTCCCTCTTCCAGGGTAAGATATACATTTTTATTGCCCACAAAGCAATCACTTCATTATTTTGGCATTAGTTATGAAGCTGACAAAGATTTTAGGAGCGTTAAAATCACTCCATCATGAAATATTTACCAGCACCTAATTATTTGAGGCTTGGCAGCCATTTTCAAAAGCACCTCAGTGGACCAGCCAATTTCCAAATGAAAAAAAAAAAAAAAAATCCTGTGAAGTTAGCCATGGGCCCTATTAATATTCCTCTATGCAAATGCCAGATGATCTTCCCACACATTTACTGGCTGGGGCCTTCTCTGCAATTCACTTACTGACTCACAGCCCAAAAGGAAGTGTCTCCATCGACGGTTGAACCCAAGTTCAAGAACATCGACTTCTGAATCCTTCACAGTAGAGAGGAGGAGAGCTTAAGCATGTGGAGGAAAGTGGAGGAAAACATCAATACAAAAACAATAATTCAAGAATATATTGGAGCATTTTTTTTTTTAAGTCTGATCTGACTATGAAGAATGGTTTCAGTGTCAGCTTAAAACTGTTTGTGTGAAGCAGCAGAGAGTCAGTTTAAAAGGGAAAGAGAAAGTAATATCTCTCAACTTCTGGTGTTATATTTTTCTTTAGTGGTTTCTGATGTGTGAGTGACAGGTAGGTCGTCAAGTTGTTGCTCCAACATGAGAAATAAACCCAATGACCGACAAGTAGAAAAAAAAAATCAGTGGTAGTTTAAATGACAAGACTTGTAACAATTGTTAAATTGTTAGTTTTCAAAGTGAACTTATTAAACACTTTTCCCAGTCAATGCCAAAACTGTGGTGCATCTCCTGTAGCCCCAGGAATTCCATAAATGTACAATTTGAATTAATATTGAAGTAAAAAAATCATACAACTGTTATCAAAGAGCACTTGAGATCAAACTGAAAGCTCCACCCAACTTTTATCTTTAATTTTGGATTCCTTCTTTGGAGGCTTTTGATCAGCTCCCAACTTTGAAGATTTGATTTGAGCAGGAGTAACAACCAGCCGATCTGACCCAATAGGCTTCTTGGAAAAAAAATATGGTGAAGTAGAAATGATTACAACATCTACAGTTCGAGGACTGACCAAACTACATCTGCTGATGAGTAAGAACAAGTTGGGAAACACTTTCAGATATGGTGAACAAAAATATACATCGTGACTAAAGAATGAGTGACAATAAAATCAAGAAGGATTTTGTGCTCAATTTATCATACATATGTAACAACCCCTAAACTAGGACTATATAGTAGATCAGGAATATTTACAACAGGAGAATCCAAATTTCTGCTTGGATTTTTCTCAGTTCACTCGACTAATGAACCTTGAGATCGAAATAATTTGTCTGAAAAAAAATGTATAAAAAGATTTGGACACTGACGGATCGGATATAAATTTCGAATATTCGAATAGTGCAACCATTGTCAGTCTTTATTTCCCCTGTTTTTACCAGCGGCTGGTTGTAATGCATTGATCAGTAACCGATGGCCAGACGAGTTGAGTTTGATGTTGGACGTGCAGCACAAATATCGACCCTCATCTCAAAGATGAAACTGATGACATTCTTCTCATCAGACCTATCCAAGGCGACGGTTTTAGAAGTTAGATGGCATTTGTTGATCATTTATTGAGTTAAGGGCACAGGCTTGAAAAGCCCATGCCTAGTTGCCAAAACAGTAGAATTAGTCTTATAGTTACGATATTCAGCTTTTCTTTTTCAATACAGGAAATGCAGCATACAGTAACGGCCCCATTAATCTACCCATCAGATGGGGTAGGTTCAGGCCCTCAATGAGCTGTCTACCTTGAGACAGCATCTAGCCTGAGGCTGAAGAAACTGGCACTCAGAGGGATTCTGCAAGCATCAATGAAGCAGATGGCAAGCACAGGCAATCTGCCATAAAAAAAAAAAAAAAAAAAAAAAAAATAGGCAAGGCTGAGGCTCACCCATATTTTTGAGCTTGTCTTGTCTGTACGTTTAGCTTGACTGCTCATTCATTTCTTACTGGTTGTTCCCATTTCATCCTTCTTGCTGTCTTTCCTATGCGGAAAAATCCCATATTACTGTACCACTTCACACATCAGTGAATATGCACCATCTTATCTCACCAAACTCACTTACATTCAAGCGACTGAAAAAGGATGAATACAAGACTCGAGGATATTTGTAAAAAGGACAAATGGCCTTTGGTGATTAAACTTGTGACCTTTTCCTTGTAGTATGGACTCACTAGCATGACACCATGGTCTATCTTAACTAGCTCCACAGTCCCCAAGATTATTTCAGATATCAGCAATGCCAGACATACTGTGGGGAAGCAACAAAATCCTTGTCCAAACTTAATCATAGACATAATCTAAACCTTAAACCTGAACTCAATTCTTATCCTATAATCCAGCGAGAACACAATTTTGGAGGATTTTTTTTTTTCTTCAGCTTTCTGTTCTTGAGCCTCTGAAATGTACAAATATTTGAACAGGTATCTCAGCTGTGGCCGTTTATTGTAATTTTTTTTAATCATTTTTAGCCATGCTAGAGGTTTTTCTCTTTGGATGACAATGACACTGTAATTTAGTGAGCCTTTGGTCAACAAAGAAATATATAAAATGCATGTATGGATTGTATTCAATTCAGTAAAATTCTATTTATACAGAATCACAATTCAAGTTATTTCCAGGCACTTAAAAACATAAAGTCTTTACAACAGAACTGCACAAAATGAAAGAAAGGACCACAACAATTCTCACTTGAGCGACAGCTGGGAGGAAAAAAACTCCCCTTTAACAGGAAGAAAAACCTCTGACATTGGGAAGGAAAAACTCCCTTTTAATAGAGAGAAACCTCCGATAGTACCGGGTTCAAAGGTCGGCGGCCATCTACCTTGACCGGTTGAGGTGACAGGAGAAAAGAACAGCATCCAGATCCAAGACAAAAAAAAAGTTTCTTCTGGAAGTGGGATCAACATTAATGTCTCATCCAGTGAAGTACAGTACGATTAAATCTACTTCATGCACAAAAGTTGGTTTACATATTTATGATTCCCAGCTCATGTATCCTTTGATGATCTGTGATTTGGCGCTATATAAATAAAATTGAATTGAATTGAATTGAATCTGCCAACTTCTCACGATCCTGCCCTGACATCTAACTCCACCACGGGTTATAGGCTCGAGGTTTGAGGTTTGAGGTCTTGAGTGAAATGTTTCCGCAACTATTGGATGGATTACAATTATTTTTGCTCAATATCATCATAGCCGCATTGTCATTGTGAGCATGTTAGTATGCAGCTTAAAACACTGCTGCTGTCCCCATGACTGCAGAGCTGCTATTTATCTTTTTGTTTTTAAGGCTGTTCTATTAAAGGCACTAAATCAAAGTAGCTTGATGTGAACAACAGGAGGTACCCCTCCTTTCCCACACATGTACATACACAGCCCCGACTGCAAATTCTGATTGGAGCGTTGACACTGGCACTGACTGAAAAAAAAAAAAAAAAATCAAACTACAAACCCAACAGTAAGAAACCAAAGTTGCACACAGTCAGGAACACAGAGAAAAAAAAACACATGCCTCTTTTGTCTATCCTCCTCCGCCAAAGAATCTCTGAGGCCTTGTTCCCGTGACGACAGGAATTGGCAGAAGGCGCCGGTGTCACGCCTGTGATTCAATGCCAGGGGTCGTTTCCCAGCCAATCGTAGCTCGGTTCCACATTGTTCCGTACTTTGTGATGTCTCGCTCCGCAGCTCAGGAAGGGGATGAGAGTCTCCCTGGCAACTGGACAGATGCTGCGCTGCGCACATTACTGTTCCGTTACTCAGGCCCTCCCGCAGCACACGGAGACACACATAACCCACGATTTGTGATGTTCACCGTTCGCTTCAGCCCTCGGGAGGACCAGTGGACCAAGGAGGCTTCTGAGTTTCATGCACTGTTAGGTTGGTGAGGGGGCTCTTTATTGCTGACTCCTGCCAGTTTTGCCCAGAGTCCATAAGTGGATGACCCTGCTGGTCCATGGATATCTGATGGCTTCCCGTGGGAAAGTGATGGAAAATATATCCAAACCAACTGATGCATTATCGCTAAAGGGGAGTCGGCTAATTATTCTCAATACAGATTTGAAAGTGACGACATACAAGCAAGTTTTGGGAAAGATAAAAGCACTGGAAGGCAGCACTTTCTGTCTTTGACATACCTCTTTGGGAACTGAGTTGATGGAGCAGAAAAACAAACAAGCGCTGACGTTTTTTTGAACACCTACATGTCAACATGTTGACAGCCGGCCTGGTAGCCCCACAGAGCTGAAAAAGTATTTTTGGAAATGAACACGTCCAAATTGAGATTTCCATTATCTCATGCTTGATCACCTCTCAAATTGCAATATTTCGCAGAGACAAATCTGTTCCTTCATGCTTTATGAGTTTTAGGTTGGGTTGTTTCATTCGGTGCCTAGCTGAAAAAGTCATTTTACGGGTTGTTTTAGTAAATTGTGTTATTCAGAAATAAGCCATGACTTATACTAATATGACACAAAGCTCATTCTGACCAAAGGCCCCATATTTCCCAGCCTCACTGAAGCGAGTCATATTTACATGATAAAGACTTATTCATCCACCAGATCTACTTATATCTGCAGTCCCCTTCGAGCCCTTTATCAGCGAGAATGTAATATTGTGCTGCTGTGCCCCCTTCTCTACACAACGTTCCTCGGATCCAAGACACCACTGGCAGAGCACGATCATCTCATTACACCAAATACTGAATTTTTAATGGGTCATTACGGTCTGCCATTTTCCAGCAGCAGTTCTGTCAGAGCAAACAGGTGGAGCAGGGTTCTGTCAGGTCACCGTCTGCACAGGCAAAATATCTCGTCTGATTCCCCATCTATATCGTGTCTGCCAAATGAAAAAAAGAAAGAAGAAAAAAAGACGGGGAATAAAAGCTTGCTGCTGCCATATCAGAGCCAGATCTTGACCCTGAATATCCTTGTGGAGTGGCTGCGAGGCGGACGGTACCTTTCAAAAGCCATCAATTTATTTCAGGGGTAGGCTGAAGCTAATTTCAACAGCCCTCAAAGGACTGCTGATGTAATAGATTAGGCAGAGCAGCATTATAGCCCCACTGTGCTCCTATACGCCATTAGACTTGTTTGTATTGCATTACTGATTCAACCCAATTTAAATGTACTCTGGTAATTAGGCGCTACAGTAATTATAGGCAATGATTGTATTAATGCTAACTTGAAAATTGAGAATTGATAAATGCAGAGTTATCAATTGACTTCCAAATTCGCCTCATATTTATTCATGCATTTTCCACGGTGGTTCGCTGTACATCACAGAAACGAGCGCCAGCGTTCCAGACCGAGTGCCAAAAGCAAGAGACCATTAAGTCTTAAGAGACTTGCAGGAGATGTCGGTAAAGAAGAGGAAAGAGAGGGATAGAGACAGGGCAGGAGAAGGAGAGAGGGAGTGCAGGGTCCGATCAATATTCAAACTGCAAAATGAATTTGACTGGAGCGAGAACTTCTCATCAAATGGGAAGAGAAATTGGATATGAAAGATGACCTGCCATAAAATCCGATATCCCACAATGCCATCTGTCAGACAGCGGCCGGGGAATAATGACAACGGCTAATGAAAGTTGAGCCCTGGTTCGCCGGTGGTTTAAATCAGCTCCCTCTGTGCAGCCGCCTCGTGCTGACTCAGTGCCTTGTCCTCTATCCAACCCAGCTGGATGCCACTCAACCACAGAGCAGGAAACCCTTGACATTCTTCCATCCTGCTTCCAACGTGGACAGAAAAGGGATCAGGTTGCTCGTGATATCACACAAGTCCTTGGAAAGGTCTCAAACTCTGGTCAGAGGTCAGGTCAGCTACAGAAAAAAAACATTGTGGAGCGGGTGGAGACGAAGGACTCTTCACCAGTGAAGAGGCTTCAACTTGTGCTTTCCAGTTGATAGATAGCCTCAGCACTCCCTCTGCCACCCTGCATAAAAAGGCTAAAGTACTTGGTGTGCAGGTGAAATCTGACTGATGTGAGGTCCAGACTTTGTTCTTTTTTCCTGTGTGCAGGTTTCTGGCAAGTCTCTCAGCCTGCATTTCGGGTATGACAAATGAGGCTAATGTGGGAGAGCCTTAAACTGCGATATCACCGAAGGCCGCTAGGGGCTGACTCAAAAAAAGATCTGGCTCCACACTCTCATTCAACTTCTTTCATGAAATATAAAGTCAATAAAAAAAAATTTCCACAAGTAATTATCATGTCGTTCGCTAAAGTCAGTCCTACTTATTACTTCTCTGTCGGCCCATCTGAAAATAATTGCAGAAATGCAGAATTTTTGGCGGTGGGTCTGTTTGATTGACAGGCCTTTGGTGCAGTCAGGTCTCCACTATCAGTGGGTTGGGCATAATGTCCTCGGGTTCCCAATCAGATCTGGTCAGACCCCTTCCCGCTCGTCCCCGCCTTGTCCAAATATGGTCACTTCTGGCTCCAAAAAAAAACAGTTGACCAAGACTGCTGAAACGCCCGACTTGAGGCTTCAAAACGGCAGTTCACAAACAAATGGGTGACATTATGGTGGGTTGCCACTTGAATCCTGAAAAATAAGCTTAGCCTGTATATCTAAGGCCTGCCTTGCTCATTCCTCAGCGCCACACACCTCAATTGTTGTCTAACAACTATTGAAAACCCATTAATGAGTTGACATGTTCCTTCAGTTAACTTTAAGTTACAGTAGACACAGTATACAGTAGACTTGCTGTGTATTAATATGTGGACTATTTACTTCTGTTATAGCTAAATGCGACAGTGACCAGCTGTTTTGGGAGAGTATATTTTTGTGACCTGTTTATAAAGATTTTCATCTTCAGCAGGAATAAATGTATAGCACAACGTATTACGAAATAAACAAATACTCCACTGATTTTTGGCCTTTTTTGGTGGCAACAAGAAAAATATAATACATTACCAGCCTGATAAAAGTTTGCTCTTTAATTCCAATTTTACTTTCATCAGTTTTGTACCTTTTTAGAATATTACTTATCAGATCTTGTGCAGCATGGAGTAATTTGTGCTATAAACATTATTGCTTTCTGTTTCAAAGAGACATTTTCTCTTTGACTTTGAAAAAAATAGCAATAACAATAATAATAATAATAATAATAAAAACAGCAATTATTGTGAAACAACAAAATGCACATCAGCAATTAAAAATGGCCCGTAAAAAAAATACGGATAGGAATAATAACTGCTACGCTGCAAAAGAAAGCACGGTATTTGCAAATAAGCAGTTTCTAGTTTTGTAATTGTTCCTCTTAAACATAAAATATAACAGAAGTGTGGGAGCTTTTAAAGGCTGCCCGTCCCTACAGATGTGTTATTTGTTTAAAATAATTACATGACTGTATCCAAGTCATTTTATTCTTTAAATGCTCGAAGCTGAAGACAAAGTATGAAGTTAGGACTGCGAGAGAGAAAAGGGAAAGTGCTGTGATCTCCAATATTTTTCAAGTGAGGGTCTACTTCACATCTCTTCACTTCACTTCTCCTTCCTTCACGTCATTTCTCTTCACTTCACCTTTTCTCTCTTCTCTTCACTTCATGTTACCTCACCTAACTTCTCTTTTCCTCCCTTCACTTCACCTTTCTTCTCTTCACTTCATTTCAGTTGTTATACTGCAGCATTGTCAACAAGTGGTATATTATAACGGAAAACTAATAACTACCGTCAGATTGAAAGGCCAATTGTTGAGAAGTCACACACACTTGTCGTCCACTGACTTTGTTCCTCTATTATTTTTCTTCTAACCTTCAAACCTGACGTTTCATGGCACACAATATACACAATATGATTCATGTACAATTGCAATGACTTACAGTAAGAGGTGAATCCATAAGTCCGGCAGGGAAATCAAAAGGTCAAGCTGTGAAATTCGCCATATTTCTCCTGCTTCTATTAGTCGAGCAACATAAGATGTAAGCACCAACACCGCGCTCTCACTCTTGAAACTATCGACCAATAAATGTTTTCATTAGAGAAGTGTTTGCTTTAATCTGGTATGTTTTCAACTTAGTGGATGCTAGAAAACTCAGAGCCTTGGGGCCTTAAACTGCACTGCATGTCTTTTCAAAGCAGCGTATGTAAAGTTAATGGCCTCTTAAGTAAACTGTCAATCGTGCCACCGACTGGCTTGTTTTTTTGTTTTTTTTTAACCCACCAGAGTGCACAAATCTATTTTTTTCCCAGCCATGAAAGGATATTACTCCACACTAGAAAAAGCTTCTCTCTCTCTTCCCCTGTGCCAGCCCACCTTTACTCTATCCTCTGTCAAACAGCGGATTTAATAATTGATCCCGTTTGATCCTGTCGATTTCCATTTCAATCTACACCTACGAGTGTCAGGTGGAAGGAGGGGGAGGGGCGGTTGTAACCGAGAAAATCTCAAGAAGCAGTGAAGCTGCGTTATGATAGATTGTGAGGGTGCAAGGTGACTTATGTCAGGAGACAGAGAGGCTATTATATCTTACCGTCTCATTCAAATATATACAGTGCTGTTGGGCTGTCAGCCTAAATCATGGCGCACTGTTTTCCCCGGGCCAAAAGGGGAATTAGCAATATTGAAAATGCAGTTGACTATCGAGCAGCTCATACAGTCTCTCTTGTCTAACCTAATAGCAACTTTGGAGCAGCAATTAAAGTGACCACAAAAATAAAGACAACGTGTTTCAGCCTCTCCATTATCAGTATGAGGAGTGTATGGAAGATTTATTGCAGGAAGGTGTAACAAACTTCTCTAACACCAGATGAAACTTAATGCCATACCACTATTTTTGTGGGCCTCTGTTCAAAAGGACGAATACCTCCAGTGCTCAACTCGATGCCCTGACATACTATTTATACCGTCAGGGCCAATGAATGTCCTGAATACAGCCTTCGGGGTGACTGGAGGGAAGCTCAATGTTTGTTCTTTGTCTGAGTCTCATCAAGTAAAGACATTTAGTCCAGCCATGCCTGCCCCCCCCCTTTTTTTTTTAAAGTTTTTTTTGTGCCTGCAACTATCTAAAGCAGTTCCCTTGTTAAATATTCATGCTGCCCTTCTCTTTCATGCAGGCGAAGATTTTTTTTTTTTAAGTGCATAAGTGCTGTATCGGTGTTATGATGGCGGGGCATAAATGGAGCGTGAGGTCTTTGGCAGATGTGCAGCCCGGGACTCGGTTGATAACAGCCGTGTCTGTTACATGAAGGAAAGAAGACCGAAGCGCGCATCCGACGACAGAAATTAAATGTCCACTTTTGTTTTTGTGTGGAGGTGAGCATGAGAGACAAGGGGAGGGAGTCGAGGAGGAGGAGGAGGAGGAGGAAAAACGAGGAGGTGTGCGTGAGGCCCTTGAGAGGCCAGACCTCGATAGAAGAGTTATATAATGCAAAAGTATGAAATCTTATTCATTTCGTGACTTCACCTTTTGTGTCCTTGCGCTAACCCGCCCAGCAGCCTCTTACTTGAAAGCCAGAACTTGCATGTCCTTGAGAATAACCTGCTTGTAATGAGTGCTATGTAATCTTCTCTAGGACTTTTTTTTAATTGACAAAAGAACCATCAAAGGCAACTTCATAGCTGGGACTAAGCGTAAATCATGTTTTAATTAAGGAGGATATAAGGATTCCTTTCTTCCCTCAGCGAGAGACTTTCCCAATGGACTGCCTTCAAATTCCACATGAACATTACTCCAAATAGCTTAACTAGATGCTAATTGGAGGCTGTGCTAGCCAAGAGGAGGCTACATGCTTTTTAATTTTTTTTTTTTTTTTTAAATCTATCTTTTTAAGCAAAAGGGCCATGGTCGTGCTCTTTTCTTTGAAAGGAGCCAAGTCGACTGCCCCAAAACAGCACTTCTTTGTAGGGGAATAGAATTTGCAAACGTGACAGAACAAAAAAGGTTTGGAGCATCCGTGTCAGCAAATTATTTGTGGCTTTGCCCTTTGATTCTTCTCTCAGAACTTTCCTTTGAATAATAACTATGAAAATGAATAAAATGTGCTGCGCAATGTCAATGAAATTTAAGGGACACACAAAACGTCTGAACCATGAAAAGCAGTTTGCACTGCAGCAAGTTGGATTAGCTCAGATACACCTAACCTTTCTCAGGACAAAGACAAAGAGCCCCTGACATGTCGATGACGTAATGAACATTGATCAGAAACCTTCAAAACTCCTGTCATGTTGTCTGGTAGAGGGAGAGCCTGAAACAACTTAAAAGTAGTTATTGATTTTTGTTGAGCTATCACAGCTCACAGTCAGAAGTATGATCACAGATAACCTTGAGGTATGAATGGACATAACAAATCACCGTCCACAGAAGCCATTATCAGTGTACAAGTCATTAACATGTCATTTATGTATATCGGGGCGTAGGAGGGACAATAGGCCATAAGAGGGCCAGGTGGAGGAATTAAACTCACAAATCACTTAGTATCTGCCATTTCTGCTGGCACCACGTTAGCAATAAACACAGTCTCATTATTGCAGCGCACTCCTTGGCCTATAAATGTCTCCAAAGCTGAGACAGGAAATAGCGATGAGAAAAGCCTTACATCGTTGTTTTTGGTATGATAGGCCAGGAGGGAGCAGCATCTCTGTGTATTCCACCGAAATGGCTGAAATGGCAGCTGCAATGGCCTGCGAGTTATTTGATTAGGGCTCCCTGTGGACCAATCATGCTGCGACAGAGAGCGCAGGGAAGGATGGAGAAGGAGGGTTGTCCTTTTTAAGTGAACTACATAGGGTCAGGTATCGTTGACAAGTTTTTGATACGGTTGTCGATACCTTAACTATGGTACTGGTTCCTAAGAAATACTGTTTTCAATTTTATTTATAATCCAATAAAAAAAAAATATAAAAAAAAAAGTATTACATGGCACATTATAGCATAAATGTTTTGCAATCTTGCAGTTTCAAGGGGAAGAGTGTAACCCGGGTTTTTTGGGGGGCTAAAATGAATAGATGTGCACTCAACCCCGAGCATGCAAGCTATTACTAGATGCTACAATAAAAAGACTACGTATGGTAAATAATGTTGCTCCCTGACACTGATGAGATTTACTCCTGTGTACACAAAGCTAAAGTTTTACACTTTAAAAAAAAAAAAAAAAAAATGTCAGCTTTGATATGGAAATATAGATGATGCCGATATGGAAATTTGATACCAAATGACAAGGCATTTTTCGGTAGTCAATAGTGTTGGAGAAATTCGGCTGGTGCCAGAAAAGTATTGACTTTTGGTACCCAGTGCAAGAACTACCAATGACAAATATTTCTTAAATGAATATTTACAATTTGGGGAAATACGCTAATCCCCTGCGGCCAGATCTTAGTTTAGCCGAGCATAAGAAATGGACACAGGGGGTAAGAGTTAACCATACTCTTGTCATAACAAAATCAGACTCCCAGTCCCCCTGGTCAGTAATTAACAGGTCATATCTTAGTTTAACAAGACCGCAACAATTTATGGTTTTATGGGTGTTTTACACTGGACTATTGCTTGGCCAGGAACGCTAACATCCTGAAACCTTGTTGTCACCGTGAGGTTTCCATGCCAAGAAATGCAAATTTGTTTTTTTCCTCGTAGCTGCAAATGCAAAGTAGCCCATCAATTGGAAAACAATCTCATCTTGCCGGGCCTTTAACCTTGAAAGCTGGCATCAGATGAAAAGGCAAGTTTTATGATTCACTGGGAGAAAACAGTGAGTCACCGTTCATTTACATCTGTAGCAGCAGGCCCTCTGGTGATCTCTCGGCAAATGACTGTCCCTAATTTTTGACTCTCACAGTTCAGCAGGTCGGCTGAAAGACTGTACACAAATATAGCTGTGCCTGTGCTAGGATAAAGCGATCTCGTGCTCCCGCTGACGTATAGCAAGCTCGCCACGTCAGAAAAACGCTCACATTTCACCAGCCCACCCAAGCTCACATCAGACACAGTCGCTAATGAATGGCACCGCTAATTAGTCCCCCTTTTCCTTTCTTCTGCCTCCCACTCCCTTAACACAGGATCACAGAGTGTGGGTCGGTCGTTCTCAGTGTGGAGGGCAGACTATTCGCCAGAGAGCCCTTTACTGCCGAAATCACCAAGATGCCGGTGAGCAGCTTGTCTGATTAGCACTGATTACTCTCTAATTGGAGTTCTCCAAAACACGATGACCTCTGCTTTGTTTACTGATGGGATTAATCACAGTCTGGCAGAATTAGAAATCCCAACTGAATTCATTCTTTTCTCATTATTTGGAGGCCGCATAGCTCAGGCCCCCCCTGCCCCTCGCCACCCAGCGTCCTTTCTTCTTGGATGCCGAGTGTGCGAGGTCGAAGGTCAGCCCCAGCCACGATGCTGTTCACATACTTGATTGTCAAGTTTGATCAAACACTTGAACTCTGAGTCGGGGGGGGAGGGGGGGGGGAATTTTACATTTTAGCCCCTGTGCAGGTGCAATGGGTCGATTACGACAATTACACATAACAGGATGACTGTCAGGATGATCCATTAATGCTGCTGTTGGTGGCTTTTATGCATACTCATTCATGTTGAACCTTCAGATTATATGCTGTAATACCACTTTTGACATACAATGAAAGTATCTAATGAAATAATAAGTGGATAATTTTCCATACAATTTTGGTCTTTTGATGCTTCAGTGGTTAGACATAAACTTGTATATTGAAACACTGTCAAATAATGAATATCTTGGCATGTAGGCATGTAATAAGCAGGACGGTGAACAAGAGGCATATAATTATATGCCAACATTTGGCTTTTTTACGATCATCAAGGGCCCTCAACTTCACCTTGACATCTTTTTCAAACTGCTGAGACTTGTTTGGCATTAATGACAACTGACTTTAAACAACCAGTGATTTATTACCCACTGCAAACCTACAATTAGAAGAAGGGGGGAGAGAAGAGGGCGTAATTTGGCTATTTTCATCAATGAGTACTTTGCTGATTTTCACTGGCGCCGTCGCAGGATGAGCAAGAATGACTGCAGATTTTGAGGTTTCTTTCGGTTTCCCTGTTGTATCCGATGAGAGGAATAATTAGAAATCTCGGGAGTGAAGCTGACACTCTCTTGCTACCCCTCATCCTATGCTTGCATCATCATGGTGAAGGATTTGAGGATGAGCATGATGAGCCTTTCACGACATTCACATACTGTTGTACTGACAAAAAGAAAGGGATAAAAAAAAAAAAAAAAAAAGGCGACATGCAATGCAATGAAAGATATACAGGAAAGGTTGAAGATGGGAAAAGTAGATGTTGGAGTGTATGACAAAGAGCAGCATGGAGAGTGCGCACAAGGGAGAACAGTGTGTTGAAATCAACAGCCTTTCGGTCTGAGCGACCACTTCAGACAAGCAAACTGATGTAACAAGGATCGTCAGACGCTGAGCGAGGTGGAGTTGATTCGCAGCGAGCGAGAGACACACCAACAGGGAGAGCAAAAGACAGGAACGGTTACATATGTAGACAGGTACGAAGACAGAAACGCAGATGCGTGTAGATAGATCTGGTGTGACATGCAGAAATCATCCAGCAAGTGAGAGGACAGAACAGATGCTCGGGGATGGGCCTGAGCTCGCAACCGTCACAACCAGAGTGTGTTGTCAGTGCGGGGATGATGGCAACATCACAGATCCCACTTAAGAGCCTGCTAAGGCGCGCCGGACGATCCACGGGGACTCGGACAGGCAGCCGCTGCTGGCAGGAAATGACCAGGTTTCTGATGAGCTCACTGACATCTGCCGCCCTGTGAAGTCGCGGGGCTGTACCACTTAGTCTACACTGTAAAAAAAAAAATGTTCGTTCCTCATCTCAGACAGCTGCCCCATGCAGCGACCCACACGCAATCTCCTCTGCAAGCGTGTATACACCGTCCAAAACAATTGACGGGTGAACGCGCACTCTTTCTGCTCTTGAGCAGGAGTTGTCTTTGCTCTCTGACACAGTAATGGGTGGCCTAAAGAGAGCACACAGTGGGGGGGGCACTGCACAAGAAGAAAGCAGGAACAGCTGCTGTTCTCCACGCTTTTATGTTCCGGTGGTCCCTTTAAACACATTGGTTAATTAATCATCCGTTTCTATTAAGAAGGAGAAAGATGAAGGGATTGGTTTGATGTCTGCACACACCAATAAGCCAATCATCAGCTAGAAGCCGCATACCATGTATCAATTATCAGGCACTGGGTTCACACGTCGGCCATGATTATGCAACTGCGGTGCAAAGGTACACGAGTGTTCATGGAGCTCGTTCAAGAAGCAAGTCACACATAATTTATATATTTGTTCTGGAAAATCTCAAATGGACAAAATGTGAGATTTGTTTTTGTTTAAAACATTCAACAAATTTAATTATCCACAGAATGTGAAGAAAGAGCAGTTTTGACATCATGATGAGCTATGTAAATATGCTTTAAGTTTGTATTTGGTAAAAAAAAACACCTACAATCTTGGCTCCAACAATATGTTTGGCTTAAAAGGTGCCAGTTGTGCAAACTGAGACTGGAAAAAGGAGCTTATTTTATGACGGCAGTTGGTCTTATAATGACTTGCAGGGTAGACTTAATCTAACTGCTCTCATCTCTCTAAAGAGTTTCAAACAAAAGCTGCAGTTTCAATCACAAAATGTTCTTGCTTTAATGGTTAATAAATTTTCTCACACATTTTGTATTTGCATGAATTCAACCTCTTCTGTGATGCATAGACATGAATTATTGCTCCGCACCTCTTGTGATGTCTTGTTTTGAATCGAATCATATGTAGTTTGTTTCCGAACTTGCAAAGTTTCTTCTAGACTGGGAAGTAAACAGCTTTTCATGCTAACGGTGGCTATATAGCTCATGAAGCTAACTAGTTGTATATCGTAACCGACAGTGTAAATATGTCAAGTTAGTTGATTGTTGATGTGGGGTTAGGACCAGTTACAAAAGTTGTATGCGACTATTGTTCTAATAGCTCGACATATAGCTATCTACCAAGCTGAGGCGACTTTATGTCAAGAAAAAAATATAATACGAAAACACAAAAACAAGCATTGTGCCCCTGTTGTGGACAATTAAAAACAGATCTTTAGTGCAGGTAATGACAACAGAAACTGTTCTTAAAAACAAATGGATGTAGTTTTTGCTGTGACTGTTTTTTTTTTTGCTACTATGGTCTTGGAGATAAGCAACCTATAATGTATAGTCTTTACCGATCGCTGTTTAATTACTAGGTACCATACTTTACAATCATCAGTTATGAAAAAAACAACAACTACTAACTAATGACGGGGCAAGAATACCTGTATGTCAAATTTGACCAAACTGCTGTAACTCTGATAGGCTCTCTCAGGGCACAATGCCTGGATGCTAAAGTGACTCACTGTCACCTCTTAATGTACAAAGCGGTATTACAAAACAGAACTTAAATCTTGCATAGTGCACATTTAAATAGCTTAACTTTTTGGGAAATACACTCTCTCCAAGAGTTAAATAAGACAATTGATATCACCCTCATGTCTGTCCATTAAATATGAAACTAGAGCCAAGAGGCAATTATTTTAGAATAACATGGAGACAGGAAGCAGGGAAACAGCTGGCATGTCTCTGGTTAAAAATACTGCTGTTTTACATTGAGATATGTGTCTTTGAACTGTAATAGGATGCGTTGATTGAATCTTGTTGACACTGAAGTTGCAAACAGCACTGACTCCGAGACGTTACGGCACCTAGTGTTGGTGAAACGTGGAACAAGAGATGGATGATCCATTGAATTCATGAAAAATAGTATGTGACATGAAAAAAGCCTGAATCCCATAATAAAGATATATATTTCCTCTGCTGTCTGCTGTCCGACAGCAGCAGTGAAGATTGAAAAATAAAGTGAGGAACAGAAGCAGACCAGCTGCTTCTATCTTATGCTGATTATCTCCTGGCTTTATCTAATATCGTACTTAACACAGAGACATGAAAGTGCTGTTGAGCCTCAGAGAGACTCTCAGCAGGAGAGCTAAAGAGTGTATTTCCCCCAAAATAAACATAGCCCTTAAGTTAGTTTCTTGTCGGATATGACTTGCAAATTTTCCCTGTATCTTGAAAATAAGGTACAATAAAGAACTTCAGCTGTTTTCGGACTATTTTTTTTTTTTTTGTAGTATTATTACTCAGAACTAAATATATCAACACAGTGCCCATCCATTTGAGCTGTCTCAGCAGCATCCAGAGAGAGCCTGCACGGCACAACCAGCTGATATAAATACATTATGGGGAGCTTAATGGAACACGGCCCTCCTGCTTCCTAATCTGAGGACATTTTCCATTAAGCTAATTGCAAAATAGCAAAATTCAAAATGCCACAGAGTAGTTAATGGTTATGGGTCTTTGCCACTGAAACTTAAGTTCTCTTTTGACTCTCCGTGTGCAACCCAAAACACTTAAGGACCCATTAAGGGTACTAAGCACACAACCCCATAGACGCAACGCAGAGGACAGTGATGCCGAGCTCGAGCGTTTACTGGTCTGGATTCAACTTAAACCTTTGACATGGAAGAATAAGTAGACGTGCTGAGTGAAACCGAGTACAAAGGGCTTTTAAGTGACATGGATGCGCGAACATGCTTCATCTCTCTGCATGCTGTCTGAGATCCTGGGGTTGAAAAGATCTCTCATCAATAAAAGGGAGCTCTGCACTTTCTGATGAGCGAGCAGCACGCTGTCAACGGAACGCCATCAAACATGCATCCGCTCTGAATGGTTAAAGAGAAGAACAGCTCCCACACATCAAACAAACCCCCGCTGAACACACTTTTAGTTCTGCGTAGCCTGAACCAAATTGCCTTATCTAGTGCAGAAAACGATAGCGCTGCTATTACTAACTGGGATACTAAAACATTCAACTGACAGCTTCCAATTACACACCTATTGATTATGGTGGATTTCTCCGTCGCTCCTCTCGCCTCTCCTCCACCAATCATCTATATCTTTCTTTACCCTCCTTCAGATGACAAGATATTGAGGCCAAACGGCCCCACACACGAAAATTTGAAGTCCTGTTTTTAGAGCATCAAAAATGACCAGTTTGGCACAGCGGAGTGCAGCACCAAAAGAGCCGGTCCGACTGCGTGTAATTGCAGCAAGGAGGGGTAATGGCTCACAATTGTGCTCGTACACCTTGCACCCTGTGATCAAAAAGGCTGTGAAGGCTGTGGATGTTTTTACAGTCGTGTTTAACTGAAGAATTGCACACACGCGGTTTGTTTTTTGAAGGCTGCAGAAATATAGGAGGTTCCATGTCAATGCTTCCCCCCCCCCACCCCCACCCCCCGTTCGACTTTTAATGAAATTGCTTTATTCCCGCTAATTTTCCTCAGCACAAAACTTTTAAATTAAAGCAAAACAGAACAAGCCTGATATTTTAATACCGCAAATTTACCAAAGCTGACTGAGCCTCCCCCCCGACAGGACTATGCTTACAAGCGGAATGCAAACGACATAATTGGCTATGTAAAACTCTTGCTCTGTTAGACGAGGGGAGCATGGTGCCTGATAGCCTTCATCACCACTAAAGCTCTTCATTAATCTCCATCCACAAGGTCAAGGAGTTGCCCCGTACAAGACAAATGAATTAAAGCTCCGCTATCAAGAAATGAACCTTGCGTGACCGAACGACAAGGGTGGCTTGCGGATTTTGTTGGAGACTTTGTTATCTCAGTAAGCCGAAATGTACATTTTCTTTTTTTTCTTTTTTTTCCCCCACCGTCAGACAGAGTTAAAAAGAAAAAAGACAGCATTATTTTGTTGGAAATCAGTGTTTCTTTAAAATCGCCACGTCTTGTTGTTGCGTGCAAGAGTCTGACTTCATTTTACTTGCATTGACGAAGCCTAAAGCTTCAAACCTCCAAGAGAACTCAACTGCCTCTTCCCGATGCAGTAAACAACAACTCTGGGCATTACCGGCGCTTTTATGTGCACAGCGTCTGACCCTGAAATAATTCCTCCTTTTCCACCAAAATGGGCTTCCACTCAGAAGTAAAGGTTAGCCTCCAAGCCAGCATTTAATGTAGAGGAAAAATATTGTGCGCCTACACAAATAAATCAAAATGCATTTAGGACCGGCCTGCGCTCATTCATACCACCCCCTCTTCCCCCCCGAGGCACACCGCACTCACGCACTATCTTCCTCCTATAAGCAGTGAGCACAAAGCCTGCACTGACCATTGCAGAAATTTGTGCTTTTCTGTCCTGAGAGGTTCTCCTTGAACTCGCCTTATGTGTGTGTGTTTCGGTGTGGAACAGCAGGTGTGTGCCCCTTTTCCGGCCACTTTTTAATTAAGATTTGCCAAAAGTGGAAAGAAATTAGCACATTCCAAAAGGCAGCTCCTCTAGTTTATCAATAGGTCCAGGTCAGCTGCGGGGCACTCACCCCATCTCAAAGACACTCAGTGATTACAGACTGTAATCAAAAGTGCTTTGGCTGATGATAATATGAGGTTCTAGTCATGAAATACACCCCTTTAATAAATCCACTCCCATCTGCCTAAATAGATGTTTTTGAGCTATTACATCTTGTCCTCAGAGGACAAGGGGAATCGAAATCTTAATGGGGCTGGATTATGGTCGTCGTTGTCAGGAGGATTTAATGACGGTCATTTTGCTGGCGAAATGACCAGAGGTAAAAAAAAAAAAAAAAAAAAAAAAAGTGCTGAGGCTTGACTGGAGAACAAAGCTGAGAAGCAAGTTGTCTTACCTCGGTTACATGTGTGTCCCTAGAGCTGTGGCTTTACTCAAGTCTTTGCTGCATTTGCATAGGTCCTTATTCATACTACGCCGGATATAAATGTAGACGTAGCTGCCGGGATATGACAATTAAGGGCAATGCAGAAGTGCCATAATCTACAATATTAATCTACAATCTGTAAGGCTCCGGCTCTTACAGACTGCCATTCAACTTCTCTCATGAAATATGAAGTCAATAACAATATGGTCAGATCTGGCTCCAAAAAAGCAAGATGGTTGCAATGCTGAACTCAGAGGTTCAGAAACCAATGGGTGATGTCACGGTTGGTTGCTGCTTGATTCATACACAAACAAACAAACACACACACACACACACACACACACACACACACACACACACACACACACACACACACACACACACACACACACACACACACACGCAGGTCCTCACCTCATGCATCCATTCTTACGCGCATGCACTGTCAGACACTTGCGCACACACTTGCATAACCATTATTATTACATAAAGGAAAGTCAAAGGAGCTTTGTGAACGCTACAGCAAAGCAAAATCGACCAAAAGTCAAAGCTCTCTGACAACACAGTCCCACTAAGATACAAGAACATTAGATATAAAAAAAAAAAAGAAGTAAGCACTGGCAGGATGATTTTTTTCCTAAAAAAGCCATTTGGCTTTGTTTGTTTTGTGTTTTCAGAGAGACTAGGGTTCATTTAAGCTTTTATTGCTCATTGAGGTGCAAAAAAATGTTTGTTCAAATTTCTGCAATTATGATGAGTGTTTTGTTTGATGAGTTAGGCTGTTAAAAGGGGAACATTTTGTAGCAACTTGTATTTGTGGAGGTTGGGACACACGACGAACTTCTTTGCTTGTAATTTAATCGTGTAGCAAGATTTTTCCTGACAGTAGTTTTTTTTTTTTTTTGGCCTCATAAGTCTCTGTAGCCTGAGCTCTTATGAGGTGTGAAATAACATATCCAACAAAATAAACACTCAAACTGAAAACGGTTGTATGAATTTGGTTGGACAACCCTTGACAATGTTGTCACAATAATTTACCTGACATACTCATCATGAGGGATTATTCTTATTGTTAAGGAGAAAAGATAGCAGTGAAAATATTCAGGACAAAACATAAGGATATCTCTGGCTCTGCAGCTTCAATTTTGACCATTCATTCTCTCATTTGTCTCTCACATGTCGTCCAACTTTTATCAAAACACAGCACTAAATTACGCCAGCACTTATTGGACAGGCTTGCCTGGATGATTAAAATCAAACAAGGATGCAAATATACTGGAGCTGCATAGGCGGCTGTCTGAGTGGAAATTATTTTGCTACATGGCAGCCTACATTCACTCAGGTCACAGAGGTAAGGACATATACTCCATACTGGACTCAGTCATGCTCACATATATAAAAGGTAGAAGCGGTAATGGAAGTGAAAAACTGGTCAAAGTCAGCGAGGCAACACACACACACACACGCACACACACACACACACACACACCAGTAGAAGACGATATCACCTTATATATGTACGCCAACCATGCAGCACACACACACCATAACATTACAATTTAGGCCCCCGTGCAGTACATGCTGTATCAATGTGACGCCTTCTGCGTTCACTAAATGGGTAACATCATTTGTTCTGGTACAACTGCTGGTGGTGCATGTGAAGCTCGGCACCCTGTAGCTAAAAATCATTACGAGTTTATATGTGTGCGTTACTGCCCAGAGGGAGGGACAAGGATGCCTGTCTCCTCCGAGCTCCTCCAAGACTAGTGGCTGTTGTACTACATGCACACGTCAAAGATGGAAAGCATCATGTTGCAGCATGCTGGTTTGTGTGTATGCTGGGTTTAATTTCATCACCAGCACAAAAAGACTAGTTTAACCTCACAGACAAAAGTACATTCGGATTAAAATAATTTTGCATTCGAAATAAACACTTGATTTGTGTGTTTATATAACCTGCCAATACATAATTTGTCTATTAACTGTGATTAAAATGACTGCAAAGTAGTTAAATATCTCCTCACTACTCAAAACTAAATACTTCTTTGACCTTACTTTTATGATCTTTTAAATTACAGCTCCAGTTCTCGGGTGCTGGTGCACGACATGAAGAAGCTCGGCCACGTCGAGCACCACTTTAACACCAGCAGGCCAGAAGAGACATTTCAGATAACCCGAGCTCAGTGGGCGAAAGCTCCCGCGGAGCACCCGGCCACGCCGGTTTTATTGTCCTAACAACTGGTGGTAATGTCACACCTTGATGTGTAACTTAGCCTTGACACCTCACACACCGGCTTGATGCCTCGCGGTGGTTTAAGGACACCACTGGGCCTAGTTACCGTGTCCTGACGAATGACACTCACCAGCAAGGTGACTCGGTGCTTGCCCCGCTGTAAATGGCACTACTTCACAACAGATTGATAGTAGCGAGTGTGTTTCTGTACGAGTGTGCGTGTCTGCTCCTGCCCTTACCTGTGACAGCCTCTCTCTCTCTCTCTCTCTCTCTCTCGCTCTCTCCGTTTCCTGCTCGCTCTCTGGTTAATTGTTTAATGGGGATGCATGACACGAGCCTGAGGATGAAAGCAGTGACAAAAATAAGATGGCAGCACAGAATTCACGGTTCGTCTGCAGCAATGAGGAGTTTGTCTGAGTCTGTTCCATGAACAAATGAAGGTAAACATTACACCAAGTACCAAGTACACAAAAGGGGCAATCTTTAATCGTCCGATGCACGCAAACAAATTTGCATGTCGTGTTTAACGTGCATTTCATGTAAAAATACATCACTTAATGAACATATACAAATATCAATTGAAATGTGACATGACGCCTGTAGCTGACTTGACTCTCCATCCTCCCCTTAATGCCACACATATTAATCTTGGCGGTGCGGTCAAGATGTCGGCGATCTCCTCACACTTGCTGCGAGCCTGCTGCCACAATGAACGACTAAAGCTGTGATGTTGCGGTTGCTGCCGTTTGTACAGCATTTCAAAAGCCCCCACACATCCACCTCCAAACTCGTCTGCTGGCTTGGAGACTGTGTCTACACTCAGATCTCTTACTTTTCAAATGCTGTTTTTGTGCAAAAAAACCTTTTCAAAAAATATATGTACTGAGATGTAACTGAGTTAGTGTTGTGAGAGAGTAAGCTCAGTATTGAATCATCTCCTTTTATAGACAGTTTTGTCTAATTGTGGACTGAAGAATATCTGAACTCAGGTTATTTTTTTTAACCCTTTCCAGCTTTATGCAAATAAACCATTCTTAATCTGTTTCTTGTGAGGCAGTTCACAGCAGCTGGTGCATTTTATGACAAACAAACACAAAACGTTCAAATATCTTTCACAAGTAGCTCTCATCCACACCTCCATATTGTGTGTCACTGGTTGAACGCCAGGTTTGCCGATGCCACACTCCAGTTAGCTTTTGCTGTTGTCAGTCTCCACGCTGTGGGTGTTTGAGTGATGTTGTCAAAACGTAAAAGTAAAAAGAGATTATGTTCGTTAATAATTGTAACTTAGATAACATTTGTACATAAATTCCAAAGGGTTCACTTACTTTTTCCTGCCATTTACTCTATATTTACATGATAAAAAGTTACTGGTTTAAGAACAGCCGTAGATTCTGTGGATGCTGTGGTTAAATTCATCAAAGCCTTTTGGCAATAGGTCTGAGCTAGTCCCTCCAAGTACACTCCTATAAGTTACTACAATAATGCTAATACTAATACTACAATAACAGGCTTGGCTGATCGCAAATGTCTCTTCTTAAATTCCCCAAAACGTAGTCAAAATGTCCGACCATTTGTACTTATTTTTACAGTGCAAACCTTAAAATAACCAGGACAAAGACTTCAACTTGTGTTCCTGTACTGCAAAGAATTACCTCATATATGATCGAAGTAAATACAAATAAATGTCATTTTGATTGCAAGCTATTTGCTGTCATGTTTTTTTTGTTGTTGTTGTTGCACTTACGTACAGGGTAAAGAGTGCCTTACTTCTCTTTGTTTAGTCACATTCATACTCTTAGTGATAGATAAAAGAAATAAATATACAAGTTGCACTCAAATTCTGTATTCGAAGATTGGATATATTATAATTGGTCTGTCTGGTGGATAGCCTCCTCTAAATGCTGCCTACAAATAGAGCCTTCTTTTGCTTGAAGAAAAACACAAAAATCTTTCTTTAAAACCATCAGTATGCTATTATATTTGATTGTTTTGGTAAAATCCAATAGGCATCATAATTATCCAGTTTGATTTTTTAAATACATTTTCTGTTGTGTCTTTTAAACATCCTCTGCTTTCTGTTTCGAAGAAAAACACAGATGAAATCTTAATTTGAACATCACATGTAAGCAACTTCTTTTAAGAATTGACAATGTGTTAATACAGGACTCGTATAAGGACGGTAAGCATTAGATAAGTCTGGACCTTGCAAATTTGGTAAATATAGGTATGCGTTAGACATCATCATGCACTCATATATACATACAGTATAAGCACACAAGGGAAGAGCCTCACACACACACACACACACACACACACACACACACACACACACACACAACACAGCTCAGCCTTTATCGAGTAGATGGAAACAGCTCTATTTGGGCATTGGCTCCGAGCACTAGAAGATAACGCAGGAAATTAGAGCGTACAAAAGCTTCCCCACTGGGAGCGCCATCAATGGGTTTACTGGCAAATTTTACACAGTTTGTGTGTGCACTCATGTGTGGTTATTCTGTCTGAATGCGTTGTGCGTACTGTATGCTTGAACAGGTGCACACGGACGCATGAGTGTGTCCCGCTCGTTTAAGTGGGAGCGAGGAAGCATCGGGAGAATTATCCTGAAGCCACCCCCTCCAACCCTTTCTACCCTCTTCTCCTTAACTCCTGTTCGCTCTCCGTCGTTCTTTCTCATGGTTTGATTTGAGGCAGAACTCCATTCCTCAATTCCACACCCTGAGTGCTGTTGATAAGGGCCTCCGCTCGCTGCAGTCGGGCCCCAGAGAGGGACACAGTGTGCCCACAGAATGGTAGAAAATCGAATTCCTCAAGACAATGAGGTCCATTTGTAGAGTTAAGCCAGATAAAAGACCCATATTTAGCCAGTCACTGTTTCAGCCACCATCTTTCCATTTCCCATTGTCGGCTCCCGAAAAATAAAAGCTTATTTAAGAGATAGAAAAGTTGTGTGTGTGTGTGTGTGGGGGGGGGGGGGGGGGGCGCTTGGACCCCATTCATTAGCATCGAAGCCCGCTGGACTGTTGATGTTGATTTACTCTACATGCTTTTTCTTTCTATTTTCACATTTACGCTTTTTATTATATGGACAATTGAAGCATAGTTTCAGTGTTTTTCTCCATAGTAACAAAAAAACAAATGACATAGCATCAAGTGAATAAAGTCAGACCAACTGTTTAATGATATTTAACGCATCAGTGGAATGGAAAATAAACCGTATGAAAAAAATAATGAGGAACGATTCATTCTTTCCAATTGAATAATGCTGGACTATTTTTTTCTATGTTGGTGTCGGTCAACACTGTTTATTTATTTGATGCTTCACATTTTGCTGGACACAAGAATGTAGGATATAATATGATAAAATATGATGGACAACATTTCACATTTCTATTTAATACAGTGTTGCTATCTCTAAAAATAATATGATTAAATGCTGAAAACTATACTTTAAATATAATAAAAATACAATGTTGCTAATTGATAAGATAATCAGCTTAATGCGTTATAATAAGCGTAAATGGGATGTTACACTCTGGCATTGGCCCATGTGTGCTTAGTGAAGCACACAACCATTAGTTCCAGTTATTCCTCATTAAGTATATGTCCCATTGATTCCTCCAGTGGTGCGGTAAATGGGACAGACCTAAGTGAATGATCTGCCTGCAAACAACCCCTTTGACTGGGAAGTGACATTGTCCACAATCAACACAATGCTGTCTCTCGTGAGCCCCGGAGAGTACAGTAGGTACCCCATCTCTCCCTCCTCTCCACAACAAAAAATGTCATCCTTGTTCCTCTGCCTCCCTTTTGTGCGAGTCCTTTTGTGATACAGTGTGGCGGAGTGTTCCTCCACACCTCAAGTGGTATTGTGCATCAGTTGAACAACCTCTTCAAAAGGTGTGGCTGCCACAAGAGCAGCTGGTCGCAGACCCACCTTTGCTACTCTCCACTCATAAAGAGCAGAAACGTGAACGCCATGTCCCAATGCAATCGGGAGCCCATTATGTGCTTCTTCCATTTGGCGAGATAGGACGTTGTGGTGGTCGTAGCCAGACTGTCAACATCAAACTGCTGCATCCCTTGGTGGAGAGTGGTCAGTGGCGTCCTCGAAAGACCCAATAAACTGACAGTAGCTGGAGTTAACAGAATCAGGGCTCTTCTAGGACTTTCTGAGTACGAAATCTGACGCGGTACATTTGGGCTTTCTCATCCCCAAACACTCAGATCAAATCTCATGGGGTTTTCATATTTGAGAGTCCAGACCAATGTTCATATTTTTATAACATTATATACATTTGATTTGTTAGTTTTCACAAAAACTTAAATTTTTTTAAGTATATTTATTATATTATTATTATTATTATTATTATTATTATATTATATTATATTGTTATTCATTTTAGAACACTGTGATGGACAGTTATTTTCCACGGCTCATTAGGGCCCGGCCACCGATTGGTGCGAAAGCCCTATTGTTCTTCAAGGAATTATTATTCGGCGTTATTATTATTCTCCGTAAACAACTGCATTTTTGGAAGCTTTATCAACAGGAAGTCCGCCATTTTGAATTTAGTCACCATTTTGGGCGATTCATACATGTACTTTAATGAACTCCTCCTACAGATTTTGTCGGACCGACTTGAAATTCAGTCTGTGCACTCTTAACATGTAGTACAGCCAGAGCGAACTTTGATGTTTCGCCTTGACACAGGAAGTTGATGTTTAAGGTCAAACGATGCTCCAAACCTCACGAAACTTTGCACATGCGTCAGGCACCAACTTTCATGAGTTTTTGAAGATGTTAAAGCCGCCAAAAAAAAAAGGCAATTTACTTGAAGAAGAATAAGGAACGAACGAGATCAAGAAAAAAAATTGAAACTGCAAGCGGGAATGTGCGGAGCCTCGCGTGCTGCACGTCAGGGAGCCGGCTCCAACCCACTAGATCCCCGACGTGCAGCATGCGAGGGCCCGCATATCACTGCTTGTAGTTCAAATTTTCACTTCTTTTTCTTTTTCTGTTTTTTTAATGCATGATTATACACTGTCTGAATTTCCTTTGGGCTGAAAGTCGAACCATTCAAAAACAGACCATTGTTCATTTTGATATGAACTGAGACCACCTCACTGGGTTGGACCAAAATTTGTTCTTTTAACTTGGACTGTGGTCCGAGGCACCTTTCACACCTCCTTTTTGTGGTTCGGACGCAACTGAAAAGTCAGAAGGTCTGGACCAAACGAGCTAGATGTGAAAGCCCCCTTAAAATAAATTAAAGCTTTGTTCAGGTGTAAGATCAAATCTAAAACTAGGATTCTACAGAAATGCAACAAAGAGCCACCAAGGTTGACATTAGAGAATGAGCAAAATTAGCATCTTTTAGATTTTAAGGCAAAAAGAACAAAAAGCTCATTCCAGTTTTAGTACAGAAAGCTCAAGTGTATTACTGATGGCTGCAGTCCTGCTTTTGTGCATGTTGGGTTCACTGTCATGTCTTACTGGGACACTAACTGGAACTAATGCAAACCAGACACGTGCACTTTCGCGACTATGACAACTTCAAACATCTGTCTGTCATTGGTATGGTGCTGATTTATGTTGGCATTAAATCAATGAACGCATGGTGCAGGGAGGGGAAAAAAATTAGGCAAAGACAAACAAAGTGAGGCGGGCTGAGCAGGAAAGAGGAAGAGCAACCTCTCATTTCCTTGTCAATGTGTAAAAGGCGCTCTAGAGCGTTGAGCCCTGGGTGAGATGGGCTACATGATCACCAAATTGGTCTGACTCTTCACTTCCTCCCAGTCAGGTCCTCATCCTCCCCCTCCTCTATCTGTATTTCCTCCCATGAGAACTGCAGCTGAGACAGCCCTATAATTATGCGTTTTAATGGCCCTTAAGACCTGGTGCCATCCACACAGGCCCCTGTCTATATGCACTGCTGCCAGTTCCTTCTGATGCATCCTCACTGCCGCTCTGACAGCTACCTGCAGCGCGATGGGAGGACAGGAAGAGGAGACAGACTAGATCCTGCCTGCCTTTACATGAAAGGAACTCAAAAGCAGAGACAATCAGGAAATACTCTTGTTCTATATTTCATGAGTCATTTCTTTTCCTCTTCCTCACTGTATCTTTGCAGTTTATTTGCTGCACTGAAATGCTGCAAGATGAGATGGAGGGAGGTGAGGAGGCACGAACACAGACTTGATGACTTGTGTTATTTTGGCATGGCCAATGGGAGGAAGGTTTGCAGTTTTATTGGCATTGATTGGAGCATTATATTGTACATTGTTGCAACATTATTACATTAACTGGTCGGACTTAATCACATTAGGAATGCGAGAGAAGAGAATGGAGTATGTCATATCCTTGCAAATAGCAAATACACACATCATAGCCTCGGCCTCTCTGCTCAGTTGGTTTATCTGGCAGTGGGCCAGGCACCGACGAGAACTGTGGCAAGTTTGCTGACTTCACTGACAAATGGACTTTCATTTCTTAAAAAGGAGAAGGCAATTTTTTGGGGGTGATGATTTATGTTGTTTCTCTGTCCTCAATGGCTGTGGAGATCTACACTACAGGAGCCTCTGGGATTCGAGTTTCAACCTATTGTTCGGATCGCTTGCCGATGACAAGCCTTTTGTTCTCAAAAATAATGAAAAATAGATAATTTGGAAACGCGACTTCTGTGGCAAACTCCAACTTTTTTTTTTTTTTGCTGCTGCTGGAGTTCCTCCAAAAGTTCTCACAACACCAGGCTCTTGTAAAAGAAATGTGTCCGACAGGGACTGACATGCCAGGCTAAAGTAAGGAAACATTTTTAGTTGGTATGCCTTCTGTGCCTCGTCGCCCAATGACCTGTTTAATGCAGGCACTCTTGCAGTTTGAAAAGACACTGTGTGCTTCGTCAGTATCTATAAAAGCCAGTGTTCCTTAGAGCCCAGCTTGGCCTGCTCTTGAGGTTAATTGACCTGAGGCAGTCTACCCCCCCCCTTCACCCAAGTCAGGGGGCTGCTCAGTCTGGGTACTGAAGCTCACAAAGCTGGCGTCTCTGTGAGAGTCTGTGCCTTTCCTATTCCCTCCTGAAGCTGAGGATTTTAACTGTGTCTCCTTTTCCTGTTTCCCCCTCTAATTCTCTGTCTCAACAGTCTCCCGTCCCTGTACTTCTCTCAGTTTATCTGTGTATACCTCTCAATGCATAATGAGACATTTCACACCTCAGAGGGACGTGCTGAGGTCTGCTGCTCGGACCCCACCTGTTCACCAGGGGCAACTGCACCTTCTAGCTGCCCTCATTAGTTCCCAAGTGAATACTGATGCTCTGGATGTGTCTGCTTCCATGTTGATCAGAGCTCGAGCACACCAGGTGTCAATTAAGGTTGCATAGAGGTAATACAAATTGGACTCAACCTGTTAGTCGATAAGTAATGGGCAGAACCTGCAACAAGCTCTAATATATCCAAGAAATGTAACAGCTGGATGAAAATGGGTTTGCATGATAAAATAAAGCACCCTCTATTGCAATAAAAAAGAGAGCTTTAAAAATAAGAACAATTCTACTTCCTGTGCAGAAGGAGGCATTCCATTGAAAATTCCCAAAACCCTTGACAGGTTTGTAAGCACCCCCATGTCCACAATGGCCAAGACATTGGCTTGGCCACACTGATGAATACACTCTGACACACACACACACACACACACACACACACACACACACCGAAGACCTGTGGTTTTCTCCTCAGCAGTCAAGAGAATTTCAAAAAGCCTCATTCTCTGCTGTGATAATTACCCATGCTGCTCTCCGATGGCACATTTGCATAATCACCATCAGCCATTCACAGAGGACACACAAAGGATTATAATGAGGCAACAGAGAAACAAGAAGCATTTCAGGGAGCCATTGAAGACTTGCACCGAGAGGGGCAGTCATTGTTGCCTGATTTCGCACACAGAGCGCCACCGAACAGGACGAGATAGATGCGTCGATCATCTGTTCCGGGGGAAAGGAAATCGCGAAACATGCTTCGGCCAATGTGTCCCTCCCCCCCTCCAAGTATTCAATTTGCACAAGTGAGTTTACTTAAGCTGCTGATATGCTGTAGTTGTTTCTGGGGGAGAGAAAAATCCCCTTATCCTCCCCAAACTTGCTGCTGCAACAATCACAGTAGGTAGACACCGCAGGAGCTGTCAGCTACACCTGCCTTTAAAGTCACGGTTATTTCTCCACGCTTTGTTCTGCCAGCTGCAGTATGAGTGTTTGTGCAAAGCAGCAGATGTCAGGTGAAGTTTATTTTACTGCACAATGTAGATTAGAATAAGGTCTGCACAGGATTATGCTTACGTACGCACAGATCTTACCTCAGACACAGATTTTGACCTAAATGATGAATCTAGCCATATAACAGCAGACAATGGTCTATTATATTTTATAATTTACGTGCAGGAAAATAAATTCCAGAAATAAACCATATGAGCAACAAAATACTGTTAATGAGCCAATCCCATGTTTAGGTCAGATGCTAGCATTTTTATAAAGATGTGTTTCCACCTCCAACAGCTGTGTGCAGGGGCTCAGGTGTGTTTTGAGCTCTCTTGAGGCTACTGGATCTCATACACCTTTTAATGAAAGGTTCAAAACTGCAGCTTTATAGTGCAGTCATGGCCGGATTAACTTCCCAGGGAGCCCCGGGGCAAAACAAAATTGTTGTTGGGCTCCTGTTGACCCCCACAATGCATGTCAATTTCAATATTTCCACAGGCAACCAGAACCTTACCAGCACTCTAAAGCTGAAATGAATTGACGATTAATAGCTTCGAAAGACAGCAATTTTGATAATGGATTCACGGTCTCAGTCATTTTTCAGCAAAATGTACTTTCTGTTTCCGTACTTTTCCATGACAGCAAACTCAACATCTTTGGGCTTTTCAATGTTGAACAGAGAAAACAATAACAGTTTAGTTTTGAGACCAGATTTAGACTTCATTAGATTAAATTTACGCACCAAAACCAACTGGTCAGGGTGAGTGGGAACATAATGGGTTTGAGTTCAAATGAACCATGTCGTGCGTCTAATTTACTACGTCCTTAAAGCCACCCAATTGTCATCATGGCAATCGTTAAAGTGGTTCTAAAAAAAGCCTCGTAGTCGTAAACGAGAAGCAAATAGCTCTCTTCATCCAACAAAGTCTTCCGTTGTATCGATAACTTACCGAACCATCCCCTTCATAAAAAGGAAAAATTCACTTTATATAGACGACCTCTTAACGGCATCACTTCTCCAGCATCACAGAGGAAGAGGTGAAATCTCAAGCTAATGTTGTGTAATCTGGTTACTACATCAATACTGAACGATTAATAGCCAAAAGAAAGTTTAATTTCAAAATGTTTTTAATTACTTACTTGTAATATCCATTCATAGCAACTACAGTAGTAGTAGTAATATTAGGGACAGATTGTGGTGGTTCCTGAACACTAAACAACTGTGTAGCAACTTCACATCTCAGGTCAAACTGTCTGAATAATTAGGGGCTAAAATATACATTTATTCAAGCTAAAACAAAATCATTGCTCTTTCAGCACATAACCTTTGATATGAAGTTGTCCAAAATCAATACATCTCCTAATATAAATGCATAGGACAGATCAAGGAGGGCAAAATATCTATTACCCAATCCACTAAATCCCTTAAGGATACAGTAGACGGTGCGCTGACTAAAACATGAATGTTAAGTTAACAACAGAGCACTACGGATCAATAATTCAGGTGAAGCCGAGAAACAAATGCATGGATGCTGCGTTTGATGCATCAAAACATGATCTGTATGGGGCTGTAGCGCACACAAACTCACTCCCGAACAAACCGCGAGTTGTGAAGCGAATGCACACGCCTCTGTTGAAACCGCCTTTGTCTCTCTTCGACTTGATTAACTCGTGTAGCATGAAGCAGCATGCCCTTCAACCGACGGGTAAGATTTAGTTTATGTAAACAACAAGTGAATTATGCATTCGGCAGACAAGCCGGATGTGAGCAACATCTGCCCACTACGCTGTGCAGTCAAGCCGGTTTATTCGAGGAGCGCTTGCAGAACAGCCGAGCTGTGGGGGACGAGCGCACAACTTCCATCCCTGAGCTTGCTTCTCTCCACAAAACCCTTCCGCTGGTGTCCCTTTTCCCCTCCTTCCCGTCTCCGCAGCTCCCTCACTTCACAGGACTCCCCAATGAAGGGACTTGTCATCTGTACACCTCCTCCGTGTCATGTTTTTTTTCCTCCCCCTCCTCCTCCCCTCCCTGTAACTTTCACTTGCTCTGCCTCGTCCTCCCCTGAGCCTGTCCATAGTGACAGTGCTGCCTCTTCCTCTGGATGCCGCTGACAGGGAGAAGGGACGCCCAGAAAGCACAGACAGACCTGCTTTGCGCACTTGCCGAGAGAGGTCAGGAGGGCTGTCTGTGTGTGTGTGTGTGTGTGTGTGTGTGTGTGTGTGTGTGTGTGTGTGTGTGTGTGTGTGTGTGTGTGTGAGTGAGTGTGTGTGTGTGTGTGTGTGTGTGAGAGACAGGTGGGGTTGGGGGAGGGCAGGAAGGGGAGGGAAATTAAAATAATTAGAGGTGGGTGATACAAGGCAACTGCAGAGGGAGAAAAGAGTGAGGTTAGTCTCCGAGAGACAAAGTGGGAGGAAAGGGGAGAGATATAGTTGGATAGAGCCATATGAATATGAAACATCCTCAGGCAGTATTCCTCTGCCTCAGCTCTCTCACGGTGAAAAGACAAAAAAAAAACTTTGCTTTTATGCTGTAAACTCTGCAGCGTTGTAGACGGGGCTTAGGAGTAAGTGCAGCATGGTGAGGATGATGAGGAATACAAATGTTAACTCTTCTTTGACTAAAAAACATGGGGATTATGGCAGAGCATTAAGTTGTTACTTGTGACGTGCGATCTCTTTGACAAGGGCATCCCAGCAACGACCGAGGGCTGTCAGAGAAGTTGAGCGGAATGAAACTCGTGGTCGAGTTAACACACGCACACGCGCGCGCGCACACACACACACACACACACACGCACACACACACACACACGCACAATGACCTTCGTTACAGAGCTCACCTTGGTAATACAATTCCTAAAGTTTTTTTTTCTCCTTGACATTTTACACAGAAGACAGCTATTGTTTACCGTTTCCTTATCACAAAACCACTCCCATCTCCAGCTACTGTCCCATCATAGATTAGCAACCGTAAACAGGCATAACAGTTCTTTGCAAAACCAAAAAGACAAGAGCAAATGCAATCATTAGCATGTTCACCTGACAAGCGTATCTGGTGTGGAGTTAGCATCAAACGAATGATACATTGTCGGTGGAGTTCAAATGACATTAAAAAAAAAAAAAAAACACCAGCCATTATTCTGTATTTGATTGGATTTGGAGAGATTTTCCCTCCTGGCGACCCCCGCCAACGCTCCCCAAAACAACGGCGGTGCTGCGTTTGCCGATCACATTGGTAATTCATCATGAGGAGATAATTTGGTCTTGAACATTAACATTGTTAGAAAATACAAGCGTATAGACGATGCAGGAAGTATAAAAGCTGAGCAGCCAAACAGTGTGCTGTCAGAAGGTAATAACAGTTAAAAAAAAACAACAACACGTGAACACCGAAAGTGTCTCTGCCAGATGCTCTGAGCATCAGAAGCCCCCAGGAATGCACTATTTATTATCAGAATTTTATCCATTCGATTCAGTAATGTTAGAAAAACTCATTCATGCGTACAGGGAGCTAAACAGGAAGTTAGCTGGCTTGACCAGCAGGAATCTTGTTCTCTACTAGCTCTACTGAAAAGGATGCTGTGGAGTGTGGATAATGGAGCAATTTTCATAAGCAAGCAGGCAATCAGCGGAAAAATAGACTTCACAAAAGAGTTTGTGAAGTTCTTCAGTTCAGTTCTTCAGTTTTAAAATCTCCCGCACATGGATTGTCACTTGAAGCACTCTCCAGGCTTTTTTTGACCACACTTGGAGATCATGCTTCAAGCTGTGAAGTGTGTTTGTGTGTGTGTGTGTGTGTGTGTGTGTGTGTGTGTGTGTGTGTGTAGGAGGTTCAGAGAGGTGTGCAGGCGCAACTGAAGCATTTTGACCGCTTTAGAAGAACAGTCTGTAGAGCTAACATGACACATCTCTCACTCTCTCTCTCATTCTTGCCATGCTCCTTGTCACTCTCTCTTCCTCCGTCATCATTATAACTTAAATTGGCCTGCTGCACAACAGCCAGACAGTCCTTTAATGTGAAGTAGGTCATCACACACTGTGGCATGACTCACTCAGAATCCTTCATGCTGATTCCAGGCTCATTGTATCAATGGTTGGGTCTGTTTGCCTTTACTATGACTACAATGCAAACCGATTACCTACACAAAGCTGGATCAAAAAGTTCTGAGTCCGCACCCGAGTTACACATTTTTGTGACCAGAGGCGAGCGCGCATCTGTGATTTCTCAATGGACATGAGCAGAGGGCGCACATCAAATTCTGTGTCAAACTTGCCGACACCTGGCAACGTAGACCCTTATAATGCTTCAGAAGGTCTACGGCAATGAAGCAATGAGCCTCGAGAGGTGTTTGATTGACATATGGGTTTCGGGAGAGCAGAACATCACTGTCCAGTGAAGACAGGTGCGTCAGGTCATGTGCGCAACGAGGTGGGTTTTCTTTGACTTTCAGCGGGTTGTGCATCGTGAACTTGACCCACAAAGTCAGACTGTCAATGCCAAGTTCAACAAAGATGTTCTGAGGCGTCTGAGGGAAAACATTTAGCATAAACTAACTGAACTGTGGTTCGATGACACTTAGTTCTCCAGCGTGACAACCACCCCTACTCGTCACATTTGCTCCCCACCACTTCTGTCTGGTCCTCATAAAATATTTTTGTGCACGATATGCTCGAGTTTCAAGTGCATGGAGAAATCAGACTGCGCCCAGACCAGTCGTCACAAACGCATGTGTAACTCGGGTGCTGATTTTGATCAAGCATCGAAACTTAAAACACTTTCTCACAGCACAATCACAGAAGGATCTGATTGGTCCTTTATTCTGCAGCTCGTGAAGGACCCCAAAGAAACAGACGGAGTCGTTAAGAACCATCTTCGATGTCAAGAAGAGGAAGGAGTTCTGAAACAAATGGCGTGGCCCCCATAGAGTTCTGACGCCAACATTATTGAGTCAGTCTGAAACATACAAGCAGGTGAGACAGTTTAAATCCACAGAAAAACTGCGGCAAGTTCTCAGATATGCTTGGGACAACCTATGTGATGGAGTGCACGCGCAACTATTTGAACTTTTTCAACGTTGTTAACTCTCTGATGTACTTTGAGTGAAGTTAATTGATAAATAAAAATAATAATTTACTTTATATTTGAAAGCAACCTCTACTTTAAGGGCTTAAAACTGATGTTTTTCTCTTTCATCGTTACAGGAGGTAAAGAAAAAAGGCCTTTTTTTTCTAGCCTATACATCTCATTATGTCATATATTTTTTGACATCGGATAAGATCTTTTTATTATTTTTTAACAAGAAACAGATTATGCATAATACCATGCTGTGTTTTGTACTCATTCAGGGTTGCTATTTGAAGGGATATTCTTATATATTTCCATCACTAACATTGATAGTATCATTAGCAGAAGGACAATACATGTTCTTCTCAGATGTTTATAAAGGGCACTGCTAAGTTTGATTTAATCAGACACAGCATGATACAGAAAGGAGAAAGATAGCAATAAAACAGATATCATTAAATTGTCTTTGTTCCTGGCACATGCAAAGCAAATATCAAGAGAATAAGGAGCATAGTGAGAAATTTAAGATGCCAGGTATGGAGTCTGCTGACATTCAAGTTTGTAATTTATTCGAGGCGTTAACCAAACCACAGAGAGCCTGTCCTGTCTTAGTGTAGGTTTGGGCTCGCTGCGTCTGTCCGTCTGTCTGTCTATCTGTGAGTCTTAACTATTATTTAAAGAGTCACCCATGAGGTCTAATGTTTGCCGTCACTGCGATTGGAGTGGGTGTGGTTAGCCAGAAATAGATTTGAAATCAGCACAAGGAACGCTATTAGGGAACGTGATGGTGTGACCCGAGCAGGCTGGAAGTACTGAGGAATATCGATATATTACAACTGTGTGTTGCAATATTGTACACCAGGTTTCTGTTTGTCTGATATGCTGATGAAATCAACACAGCAGGAGTGACTTAATGTAGTGTATATCAAGCGTTTATATTTTCTCTTCTAAACAATCACTGCCTGGAAGTCTCTTATTTCATACAGGAGATGATGCACCTAAAATGAAAGGTAGAGAGCATTACATTAACAGCAACACTGGTTAAACCAGACAAAGCAAAAAGTGCCACTGACAGGAACTCAAACGTCAATAACAGAAAATACAAGCTGTCACACTGCCGCCCACACAAGTGCCAAAGAATTCATCAAAATGGAATCACCTGCTGGCGATGGTTTGCCTTCGCTAAGTTGCAGTTTAAATCCATATCTGTCCAGACTTTTGCAATTTATGTAGTGAAGACTCTGAAGGAATTCATCCAATAAAGCTGATTCAGACAGAACATAAAGTTGTAGCAGTGACAGCAGGCGATGCTTCAAATAAGGATGTCGCTAGGATGAAGCTACAAACTCTAAAACGTGGATGCTTCACACACATCGTCAACTAATCTGCACAAAATCAGCACAGTCCAAATTATTATAACTATGGCCACAAACATGCTTTCACAGCAACCTTTGACCACCAAATTCTCATCAGTCCATCATACAGTCAGAGCGACCATTTCTGCCAACTTTGAAGACATTTCTTCAAGGCGTTCCTGAGATATAGCGTTAACGAGAATCAAACAGACTAATGAGGCAAAAACATAATGCCTCCGCCCTGCTGCAACCATAAATTGCCACTTATAAATTAATGAGTCACCCTCTGTAATAATGTCATGTTAGTCACAGAGGCCATTTTGTTGCAGAAGTACTTTTACTTTTGCTGATAACGTGTACTTTTAAAGAACTTAAGATTTTGTATTAATTACAGTTTAACTGGGATGCAGAATGTTTACTTGTATTTTTCACTGGGATTTTATTACCTTTATTTATTGCACGGATCTTATTTATTCCACCACGGCTTTTTTTTTTTTTTGTGGAGGATGGGGAACATCTATCATTAAGGTGAGGAAAAAAAATCTATCGTTGCAAAGGAACCAAAGTCAATGAATTCCCTTGATTCATTAAAGTCACTTTTCCCTAAGATTCACATTTAAATAGTCACTTCCGACCATCATACTGCACTGGCAGGTTGTGTGTTTGCTAAGTTTCCACGTTTATAGAAAGGTAACTTTTTAAACTACCGTGTTTAGATGGAATTGCATGTGTTATAAACAGTTAACTTTGGCTGCACGCAATATCACTGTAATTTTCAAACGGCAGCAGTCTGAAGAAAGACATTAGTGCCTTGGGGTGGTTTTGTGAGGGATATGGATTGTTTGAGTAACAGTGTGCAGCACAGTCAGTGGTCTCTTTGTATACGCCTTCCCCCTAGAGGAGGATTATTCGTCTGTAGGCCTCCCCACAGACTGTCTTCAGTTCTGAAAGGAATCTAAGGTTTTTTACAAAACATATAAGACAATGATAGTGAACATAGCTCAACAATGAATTCAAAAATGCAAATGTAGCTGTTCATACAATGCCTAAGGAGATTTAACAGATTGCTTGGAGAAAGAATAATGCAAGGGCCAATGTTTTCTGTGGAAGAAACTAATCAGGTGCTGTAAATACTCATATTTGGTTCCATGCACAATATTTATCAAAAGCAAAGTTATAGTCTATTGTATAAAACTTTATTCAATACAAGTGACTGCTGCCATGACTGCTGGCAGTACACAGAACTAGTTTACAGATCTCCACCGCCTCAGCTGAGAACAGATCATTTTCTTTATGTCACTTGTAAAAGACCCATTTATAACTGTGAAATTCAGTCAATAAATTCTACTGCCCTCCACGGCCTTTTCTCCCTCTGCAGAACACATCACAAAATGTCACCACCAAACGCCTGCAGAATGCTCCCCAAACTCTGCAATAAACAAGAATGAGCGAGAGCATTACTCACACTGTAAACACCTCAGGCCTTTTTTTTTGTTGCAGGAAGCTCTTCCCCCAAAATAACGTTTTACAATATTACATTTTATGCATATTTTTCAAGGGGGGGCGTGATATCCGGTTTCTTGTCAAAAAAAAATCCCTCCTTGACACTGCCAAGTGCTTCTGGAGGGGGTTTATGAGGTGCTGCGTGCTCCCTCGACTGGCTTCATGAAGTGTGAAGTCACCACGGTCAGGTTATACAGGAAAGGTCCAATGTATAAAGGTAATTGAAGGAAAAGTGCAGAGTCAGCTCAAGGTATGGAACCATCAGTGACCTATTCATCCTAAACATCCAAGAAAGTACAGGCTGATTTAGACTGTAAGAGTGGAAAAGCAGTATATTTTTCATGTTTCTAATTGATTACTATGCTTAAAAATACAATCATCTGTCAATAAAGTTATGTATCAGAATTTTTTTTATCAGAAATCATAGATATCAGGGCCACAATAGTACAACAGGGAAACAACAACCAAGGTTTTAGATATTCAAAATATTCACAGCCTATTTTTCAAACATTACTTAATCATGTGTAGTACCGGTTTCACAGTGTAGAGGGTTAAATGCACACGTGCTTAAGTGTTTTTCCATGTCTCCGTCAGTAACTTCATCATCACATGAATAAAATTATGCAGATATCTCGTGCTAATGGTACATATGTGCACATTACACGTCTTTGACAGAAGAAAAGACTTCAGCTGCAAGAAAAGTAACACAACCCTGAAATAATTATCCACAAAAGGTCAACAGTCCACTCTTCTACGACCTGAAAATCTGCAGCCACGATGTAACGTCCCGACATAATTACAAATGTGACTCTCGTTTAGGAAACCACTGTCCTCAGGCGCTCCTCAGTGTTGTACCGGCCATCGGTATGGGCAGGACAAAATCTCAGTTTGCCGCTGCATCAGTGGGCTAGTGCACTGTCAAAAAGCTCCACGGCGTTTTGACTGACTCTGTGTGCCTGTCATTCAGGGTGTGCTGCTGGCGGTTCAGTCCAAGCAAATAAATCTAAGGCTGAATTTCTCCCCACCTCAGATGCTTTACAACAACTGTTCGCTGTACAAAATTTGAGCAAGTACATGTGTATTCCAGAAGATTTCTGCAGCCTGGGAATGCGGATAATGATATGGAATCATCATATTTTGAGAACGGCCTATGTTTTTATGTTTTGTCACTAATTTACTGCCCTCCACTGGATTTTAAGATGTATTGCATTTAGTAGGGCTAACCGCCCTATCTTGCAACGTTAATAAAAGTAAAACAAATATTTTGCGGATCCATCCCGTGATTCGGGTCCAAAATGTTATGCGTTCTTCCTTGGTCAATGGTAGATCTTTCCAAGTTGTTTCATGAAAGTGGGGCTGGTAGTTTTTCTGTTATCCTGCTGCCAAACAAATACAAAATTCACACCAAAGACATAACCTTCCTGGCGGAGGTAAAAATTGCAAACTGAAAGTTTCACTAAAAATGAGGCTTCATGATCTTAAAACTTTAAAATCTGTTAAGCAGTGTTCGAGGATATTCCACCTCTTTGGTTTGGCTGCATCATCTGAGCACACAGAAGGCTCCTGTATACCTGCATTCTGTCAGCAGTGAATACATGTCGGTGTGCCAGTTCCACTGGCAGCTATACATACCCAACCCATGACATATTTGGCGGATGAGCTGTTCCATTTTTTTTCTACACTTTCCTGTTTCCATTCTGTTGATTGAGATTGTTTCTTCAGTCTGGAGAACTTTACTGGTTTCTTTTTGCACGTTTCACAAGCTGTAACCTAGTCTTGCTGTTTTTAAGGCACACTTTTAAGTTTTGCATCTAGTCCTGAATCCTCTGAGTTTTTGGTCCTTAAGTCTTCTCTTGATCGTTGACAAGGAAACATTTATGCCTACATCCTGGAAAGCATTCCTGACTGTGCAGACATAACGTGCAATGCTGTATCTCTTCACTCATGCAAATTATTTTTCTACTCCTCAACAAGACTCGCGCATCTCAAGTCTACCAGGACATTATTTGTTTGTTTTCCTATGTGCATATGCTTTTTTTCAAAACAAATCCAACTGTTGACTTTGGGAAAAACAACTATCCTTGATTTATCCCTGATTAAATTATCCTCTTCATTTACATGGTCACCTCTTAACTCCTGATAATGACAAACAACTCAGACTCAATCTAAATGGCAACTTCAATCTTAGTGCACTCATGTTGAAACGACAAAGCTTCTCAAATAACATTTAGTCGCCAAAGTGTTCTGTTACTTTTGAAACTTTGCTTTATTTGAGAGGGCTGTATCTCACACAGTTTTGTCAATACCGGCATAAGCCCACTCAAAGTGAAGTTGAGACTTTGCATTTTAATTTCATATTATTTTACCTCAAACTGAATGTGCTGAAACACAGATCTTGAAAAACAAATAGTTACAGCCTAACCATAATCGTTAGATCAAAATAAGCATAGTCACAGGTTTTATTGCCTTAAAGTGCAATACAAATGAGGGCCACTAGGGGCTGGCTCCAATAAAAACTCTGGTTCTAATACACTTCCATTCGAAAGGTGTCAACTTCTCATGAAATACAAAGCCAATACCTTTTTTCCACAAGTTATTATGGTGTCATTAGCTAAATTCACTCCTTCTAATCACTGTTCTGGTGGTCCTTCTGAAAATAATTCCATAAATAATTACACATTAGGCCTCAGAGAGAGGCATGTGTGGGGGCATGTCTGGTTTCACTGACCTAATGTCCTTGTGTCTCAGTCAGATCCACCTGTCGGTCCTCCCAAGCTCGTCCAAATATCACTTCTGACTCCAAAATGCCAGAATAGCTTTTCACAAACCAGTGGGTGACGTATCGTTGGGTTGCTACTTGGGTCTACATGGTGTGTGCGTGTGGTCTGCCTATCTAAGACATCAATGTTAATGAAAGCAATAAACATGTCATTGTGTTACTGAAGCTGGCAGATCAAAGGAGCTGTAAAAGAGTAAAGCATGGACAGTTCAGGGTAAATTTGCAGCTCAGCTACGTACTTGTTTCAAACCTGTACACACCGGATTGCTGCATAATTGAGGTGTGAAATAATAGGATTTTATTCCACTATGTTAACCAAGTGAGGTTTGCTCCCTTTAACTTGACCTCATCAATGAACATAATATTAGAAAAATGAGAACATACAAGCTGAAGCTACTCTTAAAGGCTCACCCTTGTTACTTGTCCTGAATTAAAATCAGCCGGCTGGGTTTTCGTACGATCATTATACAAGCTGATGTCTCTTGAAAAGGGCATTTGTACCATTATCACAGGCGGAGGGTGGTTTGCAAATTTGCAGGCACACAAATCTTAACAAGCGTCCTGAAAAATGCAGAATAAGCAGCGGAAGGAGAAAAATATGGAAAGTATTTGAAAAGTGCATAATTACTTAAGTTTGAGTGAGCAGCACCTGGGGCTTGGCAGAATCATCTGCATTCAATTGAAGAGAACCGTCTAAATACTATTGCGGCATTATATTTATTCATAAAGGTCATCCATTTATGAGTAAACTTTCAAAATAAATTATTTTGTTCAATTTACATGACATTTAAATAATTTCTACCCGAGATTCAATTGGGAACTTATGAGAATATTGACCCAACAACACTCCCAGAAGTCCCTGAGGCCACATAGAAATGTAAGTGACACCACAGTTGATAAAGGAACACAATAATGTGTGGTGAGGCTGTATATATTAAGACCAAGTGAAATCAGGCAGAGTTGGTGTTAAAGCAGCCTCCTCTCCTCCAGTCTTTGGATCAGAACGCTTTGGGCTGACAGATGAAGTATGTCTCTTTCTCGGAGGCTGCGGATAACCCTGCCCGACCTCCAGGAACATCAGTTTGTAGAACATTGTGTTAGAAATCCTCTTGGGATCTGAGTCGGGAGCTCTGGAGCTAATGGGTACAGATATCCATTTTCTTCCCTGCCTGCTCTTTCTTCCTCATTCCGACTGCACTGCAAAAAATGTCCGTCTCAAATGCAACTGCACACAGAAAGTGGCAGCAGCCGGCCGGGGCTGCCACACTTCGCAATGAATTCGACTCCAACGACTGCGGCACGAAACGGAGCAACAGTGTGCTGATGCGATTGGTCAACGCAACAAAACAAATGGTGGCAAATCAACATATAATGTTCGATTGCCTTATATGAGGGGGGAAGTTTCTCTGTGTTCACCGTAAAACATAATTTCAAGATGTGAATGTACCAGCAAGATTTTGCAACATCACAACTTGTCAGGCAGCCGGTCATGACAGAAAAGGCAACGTACATAAGTGTGAAATGGAAACTTAAAATCTTCAATGCACACACAATAGAAATTTACTTTTGAATGTTGAAGTAGGAAACAGCTTGTCTCCAGTAGTTACTCTTTGAAGCACAAATGGATACTTGCATTTTCATAGTCCTAGTTTTCAGGGAACGGTGCATGTATTTGTCTTAAAAATCAGTGTGGGGGGGATCTTATTTCTACATCGACACAGTTTACCATGGTCACTTCTTTCCTTTGTCATTCTATATTTGAGAACATGTGTTGTCTGCTCACATATTGACAGAATTGGTTCCCCTGTTAAAGATAGTATGTGTGAGCAGCAGAATGTAAAGCAAAAAAAAAATTTAAAATCTGTGTACATTACTGTCTGTCAATACCTTCTCATACCTCCAAGAGGCCACAGTGAGTTACTGTAGTGCTCAGTCTGCCCTCAGTCCAACATGAGAGGAAGAAGAAGTAGCATGTTCTAACCTCTTGTTATATAAAACTATGGCTAAAATTCAAATATAGGCAAAAATAGAAGCAGAACAAGACTTAACATCGGCATTGCTTTCCACCGCTACATTATTGACAGTGTTAGTATGTTAAGTTTGCTGTTTGTTTATACACAGTTCAGAAAAGATGGAATTGCCGCATGTGACTAGCACAGTTCGCTCACCATATATCTACCAAACTGACGCAATTTAATGTAGCAAACAAACCAGGCGTTCTGACCTTATTTAAACAATTTAAAATTAATCTTTAGTGTAACTAACGGCAACACAAAGTGTTCTGAAAAACATTCTGTATGGCGTCAATACATGTTTTTGTTGTGACTGTTTTCTTGCTACTATGGTCTTGTTCAAACCAGAGATAAGCAAGCTATAACATAAGCTACACGCTTAACTGATCACAATTTTTTCTTTGATCAATCCACCTCTGAGTCTTCAAAATCAAACTTTTATAATCATCATATAATATATATGATTACTTATATAATCATATATATATATAGAAAGCTACAAACTGACAGCATACAAACAAAATAATACAAAATGGTATTACAAAATGGGACTTAAATCTTACATATTGCCCGTTTTAAATGTGTTTTTAAAACCCGTATGAACGTTACATTTTTCTAATTCAGAAAGTCGAATGTCTAGTAATTATTGCTTCTTTGAATTTAGCTACTTGAGTATTTCTCTTTCCTGCCACTTTGTACCTCAACTGCACTACAATTCTCTGTTTACACTGTCAGAGTATGTCTGACTGGATTACAGGTTCACACATTAATTAGGACTCTAATAAGACATCCTTGAAGATGTACTGGTGCCATGTTTACTAACAGCCACAACAGGACAGTGACTGGAATTTCACAAAATTAGGTCATATGCTTACAATTGGCCATTGAGGATGACTTCCCATTGCAGTGAAACAGTTGGTTTACCCCTGTTTAACTCCGATCAATCATATCAAACATGCTTGATTTTCTTTCTGGAGCCAAATGGTCAAACAAGTCAAACAGTGGTCAGTGTCAAAACGGAAAATCTGCAAAGGGTTACCTGCAAAAAAAGAAAAATCTTTACAGCCAAGATAAACTTGTCTTGTACTAAAAAAAAAAAAATTGATATTCATGGAGCCTTTATTTCTTTTTAAATACTTCACTTCCTACAATGTGTATAACGTGGAAATACTCTAGGCATTTTAATTTAATCCTAATATATATATTCACACGTGTTTTATTTGATTTTAAACACCATTTTAGGACTCGCGTCTGGCCAGATTGAATTGTTAATGTGGATATTTCTTGCAGCGTGCTTCACCTCCAACAGAACAAGACATAGATGAGAACAGGCTTCAGGGAGATGACTGACGGCTCCATTCAGCCAACCAGAATAGGGATGCTGCGAGCACCTCGCCTGCTTCTCTGACGCTATTGGCTGTTCTCTGGAGAGTCGGGGTTTGTTCTAATATTAATGACTGACTGCTGAGGAGACGGCGGCGCATCTATGTGGTCCGCCTGACAGTTGATCGAGGGGAGAGATGCGCCCTTAACAGCCGCTGTGAAGACGGGAAGGGAAGGGCACAGGGAACACATGAGTCTTTCTTTACACTCTCGCCAACCTGCTTTTGGACTTCGCGGTTTTGCTTTGCCCTCATGCAGAAGCCCGTGTGTGTGTGTTTTTTTTTTTTTTTTTTCGTTTTTTTTTTCCCGTGGAGGAGAGCCTAGAACTGATTTCTCATCAACTGCGTGAAAACAAGAAGACCACACATTGTTGACTGGCTTTATGTTGCGCGCTGGGGCTCTCTCTCGTCACTGGAGCGGCGCACTTGATGGGAATATAGAAAACACATTCTGCTTCGTATTCTATGATGAATAAATCGGGTAAGTTTACTCTGTTCGCTCCTGTTATATTTATCTGTCATTTCATCCACATCGCACGATTGTGTCTGCGCAACGCATTTTCCAAGTTAATGAAAAAGCCTAAATTCAGAGAACAGGGGATGTTTTACCAAACATACGGTCCTTTGATTTAAGTAACGTATCGGGTCGCTTCCTAAATAGCAATCTCTCATGGGCGAGTGCAGAACTAAAAGGCAAAAATAGCGGGATAATGAGCCTGATGACTGGCCTCGAACCTTCACTTGACGTGGAGACGCGCTTTTGCGCAACTATGCAGGATGTGCCTTAACCAGTCCAGATTTGAACTGTGTTGGCTAACGAGGGGAATTCATTAGAGACATGCAAAACGGACGGACGTGTGTGTGTGTGTGTGTGTGTGTGTGTGTGTGTGTGTGTGTGTGTGATGATGGAGTGGCAATGTAATGTCCTCGGGTTCCTGCTTAGTGAGCGCACACCAGACACGTCTCGAAGAAATCCACAGAATGGTGGCCACCCCCCCCGCCCTCTCCTCCTCACCCCTCTCGGTTAAACCTTCCTGTTGCAAACAGAAAAGTCGGCACACACACACATGTCACGAAAGTACATTACACGTCCTGTGGCTTTTGTTTTCGCCCCGCAAACACTTAACGACATCACACTCTCCCTTAATACTGGACAGAAGCGATGTTTTTTTTTTTTTTTTTTTTTTTTTGCCTCCACCGCCTTATCGACACATTGCATACCGGGCTTTTGCGTAATTAACACAGCAGCTAAGAGCATCTTCGAGCACATTCACCGTCATCACTTCACCTGCTTGTGCCTGCACACCCACACATCCAGGCATCCGGAGAAGGAGAGAGAGGGAGACGGATGGCATTTACTAATCCCTTAACTGCATTGGGGCGTCTCTCTACCCTTCCTCTCACTCACCCACTCAAATTTTTATGCCTCCCACCCTCTGTCCAAAATCTCTGTCATGCAGCAGATGTATTCCGCATGAATATTTCAATACGCAGATAAAGTCCGGTAATGACAAATGTGATTTTCACCACAGGGGCTACCGGATCCGGTTGGCTGTAATCTTCCGTGTGTGCATGTGTTTGTGTGTGTGTGTGTGTGTGTGTGTGTGTGTGTGTGTGTGAGCTTGCTTGTTCCCGGTGATGGATACAATAGATTTTGGCTTCTACAGTACGAATGAGTCACCCCGAAGCAGCTGCTCCATACAAAACGCACATTCAAATGCCGCGAGAGCCACCGTGCCCTCACATCAGACACCAGCCATACTGAGAAAACCTCAGCCCACACATGTGTTGCTCCCACTTTGAATTATTGGACTACCTGCCGGTCAAGGCAGAGCCATTTGCGGCTTATATTATAATGTTCAACCGGCACCAGTGTTGCCATGCAAAATGTAGTCTCAAACGCTCAGGAAGGCTCAGAAATCAAGTACACACTGGTGTTCATAACATTCCAGTTTCTCCCCACAGTTGATCAAAACAATAAAACAAAGCAGCAATGTCTTTCTTCATTAATTTGGGCGCATTTGTTCAAAACAAATCAATATTACATGTCCACAGCAAGTCATACGCTTAAAGTGAGTGGCTTTGCGAATTGCCTATTGATCCGCGTTTGAAAACGGTGAGAAGCAGAGGCGGGGTTGGAAAAGGTATTGTGCCTGTAGTGGCCTTGTGGAGGCTTTGAGAGCATGATAGGCAGCAAAGTGTGGGTGTTCCATATTAATTTCTCCATAGGCAAAGGGGAGCAGGTTGAGAGGATGTGTGGGTGCCAAATGCTACTCTTGGCTCCGAGTGGAGGTTCAGGAAACCTATAGTGCCATCAAAATCCAATTAATCACAAGATTTTTTTTTTTTTTTTCCCTTCCTCGTAATGGTGGTAACGAGAGGCCCAAGGATCTATCGGAGCTCCTGAGTGAAATGCATGTAAACATATTCACAAGACGGCTGCAGGGGATCAGCTTGTGCAGCCAAGCAGAGGCTCTCTGATAGCATCCTGTTCCCAAACAAACACAGGCACCCATTAAAATGGAATAAGCAGAGACAGAGGGCAAAAAGAACAAGGGGGAGAACGGAGTGATGTACATGTTTGTTTTGGATGTGGTGAATGGACTGTGTCAGAATCAGATTATATAAAAAAAAAGAGGCAGAAGAAGAAAGAGAGAATACCCACAAAAAAGAAAAAAAGAAAAGCAGGCTGAGGATCAAAACGTGGTTTGATGGCGACATCCATGACATTTTGGTGTTCTCTGAAGGTCAGAATGGGATGTGACACTTCCTTTGTATCCAGTGACATTTACTTTTGTATTTTAGGTATTTAGCTTGCACACACTTGTGGAGTGAGACGCAAAATGGTCGGTGTACAAAAAAAACCAAAAAAAAAACCCAATAGCTAAATGTTCGATAGACTGATGCCGATGCTCCCACCAATATCAAAGCTATTAACAGCTAATTAGTCTGCCATTCTGCAGATTCCTATCAGAGCTGGACATGATAGAAACACATGCCGATATTGCAGTTTCAAAGAGGAGCAGAGAGGAAGGAGGACATCTAAAAAGGGCCACTGCTGTGCCGTCCATCTGTCCTGCATTGAGACTCGTACATATAGGCCCTCAGTGCTCGCATGAAAGGGTTTGGTGATGCTGTATCACGAGGCCCAACACAGTTTTCGTGTAGTGATGAAGCTGCACGCACGGGATAACGCATCGTCGCATGCACACACACACACACACACACACACACACACACACGCGGGCCGAAATATGCACCTAAAAGCCCATTTGCTAAGTGGTTACGGTTTTCAAATCAGCTGGCCAGAGCACTGCTGAGCAGACCCAAAGCCACGGTGGCATTTGAAAGCGCCGTATCTTTCATCGGTTTTAGTTGAGGAGGAGCAGCGGCGAATGAAAACACAGAGCCTATATCAAACCCCATGAAATCATAATAAAGAGGTCGGAGCCAGCGATAAATGCGTTTCAGTGGTATATAATGATTGATTCCGTCTGTCGTGGGGACTTATTCCCCGCAGGCTTCTTGGCCCCTTGACCAACCATATATTAGTCATATAAATATAGATAGCTGCGCATCTTCGAGGCAGCACACACGCCACATTTGCACCTGCAGATTCAATTTGGCTCTGACTTTGAGGGATATGCCGCTGGCTCCATTCCCCCCCCCCCCCCCCCCCCCTCCTGCCTGTCCCTCTCCCTCCCATTCTCACACCTCCCTCTTTCATTCTAGCTAGCAGCTATACATGGAACATTATGCAGATTTTTGTCAAGAGTGAGTGCGATTATGTTGCGGGAAAAATGAGTGTTGGAATGTTCGATACGCCTTTGACCTTATCAGCGGCAGCCTTAAGCTGGATACCTTGGTTTAATTTTAATAGATGCAAGCACTATGCGAATTAGACAAGGGGACCTAACTGTGCTCTTTCACTGTGTGGTGCGTTATGCATGCATTATGCGAATGAGCGGGCGCGTGTTATTATTATTATTTTTTTTTTATGTTCTCTGTGAGGACACTGGCAGCTAAATTACGCGTGGATGCTCGTGTCTGCAAATGCACGGATCTTTTTGGTGTATTTGCATGTGTTCCTGTCCGCCGTCCGTATGTGTCTGATGTGTGTGTGTGTGCGCACGAGGTGTGCGTTCGATACGTGCAGCATGTGTGTTCTCGCTCACTCAGCCCAAGGGCATGTCTTCTCCAGAAAAGAGCTGAAAAACCAGAGACGGGGCTCCTGTGGTTAATTTGGAACATTGATTTTACATTAACAGTCGACTTGCCACTGATTCATGGCCATACGAGTGCAGATGTAATGGGAAAGGTTTCCACCTGCCCCCACATGGAAACGCACACGCACACACACATACACATACATACATACAGGACGCTTCATTATGCATACACACATTGAAGGTTCCCTTTAATGGACTCTTCCTTACCTTGGAGAAAGTATAATGGTAAATCAATGAGGTGGAGGGTAGAGGGAGGGACAGTAAAGCCTTCCGGAGGCCTCCACCCAATATGGGGCTTACCCAGAATATATATCAGCCTTGGCTCGGTTACATCACGGCTGTGCTGTATGTTCACCGAGGGTCCAGGCGTCTACCACAAGTGTTTTTGCTTTTTATATCATAAGCAATACTTATCCCCGAAAAGGGACACCCGAGCATAAAAAAAAAAAAAAGGTTAACAGTGAGACGAATATTAGGATGGATAGAAACAATCTCATCTTTTATAATACTGAAAAGCCATGTATCTGCACATCTTTTAATGAGGACAAAAAAAACCCACTGTTTTTAAGAAACAGTGGAATTTTTTCAACCTTAATACTGAAGTTTATCTGGAAAATGAAAATGACAAAAATGGGAGATACATGATTTTGTTTATATCAGTCACCTGTAACTTTGTATTAATGCAAACTGACTAAGGTAATATGACAAAATCTAAATATTGTGAATCGATAAGTGACATTATGGTTTGCACATAAAACCATGACCAGCCATCTTAACACACGGACAATATATTTACTTCTACTGTAAATAAAAATGGACAAAGCAGTGGACATTAGAGGTTACCGGTCACTGAGTAGCATGGACATTTGTAATTACCGTTTAAAAGATATACAAAGACAGACAGTCAGACATGTATGCGGATATATCAGAGGTGGCACGGCAGCAGAGAAAAATACCGGGAAGGCAATTATTCCGACGGCAAACAAGAAACGGGACAGTCGCACAAATCAAGACCTGAATATGCAGGGAGACAAAATGAAATTCTCTATCGTCCAGTTGCTTGTCGGGAAAATAGGGAGAATTGTTCGTCATAAGGGTTTGAAGAGCCGAGACAAAATGTGAGAAAGTGGGATGAAACGGTTCATAAAGAGAGATGTGGGTATTGGATTATCATGGAAAAAAAAAATCCAATGAGAGAACAAGCGGGGCAGAAAAAAAATGAAAGCGCCCGAGCGAGCAGGGGGCGACTTGAAGGAAGGCCTGCAAGGCTTATTACCAGTGGATCAAAATTCCCAGTGAACCATTTCTACAATACACCGGCTATTCTCCTGAAAGAGGAGGCAATTCGGCTGCGCCCTACTTTCCACTTACGCCTGACCTTTATGTCTTCCGCCCAGTTTTACCACAGTGAGTGTAATATCTACCTCTCAGCAGATGCAATACTGCCTTGTTACCGCTTAAACCGTGCAGGTCTCATAATCATCTCCCTCAGGGCCAATATGCTCCCCACAAAAACCCACATCCCGATCTCACAAATTTGCTCCTTTGTGCTCACCCAACTTGCGTTTTGTCCAATAACTGATTTTTACTTGAACTGGAGGTCACCTGGTCCACAAAAGGGCACTGATAAGCGACCAACCTGTGACAAAGCAATCACCTCCACGTCCCCGCTTCGCTAAACCCCATCCGAGCCCTGTGAGGTGACGCGAGGGGAGGAGGAGGGAAGGGGGGGAGGATGGGTTATAACTCATTTCAATAAACAGCATAAAACAAACAGCTCTGCCCGGCTGTTTGGCCGCCCAGACAACTTGAGTCAGGCTTTCCTGAATTAGCACTGCAGAGCCACCCGGACCAACGCTTTCTGCCCCGACTGTGCACACTCATTAATTTAAAGTGGTCATATCTCACTGGTCTCTAATCAAACGGTATTTGTGCCATTACTGTCCGGAACAGCCACAGTGTTAGTATAATGGAGGTGGCCCGGTGGGAAAGTATAAGCGAGGTGTTGCCAAGATGTGAATGGAAAAGCTTTTCACCTTGACAGCGGGTGAACCTCTTTAAATGTAGCCTCATCCCAATTAGTCTGGTGCCAATATCAGATGAGAGCAAATGATCTTCAAGCCATATAAAATGTACAAAGTAAAATTTATATTACACAACCAAATTCATATTACAGAAAAAAAAAGAAAAAAGTTCTGCACTTTACAACAATATGGCAGCCGAGATGTGGCACATTTTAATGAGGGGGGGGGGGGGATTCCAGGCTTCTCAGTCATGTCAAATGTCATTCTTATTAAGAAGGAAATCTGTGACTAACAAGGACTAAAGGCAGTTTATACTGATGATGCAATGACACAGTCATTTCTGAACAGCTACTGGAGTATGTCAATAAATATAGTAGCTTCCCACTCTTAATGATGATGCAACGACGCTGCTACGAAAACGTTTTTAAAAGGCCTGTTTTTGTCCAAAAATGAAAATATGACAAGTTTAATTCCATCTGCCTGTTTTTGTGTGAATTTCCACTTTGTGCAAAAACAAAGCTGAGGAGCAAAACGTTGAAATATTTAGCAAAAAAAGTTGAATGCCTGGCTGCTGTGGAAAATAATGGATCTACCCTGCACAATATAAAAGCAATACGATCCACAGGAGTGTTCCCAAAATTAGTACCCCTATTTAGTTTTAACTAGCCTGGCTCCGGATGCCTTGCTCAAAGCTTCAGGCTTCACAATGATCGTGGTCTGGAAAACCTGCTCACATTAGGGCTCACTCAGTAATGCTGAAGTGTGGACGTCAGATCCAAATAGTTAGTGCAGTGGATTTGGGTCTGGTAATATCAGGTCAAAGTTCAGGCACAAAAAAACCCCTCTGGGTTGGGTTTAAGGAAAGGGAATGGTTTGGGTTAAAATAATGATTTGAACCAGTTTGTGTGTTGAAGTTACTACTTCCTTAAAAGTTAGGGAACCTTCGTCGTCACGGCGACGGTAAACACTATTGTAAAAAAAATAAATAAATAAATAAATGTCCAGCCTCGTGTTAGTAACGGTAAGAGAACATGTGGTCTCCTGCACCCACGTCCGCTGATACACCGAACCGTCCACCTAGCTGCCTCCTAACACGGGACAAAACTCACATTAGACGTCACGTGAACTGCGTCACTTCTCCAGTACATCAGATTGTGATTATTTATAAGACTGCCGGAGCCCACTTTACTTTAACATGGAACTGTGAGTCGCAAAAACCCTGAGGGTTTGTTTCTTTTGGAGGAGGACGATCTTAATCTGACGTTCCTCAAATTAATACACGAACCAAACATATATACATATGCACATATATATACATGTATTTCTATCACTCATCTTTGCCGCGGTGTCTTTCTAGAAACTTTGCGCTGAATTTTGTGTCGGTGTATTTGTATTCGTTTAAGACAACGTGGGGATCAAAAAGTCTTATGTAGTGACAAACCCACGGATGTTAAACACCCGACTCTGCAGCTGTCCTCAGCTTGATGGAGCTTTGTACGTAGCATCTTTCAGTTCATAGCGTAATATTCAGCTGCAGCCGGCAGCTTGAAGCTATCTGTCCAGAATAAAACAGCAGGGAGACAAAGTTTGCATCTACCTGGTGGATATTCTGGGGGCATTTACCTTCTCAAGAGTCAGATATTTTTCTCTGGAGTTGTCTGTTGGCAGAAGGCAAATGAGCTAAACGGAGAGTGAATATTGGACATCCATTCCTCAGGTGGATTGAAGCTCCAAATGAATGTTAATGTTTCTCAGAGTCTGTTGAACATGTCAATAGGCAACTTGGCTTTTTTTCATTGCAACAAACCAAGTTGTAGTTCACACAGTTAAGGAAGGTTAAGGCGGTCCTAAAACAAGCCAGAGACGAGGAGAGTGTTCGCTGTAATGTTCACAGCCAGGATTAACACTGGCCAAAGTGGAAAGCCCATCGGCAAGACTGTCAGCCTCCCGCTGTAATGGAGCTGCTTCGGAGACCATGGCTTGAATGATTGCCGCCCCCTTCCTCTGACACCTGGGAACTCATGTTAGCACCATGAGTGAACACCTCAGCCTGACCTACAAAAGGCTCCCTGGACACGTCAAAGTTTAGTCTTAATGTGTTCGTGCAGGTGGACATTAAGTTACAGAAGATCCCATTTCTGCTTTATATTACCTGGTGCTGGCCATGTATCTCTCTACTCAGGATTTCCTAAAGCCTTTCCACGCACAGATTACAAACATCCATCTTTGAATTCAATTTACCCCAGCCATATTAGCCACATTTCTCTTTGTCTGGCAGTTACATCGCCACTTAATGCCAAACACGTGACATTTTTCCCTGCCGGTTTTCTCGTAATCTGTGAGTCGTTTTTGTGTAGATCTTCTGCTTTACGGTCATGCTAAGATTTCCTGCAGTGACAGCGGTTTAAGGGTCACTCGAGGTTAATACACCGCCACTGATACGAAGACAAGTTCCTCCTCTGGCGAGTCATTTTGTCCTCCAGATTTCTTCTCTGTATTCTCCCTCCTCTCTCGCTCCGCCTCAATTACCAGCAACTGAGCAGCGGATTGTGGGAAATTAGCTCTACATAGTGGCTGTGTGTGTGTGTGTGTGTGTGTGTGTGTGTGTGTGTGTGTGTGTGTGTGTGTGCGTGTGTGTGCGGAGGGCTGCGGCTGGGTAACTTGACTGGACCTTTACTAATAGGTTAGCACAAGTGGACTCCGTAGTCACAGCAGACACGATGGCAGGCCTGTCGAATATAGACTGCCCCTTAACTGGGCTCCACATAATGCAGTCGTACAATACCAATTTAGGTGTTCAACCGCCTGCAGATGATTAGGATGGCTTACTTAAAATAATGTAGTTTGTTGTGGAAGTATACCACCGTATTTCAAGCTGAAGCTTATGTAAAATATCCCGAACAAACAGCCAAACAAGCTTGTTAAAAAGCTTTTCAATTTTGCTCTTGTTTTATCTTGAGTTCTGAGGTATACTGAGCTCTGAGCACGCTCCACTTGTCATTTCCTGTCATCTAATCTGAAAGCATGCGTTGTATGAACATGTTCTAAGTTGTACGCTATGCAGCCGTCTTGCCTCAATTGTCTTTTCATTCTAAACGGTTTTGTTATGTAACCAAGTCATTGACTCAACACTATTCTGCTCGGGCGGGAAGTGTGCCTGAAGACTCAGTACATTTGCCACATCAGACACATTGTCACACAAGATGTCACCTCCGATTGAATCAGCCTCCTCTCTCCCAGTGTTTTCCTTGAACAGCCCTTCACTGGAACCTCAGATGGCATCCAGGAAGCTGTAAATTTGACCTCATTTATACAGAATTAGCTGTAGTTGTATTTATTTCAACAAAACAATGTGCACAATAATGAGGGTTTTCTGCCTTGCCAATTGCAGCGTTCAAAACATAAGCAGTAACTGCAATATGGCATAATGAAAAGGTGGTCCACCTTGGGAGTAAGACACACACTATTGCCTTAACCATATCTAAAATCTAAACCACATGTTGGATTATCATTAGCAGACTTTTATCCTCATTAATTAGCAGGGAAATATGTTGCGCTTGCTGGCCGTCGCATCTTGCAAATTGTCCTGCAAAGCCTTCCTAATCCTATCCTTGATTTTCACCAATGTGGACAGGCACACATTAACATTAGCCAAACCAAATGAAATCTCTTTCCCAATCTGTCCCTATTTCTTCCTTCTTCCCTTCCCTTCTTCACATCCATCCTCAAGCCTCGCCAAATCCGATGGAGCAATACTCGATTTAATGTGTTGTGGAAAAAAGGGCCGGTCTTACTCCACACCAACACCGCCCGTTCAGAAACGTGTAGTTTTGAGCGCTCCTGTCTCCGACGGGAAATATTGATCAACAAAATCAATCGGTCCAAAAATGACGCCACGGAAACAATTAACAGCATTGGTTAAACAAATAACATCAGGCCTCGTTTGAGCCACCTGCGGTGAATGTACAATAAAGCTGAGCAATAACAGTTAACCTGACCACATTACACTGCTGGTAATTGTGATTACGAAGGAGAGAAGCCAGAGTGAGCTTAGGTGAGACCCAAACGCTGTAGGCTGAATTACAGAGTCTGTCCTGTGCTTCCAGGGTACGGATCAACTGCGTAACCCGCAATGAAGAGCCAGTGCCGAGGGAGAGAGGCTAAAGCCTGTTTATCAGAATGCTCTGGGTGCAGCAGCTTATTAAAGTGCCAGGTGCTTTTGAAAAATAATACCCTCACCACCACCCCTCTCCTCTCCCTCTCTACACTCACTAGCTCCATGCCCGCCTCCCCCCTCTAACCAGACTACGCTGGAGCAGAGGTTGAGGAATGGACCCTTGGCTTGGCTTCGCCAGCGGGGCAAACTGCAGCGTTTCTGCTGCCTTCAGAAGTTCTCATTCCTTTATTTATTTATTTTTCCCCCCCACATCTCCCCTGTAGCCGCTGAGGTGGAAACAGCGAGGGTGATGAAATGAAATCATTTCTCTCTTTTCTTGTTCTTTCCAGCTGCCGTCACACTTCTTCTCTTGATTCTTTCCATTTCATCCCCTGTCTCCTTTGACTCTCTCCGTGATGTGCTGCCTGCTCTTTTAGGCTCAAAATACCACAAGCACCATCGAACCCATCTGTTCAGTAAGAGGCAGTCACATACAGCAAATTACATGGTACAGTTCAACTTCAGCCGTAGCGAGATACAGTGAAGACACTAATAACATGACGGTACATGAGACACTGTATAAACAAAAGACACATCTGACTCGTATGCAAGAAGATGCATTGTCGTTATATTTGCAAAGTACCATGTATGACTACCTCCTATATACGATATCATTTCATGCTTGTGTGAACTTATTTAAGGATAATTAAACAAATATTTGTTACTGTAAGGAGCGAAAGAACTGTATCACCTCCATTACACTACATGAATGACCATCAAAAGACAAAATACGATTACTGCTTGATTTGTATGCCTTATGTTTATTAGAGCTTTTAGATGCACTTTATCTAATAACTGGGCTAATAATGGTGAAGAATCCAAAATATGCCTAAAATGCCTAAAACCAGAAATGCACTGATACCATTATAGACAATGTGGCTCTTCAAAGATTGTCACATTATTGACCAAAAGTACTAAAGTTTTGTTCTGTATATACCAAAACCAAATGGTTTGAAGTCTCTCTTTTGGCATCCATTAAACCTCTAAAAACTAATCTCTGTTTGCCAAAACAACATATTTTGATTTTTTTTTTTTTTGGTTCCAAGAAATAAAATCCCACAGGACCTTCAAATGGCTGAAATGCAACTCGAAACCTTTGCCGTCATTTAAGCGCAGATCTATGAAAATGCAAACAGTCCCTGCCCCTATTTTCACCCACCTCCCTACTACTGGTCAGCAGCTTGATGACATAGAAAGCCCCACCCCTCGCTGTCTGAATCTGTGTTTTTGAGAGTTTGTTGTGTTTTTACAGGAGGGTCTCTTTAATATCTAATAAAATGTGCACAAAAAAAAAACCCGCGTATCTTGAGCTTTCACTCAATTCACTCACTGCTTTAAATCCTAGTTTACAATATTTTACCCATTGTCATTTAAATTTGAGTGTCTAAAAGGGAAATTTATACACAAAATAATGCCCTCAACATTTCCACAAATACAATACAAAAGGCAGTGGCATATACATTACTTTTTGCGAAAAGAGCTATTCATTTTTACTACAATTACTGTTGTTTGAGTGATGACACAAAATGATGAGTTACAGAGTAAATGCTTAAGTGTCTCAAAAAATAGTGAAAGGATGGGGAGGAGTGCATTTTTAATATAACAAAGGTGTCATTTTAAATGTTGTTTTAGAAAATAAAATGTACATTAAATTGATGGTTCTTTGGGTTTTGGCTATATGTAAACATCTGTGTCAAAGACCACAAAATAATAATAATGTACTTTCTTCCCTCTAGGCTTCTGCATATCTGTGTTTCACCTGATAGTAACGTGTTGCACTGCATGACCTGCATTTTCCAAAAATGCTAAACCCTACTAGCATACAGATTTGTAGATAACCAAAAGATTAATTACATCAGCGCATTTTTTTTTATTTTCATGGCTGTCAGTTGCTGCATCTCCCAACAAACAAGTGAAAACTGAATCTAGGTCAATTGCTTAGTTTGCATGTATGACCTAACTGTCTCACGATGTTGTGTTATTTGCTGCCCATTTACTTGTTGCTATAGTGACTAACATATTCTAGTGTCTTAAAGCAGCTTGGCCTTAAGCCTAATGTTTAAGCCCTAGGATGTCTGCCATTTAATAATCTTAATAAAGCCTTCTCTTTAATTATTAATAGTTCACACTGCTAACATTGGGACTGAATGGTATATTGCAGGGGAACATGGTACATCCCCAGAATGAAGTCTAGAAGGTCAACCAGATATACATCCATTGTTCTTTGTCTTGAAGGGAGCATGTATAAATGTCAACACGCATCAGTGTGCCTATAACAAATGTCAATATGCCCAAATCCTCCTCTTATGACATTTCTTGACCACCTTTATTATGGTGTAATACTGCTCTCCTCTGTCTACACAGGTAGGAATGGACTGGGCTGTGGATTCTGGAAGCTAGTGAAGACAATCAATGAGGACATTCGTCTTTAAAGAAAGAGCAGACTTTCCATGGATACCTATAAACGTGCTTAATAGAAGTCCTTTGAGGTTTGATATTGGTCCATCCTTTCTCTCCCCCCCCCTTCCCCCCTCCCACTTTTTTGGTTCTGCCGGATTGCAACCTTGGCCCGAAACCCCGACACCAGCAGGCGACAGTGAGTGATTGGTCATTATATTCAAGGGTGTCTACACAGCAAGACAAAACAAAAACAGGGAGCCCTGTGGTGGTGGTGGTGGCAGGGGCGGCGGTGGTGGAAGGGGCGGTCAGTCAATCGCCTCAGCAGCTGCAGCAAATGATTCATTATTTGTGAAGTTCACAGCTCAGACCACTTTATCTACAAGGACCAATTTCTTACTGGACGGAATCAGTCCAATATGAAGGACGTGTCATTTGTGGATCGGCTCTTTATTGGCTTGGCCATGGCCTCTTTTGTTGTGGCCACCGAGGTGAGGCCTGACTGCCCAAAGCTCTGTGTATGCGAGATTAGACCCTGGTTTTCTCCCAGTTCAGTGTACATGGAGGCGCAGACAGTAGACTGCAATGACTTGGGACTCTTTAGCCTACCAGAAAAATTGCCAATGGGCACACAAGTACTATTACTGCAAACAAACAATGTTGCCAAGATTGACAAACCTTTGGATTATCTGGCTAACATCACAGAGATTGATTTATCGCAAAACAACTTTTCCTCAATCAGCGACATCCATCTGGGAAATCTTCCTCAGCTCCTGTCCCTTCATATGGAGGAGAACTGGATACGAGAGCTACCCGAGCGATGTCTGTCAGAAGTGACAAACCTTCAGGAGCTCTACATGAATCACAACATCATCTCGTCCATATCCCCGATGGCTTTCCAAGGTCTCACCAACCTTGTGCGACTTCACCTCAATTCTAACAAGCTGAAGGTTATTAAAAGGGAGTGGTTTGAACCCATGCCAAATCTAGAGATCCTAATGATTGGTGAAAATCCAGTTCTTTCTATTGATGATATGAACTTCAAACCTCTCAGTAACCTCCGCAGTCTTGTTCTCACTAGAATGAACGTGTCGCAGCTTCCTGACGATGCACTGGCTGGGCTTGATAACTTGGAGAGTATCTCTTTCTATGATAATATTTTCCCTGAGGTGCCTCATTCTGCCCTGAGAAATGTAAAAAATCTTAAGTTTTTGGATCTAAATAAAAACCCCATTGCGAGGATACAGAGAGGGGACTTTGTGGATATGCTCCATCTTAAAGAATTGGGGATTAATAGCATGCCAGAGCTAGTTTCCATTGACAGCTTTGCCCTCAATAACCTCCCTGAACTGACAAAAATAGAAGCCACTAACAATCCTAAACTATCCTACATACATCCTAATGCTTTCTACAAACTGCCGCGACTGGAAACCCTCATGTTAAACGGTAATGCTCTCAGTGCCCTCCACAGGATTACTGTCGAATCTCTCCCTAACCTCAGAGAGGTCAGCATGCACAGCAACCCTATCCGCTGTGACTGTGTAGTCCGCTGGATGAACATGAACAAGACCAACATTCGCTTCATGGAGCCCGATTCACTGTACTGTGTAGAGCCTCCGGAGTACGAGGGCCAGCATGTCCGACAGGTGCACTTCAGGGAGATGATGGAGATTTGTCTGCCGCTAATATCTCCTGAAAGCATGCCAGGGCATATTAAAGCACAGAATGGGAGCTCCGTGTCACTCCATTGTCGGGCCTTTGCCGAACCAGAGCCGGACATCTACTGGATCACCCCGTCTGGCACCAGGGTCCTGCCGAACACCATGTCTGATAAGTTCTACATGCATCCAGAGGGAACATTTGACATCTACGATATAACAGAAAATGAAGCCGGTGTTTACACCTGTGTTGCCCACAATCTGGTCGGAGCTGATCTTAAATCCGTTTCAGTAGAAGTGAATGGATATTTTCCCAAACCTTCAAATGGGTCTCTGAACATTGTAGTCAAATCAGTGGAGACGAACTCTATTCTGGTGTCCTGGAAGTCCGGCCCCAGCACCCTGACCCCCAACATTAAATGGTACACTGTATCAGATGCAAACCATCCCACCACAGCGTTTACCACCAGGGTTCCCTCAGACATCCAGGCCTACAACCTCACCCATCTCAGCCCCGCAACTCTGTACAAAGTGTGTGTGGATATCCGCAGCATCCACTACAACCACGACACCAAATGTGTCAATGTCACCACTAAGGGATTAGAGCTGGCAGTCAAGGACACAGAAAAATGGGATGCAGCAGTAATCACTGTCTTTGGTGTGCTCTTGGCTGTGATTTCAGTGGCCTGCCTGTTTATTTATGTGTCTCTGAGGAACCACCACCTTTATGGGGATATAAGGAAATGGGACTCCAAAGCTTCGCTGACATCAGTGGAGGCTACCGGTATGCACTCTTCTTTCTTCACAAAGCTGTGGGTTTCGGGTAAGGGACTGCCAAGTGGAGTGGAAGTAAAAGCCACAGTCATAAATGTATCTGACAATGCCTTTTAAGAAGCGCAACTTTGTAGAGCACCACACACCAACTACAGTGAACGGACAAGGCCACGGGCAGGGGTGGACGATGTTGTACTGTTTTCAAAGGCATTGCTGGTCCCCAGCTCAGATACTCTGGCAAAACTATTATTGGACTGAGATGGAGCAGTTTAAAATAGACTACATGCTATCCCAGTTTCAACCCTAGTTGAAATGGTGGCTTTGTAACCGTTACATCAAACCAAGCTAACATCAACAGTAAGTGGTATTTACTGCAAAACGATATATTTCAGCACCATTCATACAGAAATGCAGGCAGAGAAAAGAAAGCAAAGATGATGATGATAATGATGATGATGATGATGGTCAACTCTCTTGTAATTGACTGTTAAATGTGTTCAGAGTTGTGGAACTGTCCGTGTGGTCCCGAGCAATACCGTCTGTGCTTTGTCAAACATCCATAGACGAGTTAGAGATCCAGTAATAACACCTGTCTATTATGGGAAGGGAGATTTAGTAGAGTAGACAAATAACAGTGACTATGGTGTAAGCCTTTTGATGAAATATACCCCCCTTTTTCTATTTAAAAATGGATTCTTGATTTTTCATGGAAATATTGTTATATATTCTATTATGTTGATGTAATGACAAATCCTCTGTATGTGAACAGTTTAAATGGGTTTTAAATTAAGGCAAGGAGCAGACTACTTTTGATTACAGCGTCACATTAAGCTTAATGAAATTCAGCTACAGAATGGGTGTCTGGAGACGATATTTGCCAAATGGCTGTTTATGCTTTGTAGTTCTCATTGCAACGGTGACTGGGAAAAAATGTGGACACATTGGACTAAAACAAATAGAACAGGTTAATTAAAACTGAGGTGAGTGATGTGTTACCGCCTCAAGAAGTGGTTTGGGATGTTCTGGTAAGTGCCTACAACAAGAACTACATGAGGTAAACAGAAGAGAAATGGTGGGAATTCGTCAGCCACAGCAAAACATGGTCATGTCATCATTGCAGAATCACAAGCTATTTTCCAGTACTTTTAGTGGAAATACTTTCTCAGTATTTTTAGCATACATATTTTAAGAAAACATTTCGTTGTTGCTTTGGGTGTAAAGTTAAAAAGCCATTTTTATATTAACTGTATTATATGTGATCAATGGGCACAACAGACTAATTAAGAAAAGCGCTAAGAAAAAAAATAAATGTCATTGTTTCTTTTACAAACAATTGCCTACTTTCTCTCTTATCTTTTTTTCTTATATTTGTCATAGTAACATTACCATGTGTGCTTTTTGTCATCATCTACTCATGGCGTACCGACAGTGAAATATGCCATGACTTTTGTGTTACATTTGAACTGCAAGAATGTAAAACTAAATATTGATAATGGCCAAGTGGTACGGAACAAAAAAAAACCTCTTTCGAGTCAGACTGCAGGGGGGGGGGGGGGGGGGGGGGGAGTCAAGGGGCTCGGCTGAATGGTCGAATGGTCGTCCTAACCCTTGGAAGAAGAAAAGAAAAAAAAAAACAGCAACAAAAGAACAGAACTCATTAGCCGCCTCATTAAGAACATGTTCGTCCTTCAGCTGATCTGAATATAGTCGCTGTGCTAAGGCTACAGCTGCTGCTGCTCACGCTAGGACAGGGACACAGCGTCCCTACGACACAGAGATAAAGTACAGTACAGAAAAGAAAAGTCAGGCAGGACGGGGGACAGAGCCGAGTCGAAGCTTCAGGACTCACATTTTATTTGTCTTACTGAATTATCCAGCACGCAGAACATTTCACATGAGAAAGCCGGGCATGATGAATGGTTGTCAGAGGCGGAATGACATGCCGGATTTATCAAACAGGGGCTAACACTCATACATCAGGCCAGCCTTCAGCACCATGGACAGAGGCTTTTAGAGCCCGGCCATCAGTCAAAGACAAAGGGAGTTAAAGTATGACGTGCCGTGCTCCTCAGGTAACGCTCAGGTCAGGCTGACACTGTCTCTTTGCAAACGGAGGCACAAACACAGCAGCACAAACAAGCCTGGCAGAGCTGAAAAACCCACATGGCCATGTTGTCATATAGAAAAACGTGCAAACGTACGTTCAAGGTCACTCTGTGATACAAATGGGAGACTCCAGGAGAGAACAAAAAAACAGCTAACACACCCACTCCAGCCAACCTCTCATACCCAGAGGTGTTACAGCTTCCATCTCCCTCTGCCCGCTGTTCTTGGAGAAACACAACATGACAGCCAAAGGAGCCACTAAATGAGTTCACCGACCAAACATGTTCTTTGACATTAAAGCAGCTCATGGATAGTAGCCATATTGTTTTTGTTTATTTTTAATATTTCTTTTTTGTTTTTGTTTTACAACTCGTGATTTGATTTCATACTTGAGTGAGTAAGCTGAATGTTATCCGGAAACTCATCTCTTCTGCTGTCTGTCCCAATCTCATGCATTTCCTCGATCTCTTTGTTTTCTCCCCCTCCTCTGACAGCCGTACGAGTTTGGGAGATAGCTTTTTCTTGTCTGAATTTGTACATTCAAAGCAACCTATATTAGGGGAAAAAAAAACAAAAAAAACCTCTGGATTTAACTTAAATCCCACATGAAAAGATCCAGCGAGCTGTCACCATTTAATCCGCAGTGAGGAAGGAGAAATTATGTTTCTCGCTGAATCTTCAAATATTTTAGATATTAAAACCACCTTGTTCTATTGAGAAAAAAAAAAAAAAAAAAAAAAAAAAAAAGCCATCTGCACTGAGGCAGATATAACATTCTCTGTGAAGGCTTATAGATGTGGTCCTCCAACTGGTTACATATTCATTTTTTAATTTTGCGAGGATCATTGTCAGGCGGCCTGAGATTTGGTGGTGCAATCCACCGGTGGGAGGTGCAAGTTCAATAGCACATTTATTTATTTCATTCCTAACACAAGGCAACCATTAAGTCGGTGGCTGGCAGGTGAATTTCCTTTTAGATGAAATAAATGCAGCACAGGAAATGTATAAAAAAAAAAAAAAAAAAAAAAATCATAAGCCTGTTTAAATTTTATAGTATTATTCAGTTGATTCAGACCTGCTATTATAACAGAGTGCATATAGGAACAAATGTATTACAATGAGTAATTCCCTCGAGCATGGAGGAGGATACAATTTAAACACTTTGCATTTAATAATTCTCCAAATACCTCATATTTATACTAATTTTATTCTGACACCAGCCTGGATAAATGTTTTTTTTTCTTTTCCTTTTTGAAAGCTGCAATACAATATTTAATTTCCCTTCTATCAGAGATAAGATATAATATAAATATATATATATATATATATATATATATATATATCACTGGAAGGGCTGCAGAAATCAAACAATGTTCGAGCCGCTACAGGCACTTTTATATGTTTGAATTATCAGCTTATTAAAGTTACAAACTTCCACGTAGGTCAGCTGGTGTAGCTACAGGCACCCGCATTCCAATGAAAAGTGAAATGTCAACATGCATTTACAATGCTGCTGCTAACACTAGATTTAATGGCAGTGCTTGCTTTTAAGAGTCCTTTATGGGCAGTTATTGGAAAAACAACTGGGTGACCTATGGATTGCAATACTGAAGCACTGATTGCTTTCAAGACAGTAAAAATGCATTTGGAGTTTTGTGAAGTGCGAACATATATTAAGATGGCGAGCCTTTATTAATCAAAAAAAAAAGTTTTGCTGCAGCAGTGTGAACTGGTTGTCTTTTTGATGTGTTTACACTGAGGTTGATGTTAATGCCAGCGACAGGTGAATTTTTCATCCAAAACATGTATCTTCAGTGAGCCGGAATTCATCCAGTGCATCGCTATTCTGAACATGCATTGCTGTGTATTTCCTGAAAAGTAGAGACAGAATGTCACAGCAGATTTGGTACGATCCATCAAAGAGCGAGCAATCAAAAGCCATTTGTGTGTGTGTGTGTGTGTGTGTGTGTGTGTGTGCGCATTTCTGCTGTCCGTCCTCTTCCTGTTGACATTTCCATTACCATCCCTACCCCACCTAAAAATAATGTGTTTTTTTTTTTTGTTTTCTTTCCAGTCGCTGCGTCGCAATTATAACCACACGAGCATTCACACGCGTCTACATGCACACACACTGACATACGTGCAAAGTGCCCTGCAAAAACCCAGCTGCTGTGAGCCGTTTCCGTTTTAGTGCTTTCACACGTTTTCTGATTCACAAGACATCACTGAGTTTACACATACAAAGAGGAAGCCAATCCAGTCAGAAGGCCGGGCAAATTGGAGGCTTCTAAATGTAAGTAACCCGTCATATTGATAAATAAGCAACCATAGGTCTTGCTGCGGTCACCGTGAAAAATCAACCTGGATTGAATGTTGGAGTGATATGACTCCACAGAGGGCTTTTTCACTAATTGGAAGACCCATTCTCAAACAGATGATTGGTTTCCCGGGCAACTGAATGATTGCTGCCTCCGTTTAACCTGTTGCAGTTTCCTCTATGAAGTGGGCACGCAGCTTGTGCTCGAGTCGGATCAATGCGGGGACTAATGAGTTATTCACATGCATGTGCTCACGTTAATCACGGATTGGGATTGGAATAAAGGAAAAAAAAACCACAAATCGGCATGTTCCTTACAAGCAAACACGTAAGGACACGGAGGAACACCCGTTTTTTTTTCCTTGAGATTTACAAAGCATTGTCAGCCTCATGGCACAGATGGACCGTTGCTCCCATCAGAATCATTAGTGCTAGGCAGGCCATCGATATTCACGGTAGCACACATTAATCATCGCTGATCATTAAAGTCCTGTTGTGAAATGGTGGAAGAGCCACCTGCGGTTATAGTCCCCCAGAAGAACTCGCAGGCATGTTTACATAATGCTTCACTCTGATCCATCTGTAAAACGACCTGCTGCAGACCCGCGTCAGGCAGGTGAAAGCTTCGTTAGTTGTTCAAGCAGGATACAATGAAGACTCCCTGCCTTTAGTAATTGCAGTAATAAATACCTAAAGAAATGATATTTGCAGAAGCATGCAGAAATCCCAATCTCCTCTGGTAATTATGCACAGACCAGATTGATAGAGCCAACTGTCACGATTTTTCATTTAACCAGGGGAGCGTTTGAGAGGAGGAGATGGAAATGATCGGGAATTAAGAAACTTTAACCTTAATGAGTTTTACTTTGGTCTGCTTTATGTGCGATTGTGTTTCTTCTTCTGAATTTAGTCCACTGACTGTCATCTATCGGGAATGCTCAGTAAAGAACATAGAGAATAGATACACAGGTAAAAAGATTTACAAGAAATCTATTTGTTTTTGTGTTAGTTTCATTCATCACTGAAACAAAGATAAATAATGTTACCCTTTGCAGCAGTTAAAATGCCATAAATTGTGGGTTTTCAGAAAAAAGTAAAGTAAGCATTTTGGTCTCAAAAGGCATGACGGCAAAAAAAAATAAAAAGCAAACATTAAATGATGCTCAGACGCAGTTAAACAAATTAAGTACAGTTTTGTTTTTAAGTTGCTGGTTTTGTGATTTTTGTTGTTGATTAGTAAGTGAGGTGTCAGCACAGCAGGTTGGCAGCAGAAAGCACAAAATTAAGGAGAGACATTAAGTTAGAATAACATTTTTTTTTAAAAAAGGCACATGAAATCCTACTATGCTAGTGCATGGCCATTTTCATAATGTTTGTTTCCGACAAAAACCCTTTTCTTTTAGCTGGAACAGCTTTAAACACGACTCGACTAATCTGAGCAAACATGATTTTAGCCAGCTCAAATTATTCGGCCAGTTCTCACACATCTAACCTGGTTCATCTTGGTACAGTTAAATATTTGGTTTGTTATTCTTGGGTAAATAAACATTGTTGTTTTTTTTAAATGAGATTTTACTTTCAAATGAAGGCAGATTAGAAAGGGGACATTTATACAGCTGCTGTAATAATGGCTGCTGTAGTAATTTCAAGTTTAGAAATCAACTTCAACCTATTTGATGTGAGATGAAAACCATTAGATCTTATTGGTTGGTCTCAAATAGAAGATTTAAGGCATTTTGAAACCAGGAATTGAAATCCAAGGTTCTGCAAAACTGCATTAAAGCATTTGAATAATTTGTCTATAATTAAAAACTGAATGACTCCCAATTAAAATACTGTTTCAGTCTTATACAGATTACAAAGTAAATACATTTCATGTTTGGGTGATAATGTCATAATAAAATGTCATGTATACAATTTCTGGTTCTATTTGTCTTATTACACTCAGAAACACCGAGTTGAATGCACTTCTTCCCTCACTGTATTCTTATATTATATATAAAAAACTTGCATTGCTTATTTTAACAGACTCTTTTATTTTAGCCTATTATTTGAGAGGTTCAGACAATGAAAATTAAATTGTGAAAATTTCCACAACAGATGTTTTTTCAACAACATACGCGCTTTCATCCGATTCCTCACTGCATCAACATTTCTCAGTCTGTCTAAATGAAGAAGTCCCTTGTTGCTGTTTGGGTTTCATCTTGAAAAGTCTTGGTCGCCGTCCACCTAATTTTACATAATCTTAAATTTTGCAGGTGTGGACTTGCAGTTGTTGCTTTGGCAACAGCTCCGGATCCATTTTAAGCAAGGTTCAGAGAACTGAAGAATTCAGGCATGTGTTCAACGGTCGACAATCAAATCAAGCCATCTTTGAACGGGACCATGGTCTTACACTCCTCAGATACAGATACAGTCCCACAATTTGGAAATCAATTTAATTGCCGGGCATCTGAAGAAGGGGAAAACATTACTTTTGCTTGTCACTCTTCATCAGGAGAATCATATTTCTGTTACTTGTATTTCAAATATATTTTCAAAGCTGGGGTGGACAGGGATTTTTATTTTGCATAATTGGGGAGGATAATTTCAAATAACTTTTGATCGTGTTGCATTCAACTTCTGCATCTCCTCCTGGCTGTGTATTCAGGCTTTAGAAAATGTAACCCCTGGCGGACACTCATGGGAGGGCGTTCCTATTGGCTGTTCTACAGATACAAGTGCGTGTCCGCCTCAGATATGAAGCCTGCTTCAATGGTAGAACATCCTGGAGAACAAGTTGCTGTTTCAGAATTGGTAAAAACTGGGAAATGTCGAGTCCCCTAAATTCTACTCCTCTCCCTGGATGGGGACTACATCCTACATCGCACTCACCCTGAGGTGAGAACATACAAGGAGGGTTTTTGATAACAACGCCCATCTTGCGTGGGCAAACGTTGGTCCACAGAAGTCCAGGCAACGGCGGACTTCGTATGCCATCGGACACTCGCAGAGAAGCCGTGGGCAGAGCAACAGAGGTCCGAGGCGCTGAACCAGCCTAAAGAAGAGGGGTAAGCTGACGACCAACCAACAACTCCAACGTGCACTGTTGAAAGTGGATCGGGCAAATGACCCTCGGTAACTCAAAGTGGAGTGCAGGTGCTCGCCGGGGCAGGCGGGCGGGTAAGCAACCGTTGTTTTGAGGTACTCATCTGTTGGAAGAGGCTTAGGGAAAGAGGAGGGCTGTATTTTTAAATTCTGGAGGGTTTTTTTTGTTTTTTTTCCCGGAGACAACGGCCTCCCTAGCATTAATCTTACAAAAAGGTGTCAGTTATCTAAAGTGCATTTTAACACCACCGCCATGTACTAAGCTCCAGATTGTTTGTGTACAGGAAACCAAAGGGGCCTTTGGCCTAAATAAAACGGCTCTGCGTGTCTCTGTCATCCAAACGGATGGCCTTATTCTTTGATGCAATAATGGCAGTGTTGTGTTGGATGGAGAGAGGCATGGATTTTATTAGAAGGAAGTTGCGGCTTATGAGATCCATTCAGCAGAGGAACACCTGCAGTGTGGGCAATGGCCATCAGTGGGGCAAAAGTGCTGTACACTACCTCTCAACCGTGTAGGTTTCAAATTACTGTTCATAGCTGGGCACTCTTTCTGCACGCTAAGCACATTTATACACACGATACTCATCAGTTTGGTCCCTCGTTCAGGTCGTGATGCTAATCAAGTGAGAGGAGGGAGAAGACGGCGTCTCTCCCTGCTGTCTGTCAGGGCTGTTTACACCAGTGTTTTAAAGTCGCTCCCAAAATGAACACACAAATGGCTGCAGTCTACCATCAATCATCCTCCCAACCCCCCAGTATGTGCGGATGGCAGCTCTGTGTGACTCCATACACTGCGGAGCCGCATGCGGCTCACAGTAAGGTTATACAAAACAACCATATTCCTGCAGTTCATTACACGCTTCCCTGGAAACTAGAATAACAATAACCAATGCTGCATGTTTGATCTTCATTATCTTTTTGATAGATTCCCTTTTTACTCGTTGTTTCCGTTCTCGCCGAGTAGTTTTTCTCCTCTCTCCTGTGTGTTTCCTCTCCTCTCCACAGAAGACAAATCCACCAGTTTTTAGATGAGATTGTGGTAAAAACTGAATGACCGTTTCATATTGATGATAATTGTGTTGTACATAAATTGTCTATGTGGATTATTTGCAATTGAAATGAAGGGAGCGGGGTAGTTAACAGGCTGGCAATCTGCTCTCCTCCATAATACACACATCCAGAATGAGTATTTCCTCTGACTGAAAGCTGTTCGTCTATGAAATAAAAGAAACAGAGTGACCTATTAAATTGTATTATGTTAATCGTGGAATTAGAAGCAGACTGTGGAATACCATCACATTCATTATTGTCCCAATAACATATTATTCTCTCTGGAGGGGATGTTTTACATTTTTCTCTCACTGGGGACTGAAATGCTCTCAGATGGTTCTGGGAAGGCTTACTGGTGAATTTGTTGAAATCCATAAAGAAAACCTTGTCCAGAAAAAGGCTGAAAAATAAATCAATCTGACTAAAAGCCTCCTATTTATTTACTCTGTGTGACTATCTGTAGCGATTTGCGCCATTTGTAAGCCATGTCTCAATTCTGTCAAAAGAGAAAGCTTTCCTTGCTCCTCTGAAGTGTGTCCAAAAAAACAGGGGTGATAACGAGGGCCTGGCTTCTCTCTCTTTGTCCTGCGGGCCATTAGCGGGAAAGGCTGTTTGCTGGATCTCAATTCTGAGAAATGACTATTTCTGCCTCTATTGGCTTTTTCCTTTTTTGGAGCCGGGAGACGCTTGTTGCCGGGTCCTCCCCGCTGGCTTCAAATGGAGGGTGTAAAGATTGAGCAAGTGCCATCGTTCACGACTCTGGCGAAAGGATTAGCAAGGTGAGAAAGTGTGAGAGGGGTTGTTGAGCCTGATCAGAATCAAAGAAGAACTGAGGTAATGAGGGGGATTCGATCAAAGGAACTGGGCCGCTCTTACAACAAAGAGGTCTTAAAGCCCACAGCAATCAGGAGACAGATACAGATACTCAACCAAAGCCACATTAGCGTGGGATTCAGGAAGGCAGCCAAATGACTCGATACCTTTTTTTCATTTATTTATTTTTTTTTATAGCTAAGACATAACAACACTGATTCCACTAGTACATCTTCATTTTCTAAAGATAAAAACATCACTTTTCTTTCCTACTCATGAGAAGAAAATCACAACAGCAATTTGAATTGTTTCAGGCCAAACCAGTGCTGTTGCCCATCACTCAAACAGCTGGTTGAGTTCTTGTCATCTCCCTCCCCTGCTTGTGCAGTGTATTTTCATAGTTCAATAGTCCAAATTGGATATTGTTTATGATGCATGATATTGAAAACAGACAGACTCCGGAGGGACCGGATGGTGGTCTCGTCAACCGACTGAACAAGCTAACAAACGGATCCAAGTGGGTTTTTTTTGTTGTTGTTGTTGATGCTCGGAGACATGTAGCTCCCCGAGCACAACAAAGGGACATTCATTCTATATTTATGACACCACTGAAGTGTCAGAAATATTGATGACCCTGGGCAGAAATTAGTCTGCTTGTCAAAACAGAATAGTGCAAATGCAGGGTTTTCTTTTCATCCGGCGCGGCGCTCGCAGCCTCTCATCGTGTAACCAAAAATTGTGACTGAACAAGCACAAAGCCCTGACACACTGGATCTTTGTCAGTCTAAATTTAAACTAAGCACATCTGTCACTTTGTCTCACTGATACACACAAAAAAATGCTCCAAGGTTATGGAAGTTACTTGCTTAATTGATGCGAGACAAGTTATTTTCTGTTATTGCCATCAGGGAATTTCAGTATCAGCGTGAATCTGTCACTAAATGCAAATGTAGAAACAAGCGAGACTAAAGTGATTGTTTTCATCTGTGATCCAGGCAAGAAGCTGCCAAAGTGTTCAAGGGGCCGACACACCATCCTTTGTTTATGTTTACTCCGCTAACTGAGTTAGAAAACTCTAATCCAAAATCACTTTTCGCAGGGCCGGACTTGTAAGTAACAGATGAAAGCATTGATTCCCATCTTGGATCGATTCCTTTATTTCCCCGAATCAAAGTTCACCATCAAACTCTTAACCGCAAGCAGCCAGGCCAGGCGGAGAAAACAATCAAAAAAAATAACAACGGAGAACATCAGCGCCCAGAGAAGACAATGGCAATTGATCAGGCGTTCGGCGAGAGAGGTGGCATCTCTCCTATCAGATTCATTAGTTTTCTGGCCGCTCTGACATTTCCATTTGCACACTCCAATTGACAAAATAAAATACCCGTTCGGCTCTCATCCCTCAGCTCCACGCCGAGTAATCACTCCTCCGCTGCATCATACACTCTCACCCCCTCTGCCCCCCCCCCCCACCATCACGTCCCTCTGCTGCAGCCTCATCAGGATGGAGTATAAAACATAAACACAACAGGCGCTGTTCTTGCTGAGGAGTTGGAGGAACCGGCAATGCCACTGAGCATCCTTTCAATCGGGTGGGGGTGGGGGGGGGGGGGGGGGAGAGAGAGGGGGGGGGGGGTCACTTGTACAAATCACCTCAGGGAAGGGCGCACTTCAGCTTTTCATTTTCTTCCCATCACCACCTCTCTTGTCTCCGTCTCTCTCCCTGTCCATCGTCCTTCTCTCGCTCTCCCTGCATTACTAAACAACTCTGTCGAAGTGCAGCCATCTCCTAGAATCAGCGTCAGCATCTCCCCGCCTGCCTATCGACTTGGCCACACGCTCGCAGGGAGTCTCTCAGCCATCCATTTCATTTAGACCCAACTTTTTGACTCCTCCACATTAGGGGTCAAACAGGCTCTTTTCAAAAGAGACTGGGAACGGAGGTAAATTATACAAATTTAGTGGCAGGAGGGAAGGGAGCGGGGCTGAGCCTCGGCAGCTCCGTGAACCCAGACGACCCCGGGTTTCCTTAATGATGTCTTCGCCAAGCCAGACGGAGACACATTGGATGATTATGCTGCCGATCGGGCAGAAATCTCTCAGTCTCGTTTTTTCTCTCTTCAATCCATCACCCGGCTGCTTTTCTCCTTCCTCTTCTGCTTCCTCTTCTCCATCTTTCTCCATTCCACAAAACATTCATCCGTCTCCTCGCCCTACCTCTACGTACATTCGTCTTCCCGCTAATCAGACGTTCTCAGAGCTCCGCCCATTTGGAGCGGTGGCAACATGCTGAGAGACTTTGGTCAAATCTGATGATGCTCCCTTCCTGCCGTGGCATTTAATCAATTGAAATCTTATTTTGGGGATGAGCAGAGAGGAAGTTGCTTTTTCATGAGCTGCTCTATAATAGAATAACAGAGCCCGAAGGCCAGGTCTCTCATCACTGGGGGCTCCATGGATTCAGGCGATCGAGTTGTTTGAAGATGGATTTTGAACACTGCCTATGCCGGCTGGCAGGCTGTGCTTCTCTGTAACTCACTTGAAATTCATATAAACATGTCAACTAAAAATGTAAAATAGAAACAATAAAGGCACATACACCATCGGAGTTTGTTTTATTTGCATGAAATATATTAGGGGGAATTTAAGAGTTTGTTTTTAATGTGGCAGTAACAGTAAAAATGATAGACTGAGGTGATATTTTTTGGCAACCAGTTCGTTTTTTTTTTTTTTTAAACTGGGTAAAGTCCTACTGAGATTCAAATTCTCTTCTCCAAATGAGACATGGCCAATTCAGTAGCATAAATATAAATAAGTAACACAGACTGCCACTCATTCCCAGTGGGTATCAAGTTTAGCTGCAATAAGACTACTGCTGTTAAAATGGACGTCGTCTTCGGGTCTGAAAAGTGAGGCCAGTGTGGAGGTGCTTTAAAATGCAATACCACTGAGGGCCACAAGGGGCTGGCTCCAGAAAACCTCAGGCTCCAATAGACTTGCATTCAACTCCTCATGAAAAACAAAGTAAAACGTGTTTATGTTGTCTTTTGCTAAATTCACTCTTTTTGATCAGTGTTTTAGTGGTTCCTCTGAAAATAATTCAAAAATCAATTCGATGTTAGGATATGATGATATAATAATAGGCGGGGCATAATGTCGTCAGGTTCACTGTTAGATCCACCCTATAGCTCGTCCCCAGCTCGTCCAAATGTGGTCACTTCTGGCTCCAAACAACTGAGATGGCGACGGCCAACATGCAAGACTCGATGCTTTAACACAACAGTTCACAAAATAATCGCGACATCATGGTAAATTGCTACGTAGTTAAGATGCAATAAAACAGTATCTGCAATATTCAGTTCGGATGTGTAAACAGGTTCCAAAATGATCTAAAATAAAGGAAACTATAAAGAATATTATATATTTATAATTAGCATCCAGATCAGCACAAGTATCTTTTATCAACTACGACATTACTGTATTTATCAGCCTTACAAAACCAGTATAAATCATTGTCGCACATTTACAACCCATTTGTGATTTGACAACTCTACATCTAAAGTTTGCTTTGGTTTAGGAACCAAAACAACTTGGTCAAGACTAGAAAAAGGTCACCTTTAGATTACTACTTCTTTGGAAAATATGTATATTTACCACTGGGTTAGCATTAAGGAACAGTGATCACGGGGAGAGTTAAATGAAGCAAAAGCGTCACTTCCAACAGACGAGTTATAATTGTTTCATAAACACTTGTCATTTTTTATTTGCTGAAAAAAAACTGGTGCAGCCATTTTTCTTTGGAGAGCTTTCTTAATAAAATCCAATAGGATGCATTTGGAATTAAGAGTAGCTCACTCCATAACTTAGTGTCAGTGATATTTACAAATAAATAAAGAACTGCTTGCAGCACTAATTGCCTATTGATAGAACATGATTTTAATGCAGCCTACATGCAGTTCATTAAAGCTTTGACATTTGCTGTCTCAAACATCGTGTTAGTAGTCATATCAGGAAGATGAATAAACAAGAGGTTTTTATTATCAATATGGAACTTAAGGCATGTCTTAGAAAGTAATATATTTAATTTTATTCCAAACAGAAAAGCTGTTGTAGAGCAGAAATGCCCGTCAGCATTATTCTCTATTTTTATTCCCGCCTTAAGTAACACAACAGCGCTTTTCAAACAGTAGGAGCAGAGAAGCTTCCAGTATTTCTGCACTCGTGAGTATGTTGGAGCTGTAAAAACGATAGGATATGAGCTCGGCATCAGATCTGCCATCTGACAGCAGACGCAGCCCGAGCCTGTGAAAGCCTCCACAACAGATGGGCCGATGAATGGTGGTCAGGTGTCATGCACACACACACACGCACACACACACACACACACACACACACAAACACAGGCCTCCTCACACAGGCGCAGACAAGCAGGTGATATGCCTTCGCACGCACAGCATGGAGACTTCTCTGTGCACACAAACATGAACACAAACCAAGCAAGTAAAAATGAACTTCTGACACTTCTAAATTAACTTTTTTTTTATTTATTTATTTTTTTTTTTTAAATCAACAGCGTGTGTGGAGCCTATCGAATTCATCTAAAATGTTCACTGTTAAATCAAAATGTTGAAAGTATGGTTAAATACTGCAGAATTAGACCGGGCGTAGTGGTATTAGTTGATGTTCCGGAGCTCGAGCCCACGCATATTTTAATGAACACGGGTCCGTCACGTTGCGCGTGCGCCGCGATTTTGTTCCGTCCTCTGCGTGGCTAACATATCTCAGCAGGAGCTGTCAGATTCAGAGCATTTCGTCTGCCCATTTTATCGTACTTCTTGATCTGGTCATGTTTCCTTGATTTCTGTGCTTCCAGCAGGTAAACGTTGTTAAATCGCTTCTTTTTTTTTGGTTTATTTTGTGGTTATTGTTGTCATTTCCTACTTTGTGCTGCAGGCTACAGACAATGTTAAAATGGCTTGCTATGTTTTAGTCCATTAAAATTCATTATTCCTCCTGCTTATTGCATTACTATTTTTGGGAGGAGAATGCATTTCTAGTCAACAAGAAAATCCTGCTATTTTCAACAATTGTTCTGGATTATTTATATAAGGTGTGATTGTCCAATTTCAGTCACAAGTAGTTTCTTTCACATTAAAAGCGTTTTTGAGAAATGACAGATTTCTGTTTAGTAAAATGCTATTGGGCTTTCAATTTGAAATAATATAGGAATGCATAATTTTAACTTTGACAACGCAAATCATAGGCAATCATAACGAGGCTTCAAGTTGATGTCGTGAATCAATTAATACGTCTAAAATTTAATTATGACAAATTTTACCATTGCATTTGTTTTTATTGGCTTTCGAGCAGGAAATACGCTTTAGATATTCAAACACCTAAAACATGAATATGAATTTCAACCGCATCAAGAAAAATTTGAACATCTTATTTCCTCACTTGAGGAAAAATGTGGCAGAGCGTCATTCCAGTGTTCTCCGGCAGCACTACACCTCCACTTATTCCATGTTATACTTTAATCACAGTTTCTCCTTAACGTTAACTGAGTGTTTTAGCAGCCAAACAATAACCTCATCTGGGATACAGAACACAAACCTCAGTCCCCAGCATGTTAGGTATAAAGTAATAGTCCTGCCAGTACCCTTGACCAAGGCATTGATCTCAGAGAAACAGTCGGTCCCCCAACACCGCCACTATTCCGAAAAGCAGAGGACGAGTTTCCTCACTGGAATAAGCAAAGAATAACCTGACATGCAGAAAAGACCTGAAGTGCTATCATGCACGTAACGCACGGCACAGGAAGCTATGCCCTGTTATCAGGCACATACGCACACAAAACACATTCGCACAGAGGCTGGTGCGGGTTTGACTGATGGTGATGATGATGACATGGCAGTTGGCAGGTCACACACACAGATGGTGGACACCTAGCGATCTCACTGGCTGGCTGCAGCGTGTTAGATTTGGATCTGAAGCCCGACATTCGTGCTGTGTCCTCAGGAATCACAAGTTCAGAGGGAAAGGGAGAAAAAAAAAAAAAAAAAAAAAAAAAAAAAAGAGCTCAGACCCCACAGATTAACGGAACAGATGTTCTCACCTCCTCCATCACTGGCATGACGGCCAGAACTGACTGCAGAGAAAAGTTGGTTCAAGTTCGGACTTGACTGGCAGCGGTACAATGACTACAGCTACTCTGTGATTGTGTGAATCAGACGGAGTCTTTGTCGAGATAGAGCTCCTTTGAATTCTGGGTCTCAATTTAGCAGCGCTCACTCACAGCAGGGATCTTTTAGACTGGCAGAGACCCACCCAACAAACACCACACCATTATACTGCAATCACTCTCACTGAATCTTTAAATAAGGCAATATAAAGTGAGTAAATATGTGCATGGCATTAGACACAACACAACTGCGCTCTCTTTTCGGTGATACGATGGCACAGTGGGTCGTTTGCGTTGTGTGTGTTTCCTCGAGACACGGCACATACAGTAAAAAGAGAGAACAGGCTCTGCTATGATTGGAATAGTGATGACCTTTGTTGTATTGATTTTGGCCAGGGTTTGCTCGAGGACAGGCACAGAGCTTGTATGTGTCACTGTGTGGCAGTGAAATTTGTGACTTGGCCTTTTCTTAGAATGCAAACATTCCTTCAACAGAAATAGCCTTCATGCCCCAATTAGAGAGTGCACAATACAGCGACACACTACATGAGCTGCTGGGGAAAAAGCTTCCACTCGTGTCCAACCTTAACAATGAACAGAAAATAGAAGACACAATATACTTTTTCAGTACATAGAGTACATGCTGTGCAATACACAAGCGGGGTATCTTTATGGGCCACCTGTCCATGCCACTGCCAGTTCTGTCTTGCCAACAAATTACACTGTTCACTTACGAAGTACATCTGTGCTGTGTGGCAACTTTCTCTCTCTTTGTCCTTCATCTGTCCAAAGGTCGTTTGTTCCTTCCCTCAAATAAGAACCACTGGAGTGTTTACTAAATTGGTGGCCCCGGTTTGGATCAGGGAAAGATGCTGGTTTGGGATAAAATGATTACTTGAAATGTGTAGTGCGTTAAAGTTATTATTTATAATAACGTTAAAGTTATTATTTACTTCAAGTTATGGAACCTTCGTTGTCGTGGCAACAGTACATTTAAAAAAGTGGCCCAACTCGTGGATGGAAATAGGAAACAAAAACTGGCCTGATGCACCAAGCATTATGCAATGTTTGTTGTCATGGCAACAGTAAATATGTTTTTGTAAAAACAGTTTTGACTAATGGTTGACAACGGGAAGCGAACCACCTTGCCTGGATCCAACAGCCTATTGATCACAGCTTCAGTCTTTGCACTCTGTGTTCAATATTCATTTAAACAACTCTGAAGGGTGGACCGATCAGTAACCAGTGAGGGTGGCTAAGAGGGATGACATTTGTTTCTAAATGTCGTTTCAACAACTGCAGCAGTGGCAGACCAAGTTCAAGAGAAACAAACAGTTGTAGCACTGCTAACTTATATTGTAGAATTGAAGCCGGAGTTTGTAAAGTCTGTATTATTAATTTCTGGAAGTAATAACCAATGAATTGTGTCGAGACCCAAATATTCGCAGAATAAATTTGGGTCTGGCAATAACGGTCTTCTGCACCTAAATCTGCTTTTGCATCACACTATTCACCCAACCTGCCTCCACTTAACAAGGAAAAACTCACATTATATAGACGTCATCTTAACTGTGTCTCCATCTGTCTTTGTACAACCGCTAGAAGTCCCTTAACTTTAACAACGTAGCTGCAGATCGTAAAAAGCTGTTCGCACAAAATACCTGTGGGGTCATCTTTTGGAAGAGGACGGTCTCGATAGCCAAACAATCCATCTATCTGCTCTCCATTCATCCATCCATCCATCGGCTCTCATCCATCCATCGGCTATCCATCCATCCATCCATCTAGCTGCTCTCCATCCATCCATCTATATCCTCTCCATCCATCCATCCATCCATCCATCCATCCATCCATCTATATCCTCTCCATCCATCCATCTTAATTTCTAGCCTTCTATCTATATATTAATCTTGCAGAGAACTCAATGCAGAGAAGCACACGCCTGACTGAAAATTTAAGGAAAATGAAAGAGCCCCATGAGACAACCAAGAAACATTTCAGTGCAAATTAAGAGTCAATAAAGCCCATTAAACTGCTACTTCACTGTTCTGTGATTATGCTGCTGGTTTTCACGGTCAGCGCTGGTGCTAAAGAAGCCATTACCATTAATAGTCAAGATATACTGTACAACTGTGATTCAACACCCCAATAACCCAATTAAAGGATCTGTAAAAACAGGGAAGCCAGAAATTAGTTTAAATGTGTTAAGAGTGGAAAATATAATGTTCAAAGCTGTGTGCTTCTGAAATAAATTTACTGTATGAGCGAGCAAGCAAGCAAGCGAGGAGAGAAGAGAAGAAGGTCTTTAATGGGCTTCTCAGATGACTAACTAAAGATCCCAGGCGCTTGGCTGCTAATTAGTTTGCTTCACCAACCATGCTTTAAGCGTTGTGGTTCGTTGTTTTGCTATTATTATTTCCTATCCTGTGTTGGCGTCCACTCTTTGATGCTCTGTTTAGTGGGCCATCTGAGGCCCTATGGAAAGGAGCAAGAGAGAGGACCACCCTCAAGTCACAAGAAAACAGCGTTGTTTTCTTTCCTCCATGATGTAAAAAGGTTTCAGAAAGCAGACTAGCTTGAAATTAAATTTTCTGTAACATACTGGAAATAGTTAGCTGGGCTAAAGGAAGTAAACACAGTACAGGATTTGCCAGCGGAGTTGTCAGAGGAGCAGGTTCTTGCAGTACAATCTCATCATGAAGGACAGCTTTTAGGCAGAGACAAACTGTCCTCGAGGTGCAGTGTGGTGGCAGTGGTCAGACGGTAACAAGAATGATCAAAAACAGAAAGAGGAAAAAGTGGTGGAGCATACGGAGGAGGAAACTGAAGATTGAAACTATCATTTACCTTCAAAGCTGGAAACTAAAGCTCGGCCATGTTCAATAGAATTCATTACTTTTGCCTAAAGGTGGAAAATCAAAGGCATTCGGGCTCTCAGAGACTGGGAGTGGTCAAGCAATCTGGTAATCAATTATGTAATAACCTTCACAGGGGTATGTCACTACAATGAATGGTGAGGTAAACACATTACAAAAACTCAAATACTGGCTTTACTTTGAGTATTAGCACCTTTCTCTGAAGCATTTTGCATGCTCAATGATTGGGTCCACAGGCAGATTCTTGAGTAGTGAGTGAAAAGATCTGCATGTTTCCGATATAATTAAAAAAAAAAAAAAAAAAACACTTTTGGAGACATAAAAGCTGTTATTTTCAAAAGGTGTGGAAAAAAAACACCATTGATGGTGCCGAGCAAGTGTTTGATTATTGAATAGTTAAATGTTAAGGCTGCATTAATTGATTTTTTTTTTCTTACTTCGGACAGCACAAGAAGCTGTGAATGTAACAGACATATTATCACCCTGTAAAGTTGCCATGACAATGTGTTGGCAAACCGTTTAGTCTCTTTGCACATCCAACAGAGTAAAATTAACATTTGGGTAGAGGTGTTTCTGGCCACATGGCAAATTAATCTTCTTTTAGCTCTATTTTGGTCTCAACCATCTCCTAATGGAAAATTGAGACTCGTTCGCTCACTCGTTCGATTTTATTGGCGTTTCTTTGCTGAAAACAGCTGCTTTGAGTCACAAGCAGGAAAGTAGAGGGGTATAAAACTGAAACACTGAGCTGAAAGATGCTAAAACGTTCTGTACGGCTGTGAGAAACTGCTTGGTTCTCTGTCCATATATCACTAATGAAGTTACCCTTTCATGTCACAGTAAATTCAACCACTGTTAATATAAAAATATTATTTATAGCAGCTATAATTAACATAATTAGGAGCTGCTGTAACCCATGTCAAGTGTCCTCATAGTTGCTTTAAATAATAGCAGATGGGCCCTTTGTAATTACTCAAGTTGAGACTAAGTGAACCGAAGTCAGATTTCAGTAATGGAACCACTTGTTGGATAACTCCTGTTTTTTTTCTTGTATTTCTCAATTGGAAAACTTTTTCCTTGATTTGATTGACGGCTGTGTGTGAAAGCTAAACTTTGATCAAAGCAGTTTCTTTTGAATCAAAATGGATCCCAGTTTTGACCCGAATGTGTTGGGTGTTAAAGCGCTGCAGCAAACAGACCACTTTCTATACATTTCTACTCTTCTGCTGACTTTGAAATTTCAATTCCATTAGCAACTCACTCGCAGGGGGGGAAAAAAATGCTGGGTTAGCTTTGCTGCACAATGACAACACTCTAACCAATGTCAGCGCCTGTGTTGGAGCCAAGCCGTTCTTCACCAACAACAGACCATTCGAAATGGAATTCTGATGATTTCACAATCCGATAAAAAAAGCGTACCACACACAACTCCAGCAATGATGAGCGCTGGCAAAATATGTGCGGTATAGAACCTGGCAGGTGATATAGTGTCTGTTGTAGTTCATTAAGCAACATATTCAGGAGAAGAGCTGCTGCCTCTGCAAATGTTTTCAGTATTCTGCAGTCGTGGAAGGGCGGGGTGGGGGTTTAAAAACAGATGTGCCACCTGCCCGAGACGAGGAAGCTGCCGTCAGACAGGAGGTGTGGTCCTGGCTGCATAGCTGTTTGCGCTGAAAGAAGCCGGCAGAATAACTCAGAGCCAACGGTTTGGCCCGATCACCAGAAAGCAGCATTAAAAATATGCAAAAACCTTAAGACTGGTGGCTTTTTTTTTTTTTTTAGCTTCATCAACCGAAAGGGGGTAAAACAAGAATCATTGTTGATGAAGAGAGAAAGTGGTTTGCGGGGATCGGCAGACAGTTTCACAGATCAGCAGGTGACAGCGCTGATTGGACAAGTTCTGACGCTGTGACTGGATCTGATACGATGTCGAAAACTGCAGAACACAACGAGCAATTTCAATAAATTGTGTTGTCGATAGAATCCGAAGTGGAATAACTGTAATTAGCACAAGTTGTTTTTCAAGTTCCAATTTGTAGCGTTGGAGAAAGCTACACTCAACCTAACAAATTAACCGCTGTTGTGAACAGCCCATTTCTTCCTGCGAGAATCTTTTCAAGCCTCCCATCTCTCCTACCTATCCTCGCTTCCCAGGCAGCCATTAATGAATGATTTTTCACAACGTTCTCCTTTTTTTTATTTATTTTTTTTTTTTATTGCTTTGCTGACCCCATTTTACCCTCTCCCCTCCCCAAGACCCCTGCTCATCAATCGGCTGGTTTAGGGGAGGCTCGTCTGTCTCTTGCTTATCTTCCCCCACCACTCTGCAGTCATATCATCCTGACCTGACCATCCATCTTCTGCCATCTCCCTTCACCGTGGTGTGTGTGTGTGTGTGTTTGTTTGTCTGCGTGTGTGTTGGACCTTGAGCTGCCTGACCACGTTGTATTTTCCAGGCTGAAACCATCCGCGTCTCCCTTCCAACAGGCCCTGAAAACTCCTCTGCTCGCTGGCTGCGGTGCCCGAGTTCTCTCGCTGAAAAAAAAAAGAAAACGAAAAACGTCTGTTTGGTCTAGTGTAATAGAGAAACAGAGCGTCAAGAGGTCCGCCTCGCTTTCAGCTCACAGTTTATTGCGAGTGATGTATCTGAAGACAACCGCTGACAGCTTTGCAACCCTTTGAACCTCACATCAAAGGATGACAAAATGGTCGGCAGTGGGTGGCAATTTGATCGGTTGAGATGAGCTGCAGCCATCAAGTGTGGACTATCGTTGATCTGAACTTCCAAAATGTTTTTGGGGAGCCTGTTTACCCATTACTACTGAACATTAAATTGCTTCAGAATAATCTGTTCTGTGACGCAGAACTCACAAACTGAGTATTCATTTATGGCCAGTGACCTATTCTGATTTAAAAGTAGAAGTTTTCTCAACTGGCACAAACTCCACACCATATTTGCATGATGCTAAGCTGTCCCACTTATCAGCTGCTGCACGAAGTGCTGGATCTTCAACTGTAATGGTTTTAAACTTGCCGCATACATGTGATAAAAACCTTTTTGGATCCCTCGATGAAAATATGTGCCTAAATACTGCGGGGTAAATGAACGGGTGCCAGAGATAGGACTTCCTGGCATTCGCTCGTTGCACAGCACTCTATTTTAAAGATTCACAGAGCATAGAAGAGGTGCTATCAAGCTGCCGCTAAGCAATCACTTGTTTCAACACACTCCGAGGGAAAGAAAGATGAGACTGTTATGTGGTGGGGTGTTTTTCCAGGACCCAAATGCAAGCTCACAGACTCAAGGTTTTCAAATTCCAAAAATACAGTCTTTATTGTCCAAAAAAAACAAACAAAAAGCTACAAACCAAAAAGGTGGCACCGAGCGTGTCCACTTTACGTCCAGTCGGGAGGGCAACTCAACCGACAGCTCCAGGGGGACACGGGTAACAGGGCAGCCGGCAGACCAGCGGAAGGGACGGCGTCAACAATTCTCCAAGCCGGGAGGGCAACTCCACCGACTGGTGATTTTGACGGGGGATATCCGCAGGAGACACAGAGGCCGGAGGAACAGGAACGGGAACGGAAACAGGACTGACGGAGAGCTGACGGGGAGCAGACGGAAGACGGACGGGGAGCAGACAGAGGACGGACGGGTGGCTAACAAAAATGCACCGACAACCAGAATTGTGCAGGGGCAGGTTACATATAGTCTGGGGAGGTGATCAGGGAGATGCAGTACACCTGCAGGTGGTGATCAGGGGTGAGTGGCTGCATCTGCTGGGACTGGTGAGGGGCGTGGCCACGGGAGGTGAGTGGCGTGGCCACAGACAAAGACAGGGGACACAGGAGGAGAGGTGATCGGGGGCAAAACGGAGGACAAAACTGAACTCCTGACAGAGACAACGATGAAAAAGAAAACTGGAGCTTTAACATGTTAGTGCTCTGCAACAAATCACCTCATTATAGCACACAAGTGGGCTGTAATTGGTAAATGTAATACCAGTTAAAAATGTATATTACATGAGCATAATTTTTTTAAATAACAATATATTTTTTCTTGCTGGTGGAGAAAACAAAAGCCGTGTTGCCATTAAATGCAAGAATAAAATGTTCCGACTGTAATTTTAGCATGTACGATGCAAAACTACAATTAAATAAGAAACCAAATGCTGCGGCATGGTCACAGAAAAAAATACGAAGAGGTATATTTTGGCTCTGAAGAAAGACTTTTTCAAGCTACACTGCCTTTGTTGTGTAACTGGTGGTAACTTTTTTTGACTTTTTACTCTAAGGCTGCGTTCAGACTGCCAGCCCAAATCAGATTTTTGTCATATCCAGATTGTATCCAGATTGATTTTTGAAAGTCTGAACAGCGGAAAAAACACATTAAATGCAATTTTTGCGATCCGGATCCAAACCACAGTCGGTGGTGGTTTGAAATGTGAAGTCAATGATATTGAAGTCAATTGTTTTTTTCTGAATTGATTTGCACGAGGGGATTTGGTTTGGGTGCATATGTGGTCAATGCCGATTGGTTAAAGGCTGCTCCAATAGTTTCAAGATCAACCCGAGGTCCAGCAGGATGCAGCAACTGGAAACAATTTCCTATGAAGTGTGGCCCGACCCAGATATTTACAGTGAATTTGGGTCTGGTAACAACAGGCTGGTGGAACATGCCCGAGGCAACAGAAGATCATTCTGTCCACTTCGAAGAACCTGACAGAAGAGTGTGTGAGTATGTGTTGCAGAGACAAGTTACATAAACATAGTTGCTTTAATAGAAGTATTTTCCATTTCACTTTACAAGAGGAAAAGCTTCACGGGTGAGGACTATCTTATATCCTTCGGATAACAAAGAGGCGCTGTCAGTTTTATATTATACTACAGTAATGTGGAATTGCACATTCTGTATTGTATATAATCTTGTATGTCCCACATACCAAATATCGAAAAGATTTTGTGGCTCTGTCCCTAATAATTCTGCCAAAGTGTGCAGTGGTCCTTTCCGTAACGGAGCTCTATTGTGTGCACGACCAGCCGACGAGCCATCACCCGCGTCCATCACAGATCCCCTAAGTTTCCTTTTGTCTTCCTGCCTCTGAACTATAGCTCATTAGTCTAAAACCTTACTGCGAAGACAAACTAGAAAGTGGTTGGGGATCAAATTAATGCAAATTGTGATCTGAAATTCTGCCCCACACGGTGTTTGTTGAGCCCGCTAACATACTTGAACGGCAGTGTGCCACATCATATATCATTTAGTTGACGACGTATACGAGATAAGCATACCAATCAGCAAACCAAGTGGAAAAGCCTGCGGTGGGATGACCGCCAGCTAAACCAATTTGTGTGTTTTCTCACAGTTCACACGATGCAGCTGAAAAGGAGGTAATTAAGAGGACACGCTGTCTGCATGTTCATACACTCCGGTATTTTGTCTGCGTGTGTGCATCTTTCCCAGGGGATACGGGCTGTCTCTTTCTTGTCGGTAATTATGGGTAATGTAGGATGACAGAGGAGCACGGTGACATAAACAGCGAAGGGACTACTACACTGACTTTCGACATCCTGAAAACGTACTCGCATGCTCTCACAAAAGCCAGCGCGCGCGCACACACACACGCAAACACACACACACACACACACACACACACACACACACACACACACAGAGACAGGCGTAACTCGCATGAATGTAAACACTCAGCAGGTAACAGCGGTGTGTGTTACGGCGGCTCACTGCGGCCCTTCAGTAAACACGTTCTGCTTGTCAAGCATGTTCTATAGCATAAAATCACATCAACTGTGATCGGTACGAGACCATTAGATTGTGTTGGTCAACAAAAATTTGCAGCATTGTGTGAAATTTGACACTGCACATCGTGCATGTTTACTCCTGTATGTCTGTGTGTGCATACTGTGTTTATGTTTGCATGTGTGTGTGCGCGCGTGCGTGCGTGCGTGTGTGTGTGCGTGTGTGTGTGTGTGTGTGTGTGTGTGTGTGTGTGTGTGTGTGTTGCCTCTCTGCGTGAAGTATCAATGTCATCTCAGTGTGACCATGTGTTTCTATTTCTATCCAGCGACCCGGGGCAATTTAACGTGATGCATAGCATTTATGCAACAGCAAATACACAGCCAAGACAATTATGGAACAACAATGGAGGGCTTTTTTTTTTTTTTTTAATTTAAAAACAGTAGTCTATAGACTGTATAAAGTAACTAAGTTAGTTGCAAAATAACATTTAACTGGGACTTACTTGGTTTAAATCTTGCACAGGCCATCAATCTCAGACCAATATTTTCTATTAAAGACGTACTTTGACATTTGAGTTAGATGAGAAGATTGATATCCCTCTAATGTCTGTCGAAGATGGATCTACAGCCAGCAGCAGCTTAGCTTAGCTAAGTGAAAAAAAAAAAAAAAGAAGGCGGGAGTAGGGAGGGGGGTTGTTACAGCTTGTAACTCCACATAAAACCTAAATTCGTCTCTTCTCCTGCACATTAAACTAAGGAGATGCAAAATCTTTTTTTAGTGAGCTGGGCAGGTGCAGAGCCAGGGTAGCCGTTTTCTTTTTCCGGTATTGATGCTAAGTTAAACTAAGCGGCTACTAAATATAGCTTCATGTACAGAAATCTGCATGAGAGTGTTCATTGATCTCCAACTCGCAGGCAAAAAGCAAAGCAGGACATTTCCCAAAAATGTTAAACTAGTGCTTTTAGTCTTTTCTTTCAAATATTTTTGTCTCCCCTTTCTGCCAGTGAAATGAATTAGAAAAACCCTGTTGACACGTGCTTACTTCATAGGCTCTCCACCATTGCCTACTCTGTCCCTGTTGTGGCTCTAAAACTGTGACTAAATTGCAGATAAATGACTATCAGAATTAGATTTTTCATTGGGTTCACTTACATTCCGAAAGTCTAGAAGGGCCGCAGGATTGAATTATTTTATCCACATTCAAGACAGCATTGGCCTAAACCGAAAGTTAGCCGGCTCGGCCGGCCGAAGTCTGTGGCTCTCTACCCACAGAGCATGCTCGCTAAATGTTCATCAGCCCAGTGCGGGAATGTCTCACCGGACACCAGATTTAAAAACTGTGTACTGTGATATACAGACATATTCCCCTGATGGTGGTCCGTTTAATCAGTATTGAGTGAACTCGGCTGGTGGTGTTTAATGTAACGGATGTTCATTTATATGTAAAAATCCGTCACCGTGGCTCTAAGTAGAGAGAAAATCGAATGATGAAGTCAGTAGCTAATGAGATAAAATACAAAAATAAAATACAAAACGAGTTATTTGAAAATAAAAGGAAATAAAGAGAGTTGTTTCCTGGGTATTCCTTTCGTATTTACTGATCTTTTAGAAGAAAAACAACATTCGTACGCGTATTCGGTGGATTTCAAGTGGGAAAATTGTTCTCTCCCATAGAGCATCTTTAAACACTTTTTTTCCCCCCCAGAGTCTCAGCCCCATATAAGTGCAATACAGGATGATGATAATCCCCCCCCCCCCCCCCCCCTCTCAGGTTAAGGAATCAGCAGGCGGCCCCACCGGGAGACACAGTGCTCCCTAGGCATAAATCACACACCCACACTGCTTTCCATCCTGTCTCCCCCCTTTTCTATCCTTTTTTCTCTCCGTTCGCCCCGTTTTCCTCTCACTGTCTGCCCCCCCACACCACCCCACCCCCCACCCCCCCATCTCGTTTGCTCTTCTGGCTTTGCTTTGCTGTTCCCGTTTTCATCATGCAGCCAAAACTACCCGAGTGTTGCTCGTTCTCCCACTTAACGTTTCACTATTTTTTTCCTCTTTCTTTCTCCTACTTTGTATCCAGCGTGGCCTCTCCTCCTCCGTTTGTCTCCCTCGGTCTCTCGCCTCCTCCTCCAAATTAACATCGCACCATCTTTTGTCTCAAACTGCGAGTGGATGAGCAGCCACCTGCCGGGTACAGCATGGGTGTTAAAATTATACTCAAATTATTATTCACTGTTAATAAGAGTTTGAGGCAACGAGGTCAAAGGGTGAGACAGAACAGAGAGAGGAGGAGGAGGAGGAGGAGGAGAAGGAATAAATAAAAATGTGCTTTCGGTTGCTGTTTTTCGTCACTAGAATTAATTCAGGAAAAATGACCACAAGTTGTGTGTGTGTGTGTGTGTGTGTGTGTGTGTGTGTGTGTGTGTGTGTGTGTGTGTGTGTGTGTGTGTTCCTCTTTCATCTGTCCAATCGCAGCGTGTATTTGCACGCCATGTGTGTGTGGGAGAACTTTTGTGTGCACACATGGGGCCTTAATTCCAGCCTCACCATCTAATTACTTAAATTGTGCTTACAGGTCTCATTGTACTGTACACTTTCCCTCGGAGAGCTGTACCCCCATCTTCCTTCATGTCTGCTGCATTAGCAATAGAAATAAGCACATTAGGCAATTTTGTGCTCCATAATAACTTCTGCACCTGAGGGATGTTTTTGAGTAAAAGAGTCTGGACAGAAAGAAAAACAGCTTTCTAGCCCAGTCCTTATTTTTCTTTCCCTCCATTTGTTCCCCTTCTCTCCTCCTCCTCTTCCTCTTCCGTCCCTCATCACTTGCACCAGGACAGGTGACTTTCTCGATACAAAGGCTCTGTTTTTTTTGTGTTTTTTTTTTTTTGTGCCAGTCGGCCTTTAGCTCTGATTGCTCTGTGATTTTACAATTATTAGCAGATAGGACAGTTCACCACTCCGGGAAATCGGTTCTCTCAGCTTTTCTCGCCAATCAACAGGTCAGATTGTTTCATGTCACCTAAAAAAAAATAGCAGTACTTAAAAGGAATACTGAGGAATTTTGGAGGCCCATCTTTTACTCAGCACTTCTGTATCTGTGTAATCACACTGTGTATCTGTTTTCCATCAATACCTACAGTAAGTGGTACAGTGAGTTTTCCATTACTTCGCATTTGAGCGTTAAATAAATATAGCTGCAGATTTCTTCGTTACTTACAGATTCTTACTGTTGCTATCTAAGAACGACCTGCATTCATAATATCAATACAAAATTCCAAATAATCACAACATTCTCTCGTGATGGGTAAAATACAGAAGCAGTCAAAAGTTTGGATACAACATCAAAGTTTTTTTTGTTTTTTTTCCCACTATTATACACGCAAGAGCAAGAAGACATCAAATATTAAACAAAGGACTTGTCAGCATTGGAGTTTGAATGGGACCAGCTGTCAAAACCCAACACCATAAACATACACATAATTCGTGCTGTCACAATGATGACGTTTTATTTGATGATTAGCTGTCATACAAATAAACTGCCATTTAATTGTCTTCTTCTGGTCATGTTATGCAATCATGATAGTGCAAGTTTAATCATAGTTTGATACACCTCATGAGGAAGAAAAGCAATTTTTCGGCCTTTAACATTGGAACGTATAAAGTGAACAATTTTGCTGCTGATCTGACAAATTGTCTCCTTCAAGTTGTTGGGCTCTTTGTTTTCATTTGGCTTAAAACCAAAATGTGGCCACGGTGGTTCAAATCCCAAGATGTTTATGGCAATAGATGCTCATTGAAATGCAGTCGGGGAAACGGTAGAGGTTAAGCACCTCGAGATAAACTGTTGGTGACAACCATGTGCCATAAAACCACGGCAAGGGGGTGCAACGAGATGACGTCATTAAAGTAGCGCCAGTTAAACCTCAAATGGTGGAAACTGATGTGGAAATATTGATGGAAATATGACATCTCGGATAGTTTCATCCAGATTTGAATCTGATGAATGGGAATGACTGTAACGATTATGCAAAAATGATTTCAGCCAGCTCAAACAATCGCGATCAGGCGATTACGTAACCATTGTGACAAGCCTATACATCATGTACAAAACCATGCACAGACACAAACACAGCTGGGAGTTTTCAAGCTCCACTTTCCTACAAAATCATTGCCACCAATAAGGGAAGAAAAGAAGGAAAAACAGCTGATGAAAGCAGCACACGGGGACCGGAGCTGTATTGCTGACAGGCAGTATCTAAAGTCATTTAGAAGAGAAATTCCTTCACTGATAAATTAGCTGTTGTTGGCACCCCACACTACCTCCTTTTTTTAAAATATTTTTTTCTACATAGGTCAGTGTTTTTAAATTGCATCGCCATTAAGTAGAATAAATACTGTCCTGGCAGCCATGGATAACTAAGAGCATTATGATGTGAAATATCACACCTACACCTCTTGTAATTACTAGAAGCGCAGCAAACAAATACAAAACACTACAACACCAGCACTCAGAGATACATTCAATATGTAGAAACACGTTAAAGGGACACATATTATCAGGGAACTTCCACTTCGTTAACTTTAGTAATGTCCTCTGTTTGGCTGGGTTGTGGTAGGACGAGGTGCTCCAACACACGTGTGCATCTAATCAGGTGAGACGGCAGTAAAAGTGTGAAGAGTGAGTGAGTGTGTGTGTGTGCGTGTGTGTATGTGTGTGTGTCTGTAGGTGTGTGCGTGTGTGTATGTGTGTGTGTGTCTGTAGGTGTGTGTGTGTGTGTGTGTGTGTCGAGGCTGCAGAATGACAAAAAACACGAGACAGAGAGACAGCGACTGTTGGACACATAGCAGTCGTACATGTGCGAGAGGTTTGTTTTTGTGTGTTTTGAGTAGTTCTCCCTCTGTGTGTGTGTGTGTGTGTGTGTGTGTGTGTGTGTGTGTGTGTGTGTTCGCGCGCGTGTGCGTGCGCGAATCGCTCGAACAGGAAGACGGAGAATGCACGAGTGATTTTGTCAAGTGTTTTATCTGATCTTCAAAGCTACTTAAAAGGAAATTTAACAGGAACAAAGGGAACATTGGGGCTCAAGTGTTCAACTAACCTTCAGATTTCATTTTCAAAGTTACCGTCTTTTAGAATAATATCATCCTACGAGTATGAAAATGTGTGCGGGAGAGGCAAGACTGGAATATAGGACAAAGACGCCTCGTTCATAAAAAAAACACAGTTTGTATGTGTGTGTGTGTGTGTGTGTGTGTGTGTGTGTGTGTGTGTGTGTGTGTGTGTGTCTGCGTGCGAGCCGAGTACAGAATTTGGCGTCGCCTGAATAAAATATTTCCCAGGGGCCTCTGTGCTTGGCGCTTTGCTGGGGGAAAGCCTGGAGCGGCTTTTGAATATCACCGCGAAAGAGAAGAAGAGCATTCAACGGAGGGATTAAATGAATTGTCGCCCTTCATCTTTTCCGTCTCTCCCACCAATAAGAAGGGGGCCTCGCAGGGGCTCCCCGAGTGCAATGTGGTGTTGAGGAGGATCAGATGCGTGTGATTTCGTGTGGTAATTCTGGTGTAAATGATCCTGGATTTTAGCCAGCAGGCCACATTTCACCAAACAAACTACACGCATCTTATTTTGGAAGGCAGTAACGCCTCTTTGTTCCAATGTAAAGTCTGGATAGTGACAGAAACCCTATCAACTACTATATTCTCCACTTTCCTCATCAAATCATCATCTCCCACGAGTGCATTGGAACGATCAATGCTTTGACAGAAGAGCATGAGAAATCAGAGAGAAAAGCATCACTTCCAAATGGCATGTTAAAACCTTTTCCCCTGGTCCTATAACTCCTTCTGTGTTATAATATCAAACAATCAATGCGAGGAAAAAAAAAAATCAGGTGTTGACAAGGTGCCAACACCTTGCTTCACTGGTTCAACCACAGCATACATGACATTGACAAATCAATAAAACAAAATGTAAGTGGACTTTCTTGTGTGCTAGCAGCTCTGCGAGGATGTACTAATGCTGCTTTCAAATGGGTGTCGTGTTTACAGTGTTAACAAGAAGAGTCAATATAAACGTCCCCGTCTTGTAGTATTCACGACTAAAGGTTGCAGCGGTATACGGGTATCATGGTGCACTGTGATATGAAAATGGATGGTTACCATACGTTGTGTAATCCTCATTGTCTATGGTATGGTAACAATTTACTAAAAGGCGCCACACACACACACACCTTTGCAGTGGAGAAAATTAGGCAGAAAGAGGCGGGACTGACCACGTCGCCATCTCCACTCCTGGAAAAAAAAAAAAATCATTAAAATTAACGTGGAATCACTTTGGCTATCCCACAAATGAATGTAAGGTTGTCTTCGAGGACAGATGTAAAAAGAAACAAAAACACAAGCGGATTCTACAGGAGGAAACAAAACAAACATGGCTGTGAATCTCTGAGTGAAGTTCAAAGTATGTGTCCTGTTTATAACAATAATCCCGGATGAAAAAAAACCCAGAACATTTAAGCATAAATCATAAAATCTGCTATTGAAATCATTTTCTACATCAAAGCTCAGGGTGGTAGCCAATGGCGGGTGGTGATACACATTTTTTTTTTGGGGGGGGGGGGGGGGGGGGGGGCGCAGTGTTTTTTGCACAAAAATCAAGAACAACACAACACACTTATGTTGCCGAAACACCAGCCAGTAGCACGACTTGAACATACATTTTTCCCTCCTCTCTTTCTGGCCTGCAAAAATGAGACGTGTGCACGCAGCTAGTGTCTGTTCGAAGCCTTCGTCAATACATACATTTACACATTTACTCGGATAATACTCGTACTCGTCAAAAGTACAGAAACACTAAATCATTTCATGGATTAGGGGTGAACTAATCAACCGAGCGACCGACGGTTTCGTCCAGAGCTGGAGCCATGTCGCCAGCGTGGCTTTATTTAGCCTTCTATAACAACACAATACACAAAGTCTTCCTCCCTGATTAAATACATTGCACAAAACAAACTGCAGTGTGCATCCACTGTTACCTGAGACGGACTGTCAGTCAAAACTAAGGAGCATTTTAAGCTGTTACAACAAAGTAAAGATTCTTTTTCCAAATGAAAAACAAGGACCAGATGGTTTTGGCTTGAAGCTGGAGGCCCGCTCTTTTTAATCAGTGCTGAAAGTTGGATGCTGGGCCGCTCCCTGTTGCGTGGTTAATTACACCTTGAGACAAAAGACTGAGACATGCTGATGACATGAGGAGGAGGAGGAAGAAGAGGAGGAGGAGGAGGAGGAGGAGGAAGGGAGGCAGTAATAACGCTGGTCGTAAAACCATCAGAGCTTCAGTAAATGTTGACTTAGTGTCCTTGAGATCACGGTGGAAGGAGGAGGAGGAGTGGGCCTCTGTATGTGCAACAATATATACAGGAGCATTTGAGTGCATGTGAGCATCATATGTCCATGCAGGTGGGGAGTGGACATGACTTTTAAGTGTGAAAACTACACTAAGTGTCGTAAGTGGACAAAGACAGAAGTGGTCTTGTTTGATTGGGCTAATGAGGCTTTTCCTCCACAAATGCACGACACCGTCACCATAAATCAGAGGATCGTGTCCACACGAGCGGCCCGGTTATTAATGCGCTCACCTCGCTTGCGTCGTCTTTAAAATGTCTCCGTGATTTAATTCGTCCGACGTCTGAAGTATATTTTTGTACGAAATATCATTTCTGACTTTCGGCTCAACATATTCAAATGGCCAAGAAAGCTCTCATTCAGACACAGTCAGCACCGCAGCTGAGGTAAATTGATTAAAGTTTGTATAGACAACAATAAAGTTCAAATGGGAATAAACTGCAAATATTAAGATACTTCCTTGTGCTTGCTCTTGCACACACTCCACCACAACAAGCCTGCAGGCAGTAAATACTGTAAACATCCAACTAATCAGGCAGTCAGCACATGTGCAAATGCAGATAAATGAGCACACTCACTTTCAGCAGATCGCCACCTTGCATCTGTCCTATAGTACCCGGCAAGAGTACCTACAGAGAGTGTGTGTGTGTGCTTGTGTGTGTGTGTGTGTGTGTGTGGTGACAGGAGCCTGCCACTGTGTTCATCCCCTAATCCGCCCTCTAAGGGTGAGTGTGCGAAACACAGATTGCACTCTACATGTAATCTACAAGGGCATCGTCGCCAGCATGTGTGCAGGCACATATGCAAAGGTACACACACACACACACACACACACACACACACACACACACACACACACACACACACACACTGTGTGGCCTTCAGTAACATCTGACAACAATACATTTTTTTTTAAAATAAAAGTGCATTCAAGTGAAATTAGAAAACACCTGTCTCCTTGGAAAAGAACAACAGACAAACACACGCATGCAGAGTATTGGGTGGCCTTCAGCAGCATCTGATAATTCCATTCAGCCAATCAATGCTCATCAGCCTACTGGCTGGGGCTATATGGAGGAGGTTCTTTGAGAACATGTGCTCCTGACAAGACAGACAGACAGACAGACAGACACAAACACACACACACACACACACACACACACACACATACACCTCATCTCCAAGAACAGGGATAATGAGGGATTTATATGCAACTTCCTCTCTATGCACAATTTCTCTACGCTCAGAGTAATACACAGGAAAACAAGAACACAAGGACATCGTGGAGCTCGCCTATAAGCTTCCTTTTGCCTCATTTTCAGCTCAATTTCAGCTGCTAAGAACGTATTCTTTCATTGTTCTTACTCGTGTTTCTTTTAACGCTGGGAGATCCGACTTGTTTGGTTTTACATCATAATGCCACAACGTAAAATGGCTATTCTTCTGTGCACAGCACAGCAGGCTCCAGTTAAAGACGACCGACGCAAACTGTATGTTGAAGCAAAACCGCTTCACAGGAGTGCTGCCACGCATGTATGTGGCACATATGACTTATGCGAGATTAATGGAGGGACTTAAACTCCCCCACTGCTCGCGGCATGAGCTATATTCACACGCGCGCGCGCGCGCGCGCACACACACACACACACACACACACACACACACACACACACACACACACACACACACACGCGCGCGCAATGAGAAGGAAGTGTTCTTCCTGCTCATTAGAGCATCTCTATCCTCAAGCTCTACAGCCACAGGAAAAATCAGCTGGAGGTCAAAGGAAGTCCCTTTCTGTTTCCCTTCATCTTTTCAGCTTCATCTTTGTTCTCTTGGCGTCTTAAAAGCTTAGTCTGATTCCCCTTCCTTTTCCCATTCACTTCTCCCTCTTTCTCCTTTGCTTGTTTCTCTTTCTGCCTCATCACGTTTCCCTCACCGTCCCTCCCTCTGTCGTGATACATTAACCCTCTGCTGTACAACGTTTGTACCACTAGAGCATCTTATCTTTCCTTTCATTGTCAGAAGCCTTTCATCTCCATCTTCACCTGCGGGGCCCTCCGTGAACCCACAATGGCTCAAACATTTGCAGACCCCAGTGGTCCTAATTAAGCTAAATAGAATGTGGTGAGAACACAAAAGGGAATGCTTTTGCGTCTGCTGCACGAAGATGCTTCATAAGCTCTCCGAATGTCCCAAAAAGCCCTTTTCAGCACTCTCTCAGCACTCAGCGGGCCTCGCTTCATCCCACGCTGCGAATGTACTGCAGAGCTGCAGAGTGCTGGGTATGCCGAGAGGCTAATGTTGTCCATCACATCACGTCTTCAAGTTTGTATTATTTAAGTCGGTGCTTCATATTCAGAGAGGCCGGGCTGCAGCGGTGCTGAACATGTTTGCTAATGAGAGCTGCCCCAATACAAGTGCTGTCCTTTTCACCCGTGAACCTCTACTTTGTGAATACTTCAGAAGGTAGAGATGACGCTACTGTTTGTTGTGCTCGCTCATTGCGCATTGTTATTGTACAAGTTTGGGCGTTTGACAAAAAAGAGGGTCATCCAACCGGCTGCAGCAATTAAAAGTAGACGCAGTGTCCAGGTCTGAGAAGTGAAGTCAATGTGGAAGCAATACCTTAGCCTTAGAAGCAATACCAATGAGGGCCACTAAAACTCTGGCTCTAATAGACTCTCATTTAAAAACCATCAACTTCTCTCAAGAAATACAAAGTCAGTAAATGTTCTCCACAAGTCATTATGAGGTCATTAGCTAAATTCACTTCTTATTAGTGTGCTGGTGGTCCTTCTGAAAATAATTACATAATTAATTAGATAAATAGGCCTCAAAGAGAGGTATGTTTTGTGGTGTGCTTGGTTTGATGGACATGCCTGATGTGCAGTCAGGTAGCCGGTATAGTGGAGCATAGTGTCCTTGAGTTTCCAATCAAATCCACAGCTCTTTTCTCCCCAGCTCGTCCAAATATGGTCAAGATGGTGACAAAATGCCAGATTGGATGCTTCAAAAACAGCAGCTCACAAAGCGATTGGTGACATAATGAAGGGTTGCTGCTTGACTCCAGCCCTGCACTGTTACATCCCATTCCACCGAACATATGTCTCTGTAATGTACATAAATTCTGAGGCCTTGAGCAGTACATCGCGCTCGACAAGGTCCAAAAAGGTATATAAATTCCTCAACTTTGTCGGCCTTTTGTCCTCCTGCTAAAGAAGATTCTGGGATAATACTGTTTCTGTTTTGTTTTTTTCCCCACTCGGATGGAGAATCCAAGGTCAGAGATAAAGCTCCCTGATGGTCCTTCACTAAAATAAAGAGCTTTTTTTTAATTTTATTTTTATCATTTACTTCCCAACTACAAGCACCTCCATCTGCATGATACAGATGCTTAATTGATAATGAGCCACGCTTAGCCTGATGCCTACAAAACAAAGTCAGTTATTTGGCATGTGCAATTACCTTGTGACAGTAAGTACTGCTTCACTGATCAAATTAGGCTGATACACCAACATGGCTGCAACTGCACCTGGTTCTTTTTTTAAACTATGCCAACCTCTTATGCCACTGCAACAAAAGACACCTGAATAATTTTACACACTTGTGCCACAAGCTCACTCTGCTTTGTACCTATCTGTTCTGCAGGTGTGTGTGTGTCCCTGTCTACTATGTGTATATATGTGTTTGATTTATTTTGACCAAATCATACAGCATTAACAAGTGCCAAAACCAGAATCTAACGGCAGGGAAGCCAATGTGACCTCAGTAACACCTCTGTGGGGTGGTTATACAAGAACCTTATCGCACTTGCATTTCTATTATCCGGTGGAGAATGCAAGCAAGCTGGCAGCCGCTCCCACTCTTGTTTATTTACCTTTATAGATTTTATTTTTTTTCCATCTCCCTTTTTTTTTTTTTTTTTTTTTTTTTTTCTAATGGAACCCAGCACAGTGCCACCTGCCAAAATATGGCTGTGCAGAATAAATTCAGCCCCTGTGTGTGTGCTTGTGTGCAAGTGTGTTCTGGCTTGTGGAAAACCTAAACACAATGTGTGTGTGTGTGTGTGTGTGTGTGTGTGTGTGTGTGTGTGTGTGCGTGTGTGAGCGTGTGTGTGCGTGTGTGCGCGTGTGTGCGTGTGTGTGTGTGTGTGTGGATGCGTGTGCGTGTGTAAGTGTGAATGAGGGAGAGCGTTGTGGACTTTCACAGCCTGTTATTTGTATGCTGCTGTCAAATGAGCTCACAACAAAAAGGAGCAATCAGCAGGCCGTGGCATCGGAGGCTGTGTGGCAAATCGCAACACAAACCGGAGCCTTATTGAATTGTCTTGTCATGTCGCATCACCCCGGCTTTGTGTCTTAAAAAGCAGCTCGTTGCGGCTGCAATGAGGCCAAGTGGGCCATCGCAATCAATTAAGTGCTTTTTTTTGGTCTGTTTGCTTGTTTGCAAAGCCGAACAGGAGCTGCCGTCCCCCGTGGTCAACACAGAAAACAGGATGATATTTGCAGGTAAAAAAAAAAAAAAGGAAGAGGGGGAGACAGATGGCGAGAGATGTGCAGATGACCACTTCAGAGCGCCGAGTAGCTCAACACCTGACATGCAGAAAAATTCCAAGCCTTCAAAACAAATTTCTTCAGCATGCCACTTCAAACTGCTCTCATGGTCTGCTATTATAATGAGTGCCATTATGGCCATCACCTTTCATGAGTGACTCACATCGTGATGACCACTGCTAACTGGATTGCCACTCTACTGAAGTAGGGTAAATACAGGAACAAGTTGCTTTATTTATTTATTCTTTTAACTACAGCAGCTACTGAAAAGAACCCATCAATTATGGCAGTCTTTCTTGACTTTTAAATACATCATTTATTAATTAGTTAACAAAATATTCCTTTTTTGGTGCCATATTTTTATTTCAGGGGGAGATGGATTGATTTTGTGATGATGCATTTCGTTGCTAATGTGAACATTGTTAAACTCTAATTTACAAAAGCGATGGTGAGTTTTCGCTCAAGCCCACGAAGAAACCTCGTCTCTGTCACTGTTTTAACCAGAATGTATTGTTACATCAAATTACTACGCGGCTCCTCTTCACTTATTATTGCCTCTTATCAGGGTGGAAAGTGAGCCGTCTACTGAGAGGCATTTACAGGAGAAAACAGTGATTGCTTCGACTGTTAAATTTTGTCACATTCAAAGCAGGGAAATAATGCAGGCTCATTATAGCACACCTGGGACAAAGAAAATGTAAATACAGAGTAATTTACTTCCCTATTTGCTTATGAGCGTGTGGTTTTTTTTGTGTGTGTACCAACAACACAGTGAATGATGTCAGCAGGATGGTACATTAGCAGCATGCTTCTTTTGCTTTATACGTACAAACATCTAGTTACAGGGTTCTACCATTAGTCAGGTTCCTACTCATATGGAACCTGTCACATGGCTATTACATCATGGAATCTGTCATCGTAGATGCTTTAACTTATTAGTTATGTATTTAACAGGCCAATCATCTGTAACTGATGAATTGCAATCCCTCAGGGATTTGTCTGTCCTTGCAATTTTTCCTTTTTGTGCGACTTAATGTGAATATTTTGTGCATTTTGTAGATGGTGCTGTTGTGAGATTATGTTCTATGCGTTTCTGAAATGCACTTTCCCACAGGGTTCAATTTGTACCATTTGTGGTTTGAAAGGGTGAAATAACTATGTAACCTTGGGTGTATCTAATTGCTTTAGTTTGAGGTGACGTATGAACCAGAAAACACTGCAAACAAGTACAGGCGTCATCATACTTAAGGGACACAACCAACTGAAGTTTCTGCTGCTGGCCAATAATTAGTTCTGCTTTCTGTTCTCGCGTGGCATGAATGCAGTTTAGGACAATAAAGGTGGCAGATTTACAAGTCAAAATTCATAGTAATCTCTGAAAGAAAAGGCCTATAGCTTATTATTGTTGCAGACTCTCTTGCCTGGTCCACCATTAAGAAGATTTTTTATCAAATGTTGCTTAACAGCTAATTAAACTGACAGAAGCCTGATGAGATGACACCCAGCGGTGGACGAGGTATTCAGATCATCTATTTCAACAAAATTAACAATCCCATATTGTGAAATTACTCTCCTACTGTTTTGAAAACTGAACGTTTATTTTGCAACAGTTTTGTGTAATCTTGGCAGTAAAATTGCAGGAATTGACACAATTTGCAAGTCAAGCAAAACAATTGCAATTCTTTTTTAAGATAACCGTTTTCCCCCTTTTGGAAAATTTGGTGTTGCAGCAGCAATAAGACTGCTATCTACTGACCGTCAGCTAAATGCCGAGTTATTTTTGTCGATAAGTTTTGTTTTGTGCCATAATGACTTCAGCAGAGCTTCTGTTGAGGACATTCATTGTGACGATTTTGTGGGAATTTTTGCAAAATTGCAAGGTCTTGAAATTATTGCGGCGATTGGTTGAATCTACTTTATCTTATATTTCCCCAACTTTCTTGGACTGCAACACCGGCTGAGGTTGTGGAAGCTTAAACTTTAGGTTTTCTATTATGGGGTAGTAAACTAACTAGGAGGGTATGCCGAGGTTTTCCTACATCTTGTGTTTTTGGTTTATGGAAAGGCTAAACTCCAAATTCTTTAAATACCAAGTTCCATACAAGACAAGAGAAATTGAAAGCTTAATCGGCTAAACCTAAAAAGGGTTTAGCAATTTGTCATCTTTTCACATGGATTAAATGAGATTTCATTGGTGAGCTTTCAAGTCCATCTTTTTTCCAGTTGGCATTTTCCTTTGCTTCAAGTTTTTCTGTAACAGACAAGGTGGTGGTATTAACCTTATCTTCTAACTCTGAGAAAGACACTCATCTTATTTCCCCAATTTGTGAGCTATTCCTTTAAACGTGATCCTGTTTGCTTATCAGATACACGTGGACCTGCCTACCCACATATCCAGACATTTAAATCGAGACAGTGCACTAAGAGATGTTGGGACGGGGGGGTCATCTCCTTTACCAGCCAGCCAGATTGTATCAGATTGTTTGCTTGCTTCGGGCCCCGTGGTGCCATCAGATAGAATTTGATAAGAGTGTGACAAGCCAAGGCAGCAGAGGTCAGGCCATGATTGCAGCGAGGGCAACAACAGCCCCAGTCACTGTGCTGTGGAGGGAGATTGTTGGGGGTCAGAGGTCACAGATAAAGTGATCAACTTAAGGCAAAACAAAATATGTAGCTGCTTTGGGAGACTTACCACTTCTGAGGCAAATAGCTCGCGTCTGATTCAATTTTACAAATGTGCAGGGAATGGAAAAGTAAGCATGCATTTGACAGACGGGTTTTGTGATGCAACATGACAGCTTTTAACATTCAAGAGTTGTGGAAACCATTTAAATACTGACAAAAGATTTATGCAAGATCGGGCGGCGAGTTCTTATAATTCAAGGCTGTGTTTGTCTTCAATTGCCCTTTTCACAGAATCTTGATGTCACACATTGCAGCAAGGTCAAGGGAGTTGCACTAAGCCAATCCAAACAGAGCCCGTGTCCCTGCCAAGCCGATTCGAGCAATCCCCATTACGCACACATTGTCATGCGTCGCCGCTCAGCTCAAATGAGTTAGAAAGAAAGGAGTGAGAGGAAACATTAGCAGCAGTTGGATAGACCGGATGCATAAAAATATTAGAGAGTGATTTATGGCCCATGTCGATAGTCAGTTCCAGGCAAACAGCGCTATGTAAGCAAAGGGCCTTCCGGCATCTCTATCGACCATTCTGGTACAATGGGTGACAGGGAGAAACTATGAAGCCATAATCTTTCAGCATCAATCAAAGAGACTACAGCAGCAAACTCATTCCCAAAGCCAGTCTTGTCTCTATGCTGACCCCAAACTGCCTAAAAAGATAGAGAAACCCAGATTAGCCTTGAGTTGAAGAACGCTGTCCCTTCATGATGCACTGTTTGGGGCTGTAATGACTCTGTGTGCCCACAAATATGAAATAAAAACATTTCTACAACTGGCTTTTTCCAGGACACTGCAGCAACCCAAAGATATTTGTTCTGAGTGTATGGTAATATTAGCTGATAACAGGGACACGAGTGGAAAATAGTTAGCCAGAGGAGTACACGTCGGCATTTAAAGTATGTTAAACCACTTCTTTCAATTATAATTATCTCAATTGCACTGTTTGGTTCACCGATGACAAATAACCAACAATGACAAGAGGTTTAGGTTGCAACGAGAGCCTGCTGTGTCATTCCGTGTGATCTAATAGAATTTTGAATAGAATCTAAAATAGCAGCAGCCTACATGTCAGTCAGGTTGTTCAGAGGTATAGTCTGCCATTCTACAGCTACAGTAGAACATGCATCATTACGATGTCAAACTGCTTTCAAATGATAGAGCCGCATATAGACAGGTCTGAAGTAGAAGAGGGTTTCTAGCTGCTTGGAAACCGCATTCTGGTTTATGTGTAATGCACTTAGCAATATACTCTTCCTGGGAGCACAACGCTATAACCATTTATTTTTCCCGTAGATTAGAAAAAACTGCTCTGCATTCATATGGAAGCAGAAGTTAAACCGCAAATGAACAATTTAGGATTGGTGTCCTCTACATCCACATTATAGGATGAAGATTTCGTTGCAGCCTGTGGCAGTGCATAAATTATACTGTAGATTTTTGATGAGTGACATTCACTGTGCTACCATTACATTTTGACATTAATGCCTTTGTTCAGAATGCGGTGTGGACATGTGGGGGAAAGACATGCAGTGAAGGTCTGGCCGGCCAGGAGGCAAACTGAGGACTCGCTGCTGACGGCATTTGTGCCCGAGTTGTATCCGCCCTGACCACTCGACTGCCGGGGTGGGTGGGGTAGGAGTAAAGATGAAATTTGCTGTTGAGCTGCACTCAACAACTACAATCTGTATCGATTCAAAATGTCTTTCTTTAGAATTTCCATAAGCTGTGCAAGCGCAGTACTAGATTAGAAGAGTACTCCTTTTAAAAAGATCCACAAAATGTACAGCAGTACTATCTATAGCCAGCAGAATGTGTCAGGATATGTAAATTGCATGCTCTCATTATATAAACGGTTATATACGAGCTCTCCCACCAATGCAAAGTGAAGAGCATAGGTGTTTCTACAGGACGCAGAAGTGCCCTGCTTCAGCACCATGCATGGTGGCGGTGAGTGGGACTTGTCACACAACAGGTACTGTGCAGTCCAATGGCTGCTGGCACAACGGGCTCCCCTGAGCACTTCATGTTGCACCTCGGGGGCAAAAGCCAGAGGCTGGAGATGCTCTGTCCACGACATCAGCTCACCATCAAGGGGGTGGATGGTTTCTTGTAGGACAGATTTCACTTTAGTGCAAGCCCTCTGCCCTGCTACTGCCTTCAGGCTGTAGCAGCCAGCCTCTTTTTTTTTTTTTCTTTTTTTTTTTTTAAACCAGTTTGTTTATTCTGCTTGCCTGCCATTTTGCAGCGCTGCCTATTCTGCACACCACAGTGAATAACAGCCACTGGCTAACACTGATTCGGCACACGAGGTCTTACACCAGTCTCGATAGTTGCTGGTGTGCATGTATGTATAGGCACTTGAAAGGCTGGACCAAGTCCACTTCTTCACCTCATTGCAAGGACTCCACTTTCTTCTTTCTGAAGTCATCCGCTGGTTCCTTCCCCTTGCCGACACTCACTGCAGCATCAAAGGTGCTCTTCCAGAGCTAAAAGACAAAGTTCCCCACTATGTTCAAATATAGCAGCGCCGAGCCTCCTTACCGAGGTAGTAAACATCTTGTAACTTTTGCAGAGGTGCTTCTTTGCAGCTTTAATATCACAAACGCCGCATAGTGTAACTGGTGTATACACTTGTTCGGAGACTTCATGTTAACAGTAAACAGTTATGTTTCACTGTATGTACAAGGAACACAAACTATACATTGCTTATCTCATCTTGTCAGTGCCGCACCGTTACTATGGCAACGTTCTGTAGTCATCCCTTACACACTGTACTTTATTTTCTGTATCCCTCTCTCTCTCTCTTTCTCTCTCTCTCTCTCGCTGTAATTGTCCACCCCTCACAGCCTGGGATGAATCTTGGAGAGGATTTACTGCAGGATCACCAGCCACTGAGAACGACTGTCATTTATTGGACTCTACGGCCTGAGGCCTCGGAAATCTGTGTACAAGCTCGCTCACACCTTTAGCATGCTACTGAACCTAGATACCAACACACACACACACACACACACACACACACGCACACACACACAGAGGCACATCGGTGGATGTCTAGTCAAGAATAGAACTTGGATGTTCCGGGGAAGCAGCGAGTTCAGAGCAGACATTTCAAGCTCAGTCTCACCACAAGGTCACAAGCCTGCAGGCAGCAGCAGCAGCGGCAGCAGCAATAACGGCTCTCCATCTCCCAGCCCCATTTAACTGACTGATGCTTTTTGACATGGCGGAGCAATCGAGCCAGTTAGCCTCTGGGAGGCTTCAATTAGGACCAGGACTTAATGCAGCGGAGAACTTTGCAGAGCCCTGATATGAGGTTACAGCCAGACTCAAATCAATAAGGAGAACATGGTTAAAAGCAGCTGTGCTACGACCAATGTAGATGTGAGGGGGGGAAATGCAGCAACAGAGAGTTTCCTGTTGGTAGCAGATGCGTGTTTTAGTGAGGTTGAATAGTCCCCCAGGTTTCTGAGTAGGAATTTAAACTTGCACGCAATTAGATATTTCTCAGTGAAGTGGTAGTTAGAGGCAAACAGGTGTGTTTGACTGCTTGTATAAGACACGTGTTTGAATCTTAAAAGACACACAAATTGGACATTATTTCAGCTGCACCTGTTGTTGCTGCTGCCCCCGCCACACACACACACACACACACACACACACACACACACACACACACACACACACACACACACACACACACCCACTTTGTTCCAGTGCTCCAGTATGATAATGAAATGAAGGAGCAGGGCTGAGTGACGCGGCCGCTGCACTATTTCACGGTGCCTCCAACAGATCCCTTTCCGTGCAGCCGGAATGCGACTCAGCCAAGGCTCCTATATAACTGCATCTGCCCTACGTACCTGATTTATGGATAAAATCCGTGCGGGTATACACTCCCTCAGGGACCAAGCCTATTTGATTTTGTCAGGGGCAATTAAACAGGGCGCGATGGGCCTCGCAAACTGGAAGATGATGAACTATCACGATGATGGTTTTTATATTATACAGGCTTAGTGATTTTTGATTTGGCTAAAAAAAAATATATATATATATATATCAAAGTGGGAGTTATTTTTGGGAGGGAATGCAAGTATTGCACTTGTTCCACATGTCTGCATCAGCTATATGAATTAATAGCATATATCAAAAGGCTACAGTTCTGTCTGACTTCTTGATTGTTTAGTACAGATTGCATCGCTAAAATCTCCTCCGTTTTTTTTTTCCCCCCATCAAAGCAGTGAGTGGTATTCTGTGCCAGCAAAAACACGGTTTTATGGAGCAGTGGAAAAACAACTTTGAGTCAGGCAGACCTTGAGGTTGGCTGTACATCATTTTCCCCCCACAGTGCGAGTGCATCATTGTCTGGGCTGTAGCAGTCAGAAATGACAACACAGGGTGACACTGAAAGGTCCCAGAGTTCAGTTGCCTGAAAAGTAACTGGGCTGCCTCTGACAGAACGCCACACAGGGGATCTGACAAAACAACAACCTTAAAGCACGACAGATCTCTCAGACACACACACACACACAACAATGGAAATATGCAGATTCTCTTCCACCTCCATCCATCAATCCATCACACACAAACACAGTCTCCCCGGGTGTCATTTAATCTAAAGCACAGCGACAGGAGGGCTTTGTAAAATGCATAAACAATTTATCGGATATGAGAAAAATGAAATGCCAAAACTTTAGATAATGTATTACTTCTTTAAGTTTTTCATTCAGGTCCAGCTTTTTTTTCAAAAAGTAAAGACTTCATGTGTTTTTGTCTTTTACATTTTATCAGAACACAGTTAATATACGAGGGTTTGGATCAAGTAATAATTTATTCCAATTTATAGACTAAATGATTACTTGATTAACCCGAAAAATATGAGAAATCAATCCATATTCAAACAAATCAGTTGTAACTCTAGTGCTGCGTGTTGTTGCATATTTTATTAGCGAAGTTAAGATCCATAGAATGTATCTCCATTTAGCATTTTTTTAGCAATAACAATTTAGCATATTATATGCCTTTGTTAACCTGTTTATATAATAGGTTTCCGTGGTTTGTATCCACTAACTCCAACGGACTGAAAAACCTTAAAGTAGAAAATGATGCACGAGTGAAATCAATCTCTACTGTCTGTATATCTGTGATAACAGCCTCATTTCACTGTCGCTAAGGCAAACCCAACATTTCCTGCTGTTGCTGGTCCACATTAATAGAACTCGAGTAGCAAAACGTTGTGGCTTCTATTGAGAGGCACCCAGCGGAAATGCGAAGTATCGTCACGACAGTCAATTACCGCCGCCGCTGCAAATGTCTTGCATCTTTCGGTCAGCTGATCCGTTTGAAATATTGCAGGGCAGCCGGTCAAAGAGTGCTCGCTGTCACATGATCAGCACGCGTGCCGTTGCCACGGTAACCAATAGTGTCACCAAATCAATAAAGTCTGAAACTGTAGGAATTGCAGCCGTAACCTAACCGACATAACAGCCGAGCGTGTCCTCACACACACACACACACACACACACACTGAGGAGAATACCCGTTTTATGAGCGTGTGCGCTGGAAGTACAAAAGGTGTGGATTCATCCTTTGATACGTGACCGAGGGGAGGAGAGGGTAAAGCGGAAACGTCTCTCCTCATTAGATCCGACTCCCCCATCTCCTTCTGCCGCTGACAGAGACTCATACACTGCCTCCACCAGTCGGCTCTTCTCAGTACGGCATCAGTCCATCCGCGTGAGCAACTCCAGCTCTCCCCCCCCCGGGTCAAAAATCAGTGCATCCGCCTTGATCCGATTGGCCACGCACGTCAGCATCACCTCGTGTGAACGGAGGAGATAAAGGAAGAAAAAAAAAAAAGGTTCGCCGTTTGATGTCTGGCCAAGTGCTGCGGCTTCACAGTTAATGTAAAGTACATTTCCTCCGGGCGTCAACTTATTGTTTCAGCTCCTAATCTTCCCATGACGTCAGCCCCGTCTGCGTCCGCCTCGCGGTTCGTTCCGATCCGCGGCGCCGCTACGACGCGTAAAACGCCCGAGGAAGATTTACCTGCGGATAACACGGAGGGTACCAAAAGTTGGCGATATAAAATTGAGATGAAGGATTATTGAAGCCGTCACGATTTTGGTATTATTTTTGTTTGATCGTTCATTTGTCGGTGACGCAACCGTTTCACGTCTGGGTTGGAACCTGCTGGTCCCCTCGGGCTCCCGCGGGGCCCTCTACAGGATAAAGACGGTACAGATAATGGATGGATCATTAGTCAGTCGCGACAACATTTTACCGACCGGCGTAATTGCAGAAATTGGTTTAAAACCTTAATTGATCTCAGTCGTTCCCTTACTAAGTACCATGTTATCAAAAACGAGGTCCGTGCAATATGCCGATATAAAATGGATGTTGATATACGAGACGAGGCAAGATGATATTGCGATATGGTAATACGGCATCAGTGTTTTCTTTTCCTGGTTGCAAAGGCTGCGTCACGGTACGGTGATATTTACCAACGTTCTGGCTGTTCTGTTATTTGCTTATATATATCAACAATCTCCTCGTATAAACATTTTGCGAAAGCACCGACAGTCATTCCCACAATATTGTTGCAACATCATGTATCAACAAAGTATTTGGTCAAAAGTATCGCGATATCTGATTTTGTCCACGTCACCAAACCCTTATCGAAGCCTGAAAGACGGTATGGCCGAAACTGCAAAAATAAGAACCGAATTCAAAATGTTCTTGGTCCTTGTCCATTGATTCAGCCTAACGGATATCGTTCATTGGATTCTCCGTTTTTAAGTTCATCACGCAGAAAACTTTCTTTTACTTTTTTTTTTTTTTTATATTAGAGGGTTATTTCAGTTTAAATAGCAGGGCAGAGGAGTAAAAAGAGAGCACAATGTGTGAGAAACACGACCAACAGTTTCGAGGACATTCGGGCGTCCTACCTGTAAAAGATGACTCAACCATGTCGCTCTCCTGGCAGCGGAAGGACAGGAGTCTTCATTCCCGAGAGGTAAAGGAAAAAAAAATAATATTCGCTGTACGGTTCTGGATTTAAAAATAATTTCAATGTTTGAATATGGAAAAAAAAAAAAAATGAAAAAAAAAATGTTGTCTTCCTTTGATAGACATGGGCAGATCTTTTGACTTGTCAAAGCAGAGAAGGTACGGGTGTTTGCAATAACATTAACGGTGTCTTACAATGGCAGCGGCCGAACTGAGTTTAGCCAACGTTGATTTCATCGGCTGCACCCGTGCCGTTTCTGCAGCAACGCGTCACGCCGCCTCCGTGAGTACGGGGCACGGCGCCCCCTGTGAGCTCGCGGTTACGACGCGAGAAGCCCCCCCCCCGCGCGCCGCACGCTCGGCGTCCCAAGTCGTTAAAAACACGGTCGCTAAGCAACTGCAACGCGGACGGCGTCTTGAAGCCACAGAGGCCAGCCATTTTGCAAGACGGCGGGGGTCACGTCGCGCAGGGAATGCGACGGCAGAGGCGGGGAACAGACGAAGCCGTCGGAAAGAGCGACATTTTCCTGTTCTGGTGACAAACTGTACGCGACTGTGATCGCAATACATTAGCTTTCGGCGCCCAATGAAAAATAAACCTCAGTGGCCGCTGACGTCGCCGTGAACGTCAGCGAACACGTCATCTCGTGAACAGTTCGTCCCCCGACAGATCGAGTCATTTCTTTTATGGATTACCCGAGTCCGCCACGGAGACGCGTCACGCCAGACGTCACCTCCGCTTTGTGCAGCCGAGCGGCTGACTTTTTACTGCCTGCGCAAAGTTCTCGGGCATCCTTTTTTTTTTTTTTTTTCCTAAAGACGCATTATGGCGAAGCGACGAGCAAATCATTTGGCGCCCACGAGCGCCGCGGCGTTGTTAATCGGCAGACACACACACACACACACACACACATACACACACACACACCCTCTTCTCCCGCACATGCGCGTCCAATTAGTGAAGCGTTAACGTCGGCGACGGAAACTGCTACTGTCACCGTTTTCCAATCGTGGCAGCCGGGGAGCAGTCGCGATCTGTCAAATCACAAACTCTTGTCAGTCTGTCTCGCTAACATAGCAAAGAAGAAATGGCCTCCCCGGGTTGTTGTTGTTTTTTTTTTTTGTTTTTTTTTTTTTACACCTTATAGTTTGTTGGTGGATTTAGAGCAGGGGTGTCAAACATACGGCCCGCGGGCCGGATCCGGCCCGCCAGGGGGTCCAGCTCAGCCCGCCGGATGACTTTGCTAAGTGTGAAAATTACGGAAAGACATAAATTGCATTTCTATGAGAATATGGAGGTTTATGAGTACAAACGTTTTGTAATTTTTTTTTTTTTTTTTTTTTTTTTTTTTTAATCGATCTAGTAATTGCTTCAAAAACAGTGTAAATGCGACGTCTGCTCCGGAGGAAGAATCTGCAGAGGAGAGCCCGGGCAGATAAACAGCGGGCTGATGTCTGAGTTTTTGCTCTTTATGTTTCTGGTTTATTGTAGAAAGACCTTAAAATAGGGTTTATCATCCAAAAGCCTTCACCAATGATTTAAACATAGAGAAATATTGTCGTTATGTATGCGTTATTATGCTATGATTTTACTGGTCAGGCCCACTTGACATCAAAGTGGGCAGTATGTGGCCCCTTAACTAAAATGAGTTTGACACCCCTGATTTAGAGGGATGGGAAACGAGGAAGGCTTAGTCAAAGGTAGAATGGAGGTATATCATTTCATATCCAGTCGGTGCGAACACAGAAAGGCACCGCTACCTCAGAGGATTGTGTCCGGTTAAAATCCCCCCCCCAAACTCCCCCCCCCCCAAAAAAAAAAAAAAAAAAAATCACATTTGAGCCAACAAACAGCAGCATGAATTAAAAATCACAAAGTGTCGCGGATGTAATTGACATGTCGTGTAAAAAGCTGCGTGTGCGTACCACAACTCTGGATTTCCCCAACGCCTTCTCGTACTGTAGCTCATAACCGATGCTCTTTTATGTGGCTACCCTTCACAAATAAAATGGGGCATTCTTTCACTTTCTAAACAGCAGGTTTTCTCGGCATCAAACGCCCCGGCTTTAACATGCTTTCATCAAAGGGCAGACGTAAACAACTGGCAAAGGGAAAACTTTATTTTGGTCCGCCGTGAAAATGGGATTGCATCATTTCTTTTGAAGTTATTTTTTGATATTGATGGCAGTAAAATAAGCCAGCATATCTCTTGGGAGAATTATGGACGGATTGTTTTTTTGTTTTTTTTTTGCACATCCAAGGAACCGGTGAGCATGAAAATTGAAGCATGTAGTCCGTGTAAACACGATCACGTCTGTACACACGACGCACGCCTCGAGGTTATACCCCCAATGTCATCATGTGTCAGAAAAGTGAGCTTACGCTGTGCTTTTTAAGATTATAATTCAATGTGAAAGGATTAAAAAAAAAAAAATAAAAAAAAAAAATAAATATATATATATATATATATATATATATATATATATATATGCACTGCTTCCATGGAAAAAGCAGCACGGAGAGGATGTTGACAGAGTATCAGTGTAGTGCTGGGAGTTGCAGTCGCTTCAATAAGTGTTCCTCTCTTTGGGGTGAATGTCTTGATCAGTGAGAGGGGAGTAACGGGGGAGGCTGGGAAAACAGCTTGTACAGCCGGTATAATCAGCCACAGCTTTGGCAGAGAGTGGCATCGCTTTATTACTTGTCTAAGTAAAGGCATAATTGAACGAGCCGCTTCATCGCGAGAGTGTGCGGCGAACACCCGCAACGCGTCGACGAATCTATCTCAACCGAGATCACCACAAACTTGACGGGGAGGTTGAGGATACTGGACCCTCGCAACCTTGAGATGGACTGGGGGAGGGCTTAAAGCATTTTCTGTCCGATTTAAACTTGCATTCCCCCCCCCACCCCCTCAAAAACAAAAAAAAAACAAACAAAAAAAAAACAGCTTGGAAATGGTGGAAAAATATCACACTTGGCTCCCCCGGGGGGCGGTATTAAATGAAGACACTGAGATCAAACATCCCCTGCACTTTTTTTTTTTTTAATTAGATGCCATTCCACTTGAGCCCACTTGATCTCTTATGTAAAAAAGCCATGTGTTGCAATTAGTTCTGATTTAGTTTGTTTTATTAAAACATAGCCCAGAGGTTGAGAGGAGCGAGTCAGCACATTGATCTTCATCCTGGCATTCTATCCGGAAGTCAAATGTTAAAATCATTACACTGAATAGCAGTTGGACATAAAGGAAAACAACTCCACCTCATTACCTCTCAATAGAATAAATAGTCGCAGCTAGTATGTGGCCAATATTTACAGAACAGTTAAGTACAGTTTCCTACTGATAAATGGAAGAAAAAAAAAAGGGCCAATACAACAAGATATCTCACTCTCTTCTCACCAACTCTAACACGGAGCACTTCAACATTATGGAAACGGGAACAGAAGGGGTTTAATTTCCACAGTGCTTTCTGCATCATTAACAATGGCTTTGATGAATGGTTTACATCCACCCAAAGCCCCACCTGTGAGAATGGTAATAAAGATGATAATTTGTCGAGCTGCAACCGCCTTCAATTCCCGCACGAAAAGAAGAAGAAGAAGAAGAAGAAGAAGAAGAAGAAAAGGAAATAAAAGGCATAGGGAGTTAATTTCCCCTCGCACCTGTGCTAAGGACACCGGTGGTTTAAATATTGTGACTTTCCAATCAGCAAATTTGGTGCCAGTGCAGAAGGCGGCACACGGTGGGCGTGTTCGATCGGGGAAAATAGCCTTGCATCAATTCTCCTGTTTTCTGCCGACCTCGTCGCAGTTTGCAACCCACCCATGTAATCCATCATGGAGACATTAATTATGTACTAAGCTCTTCCAGGACAAAGACTCTAATGAAGGGCCCGTCAACACAGGCTGTTCCCGAAAACAGTGCAGTCATGGAGGTGGGAGGGAGGCTCATGCTGAGCCCCCCCACTTGGACCTTATCTTGAAGAGGAAAGCAAAAAAAACAACAACAGTTCAACTGCATTTTTACCACCTGCACTTGTGATAGCGCTTGCTCAGTGCGCACGTGGAGATGCAAACTCTATTAGTTGCACAGGCCAAAAAGGTTAAAGCTAACTCGCTAGCAATGCTACCAGATTTAATTCATGGTCAAAAGCAAGGGGTGAGTTATTCTTCTGTTTTTGCAACAAATTAGTCATAATTTGGGACTTTCATTTTTACAAATAGGATTCACTAATCTTTAGTCTGTCATACTTCTTAGTTGACAGAGAAACTGCGGCAGCGGTTGCCAGGGAATTGGTTTTGCTTTTCACAATGGAAAAAAAACAACAACTGTCAATTCAAGGAGCTTATATTTCTATAAATTGATTCGGACCAAATTATAAAGCTCTTCCATGATTGTGGCAATTTATGTTGGAAAATGTCATCCCCATTCTTAAACTAGAATCAAAGGACTACATAAATGTTTTTTTTTTAAAAACTTGATTCAAAATTTGACAAAATTATGCAACTGCATTACATCAAAAGCTGGTGAAGCAGTGAGGAGTACCAGCTTTGTGCTTTAACAGCACTTAAATGATCTTTTCTACTGCAGAACCCACCTCAAGACGGGACAGTTGTCGTTGAACGGGGCTTAACGGCAACTTTGAAAAGCTTCATCTTCTGGTTGGTGAAACTCGAAACTTGGTTGCCTTTTTTTTTTTTTAAGTCACCTTATACTTCGAGTTACTAACATAATTGCTCTCAACCAATGAACTGCTCTGGAAAAAGACGAGAGCAATTGACAAGGCTCCAGTCTCGAGGTCACGGAATAAATTCGCAAAAGCCCCCCTGGGCATTCCAGTCATTTACTCGCTGCTTATATTTTCATCATGTTAGTTATCTCCTCATATCCTTGCATGCAACTTTTTACACCCTCATTCCTATAAACAGTCTTTACAATGTCCATTAAAAACTGCTTCCAAAGACCTTGGAAGCAGTTTTGTTCTACTTAAAAAGGCCTTTTGAGAATCACTCGCCTCTCAAAATGCTGTTGTAACAAAATACTGTGCAATTTATTATAGGTATACTTATTATTATAGACAAATAAAAGAAACAAAAAAAACCCCCACATATTTTTGCCAAGAGTGAGAGGAGAAGGTCAATACTACTTCACGACTGTAAAAAGTTAAGCTCAAGCCAGCATGCAATTAGCTTACCTTTGCAGAAAGAGTGTAAGCAGAGAGAAGGCAGTTAGTTAACTAGCCTGGCTGCTGCTCTAAAAACGCCTATCGACAGCTCTTAAGGTCACTAATTAATATCTACTTTCTTTTATCGGTAATAGAATCTCATAAACAAAAGATTTTACGTAACAAAAGGATGCATGCTCAGTGCAGAACTATTTCCTTTAACAACACACATCAACTTTGGTGTGTGTTGAAATTGCAGCATTTGCGTCGCCGTTTCGCCCGTGAAGTTGCTTCTATCCGTGACTCCAGTGGGACCCACAGTCATGTGCCCAAGACATGACATGACAAGTCAGCCAGACAAAGTGCCTCCCGGTCAGCCGGCCAGACTGAGACGCAAGTGTGGAGGCGGCGTGATGGATTGAAGGCAGAGCCAGGACAGGCTGCTGCAGGTCTGCTCTCCATTTCAGCTGGACACCTCGCAGCAGTCGAGGCCCTAAGCCGAGTTCTGTGCCCCGGAGGCACGGAGGGACGGCTCAAGGTGTGAAACTCGAGCCATAACTGAGCCGAGCGGGCTTTTGTTTCATGGCTAATTACCGCTGACTCCTGGCTCTCATCCCCTCCCCTCCCCCCACATCCTCCCCGTTGCTCTCTCTTTCCCCCATCACCCCTCTGCTCCGTCTTGCTGTTCACCAGTGAAAAAGGTATTACTAATGACAGAAGAAGGTTACCCAATTTATCTTCGGGCAAAACCTTTCAGAGCCGGCTCCCCTTGTGTCCCTGCAGAGCAAAGATTGCCAAAGGAAAACATTTTTTAAAAACACAAACACAGCAAACGGCAACAACCAGGGACTTGATCCTGATCCGACTTTGACTCAAACAAAAACAATTCTGGTGTGTGTGTGTTTTTTTTATTACATGTTTTGTTACCGCTCAGGAACTTTAAGATGGGCAGTAACCATCTCAAACCTAATTATTAATTCTGTGATGGGATTTGAATGCTCTTTTAACACTTGCCTGCTTTTGAATGTGATTCATCAGAGGGTGAGAAGAATGACTGAGGGGAAATGGTAGCTTGATGAGAGCTTTGGTTCTTTTGACCCTCTGGAGCTGTTTGGTTGTGGAAAATCTGTTTAGTGTTGGGACTAATTGGTAGATGGATAACCAAGAAGAAATCTTGGAGCTTTCCAGCTTACATGGAGTTTTTTAACAACTTGGTTATAACCAAAGTGAAAACGCACTCTAACGCAACAAATGTTGAAACGCCCCCGAGTATGTTGCTTGAGGCTGTTTAATGCTGCAAAATAGTGTCTGTAAAGTCACTGAGGTGAATCAAAGTAAACATCATTATTCCTTATCAATTTCACCACCTGTCACATAGAACAGGTACATAAAACTGAAATAAATTAGTTGCAGAAGAATCTTAGAATTTTTTTTGGCTCAATTTTAAGATTCAAGCATCTTGTTTGTTTATTCTGTCAGATATAAAAAAGAATTAAAAAAAACACATTTTTCTGAGCAGAAATCCTGGACCTGAGCAGAGAGAGTGCACGTCCAATTTAACATCAAATCTGTCAAATTGGCAGTGGGGAACCTTCAAATGCATCAAAAAAGCCTGCGACAATGAAGCAGTGAGCCAGAAGAGGTGTTTTGAGTGACGGAACATCACTGTCCAAGACCGAAAAAAGGCACAATAGGTCAGGAGAGCAACCAGGTGGGTTTTCATTGACATTGGAGTTGTTGCGCATGGTCACCTAATCGATAAATCGTTGTCCAGGGTCAAACCTTCAATGCCGACTTCTTTTGAGATGTTCTGAGGAGAGGTTGAGGAAAAACCTTCATTGCAAACAAGCTGAACTGTTGCTTGCTGTATTTTAGTGCGGGCATCCCAAGCACTGGTAGCAGTGGCTTTCAGTATTTTCTTTTTTTTTTAAACACAGAAGAGAGCTAAGGTAGGCTAACTGCTTCCTGGGTCCAGCTTCATACTTCACACACAGACATGAAAGTGGTGTAAATATTCAATATATGTTAGCCGGAAAGCATTCCGTATTTCCAAAACTCTATATTTGATATTTAGATTATGTTTCTAACATTAAATAAAGGATACAAGTTAGCTAGGAGAATATGAATGGGGGCTGAAAGAGGAAGTGACTGACGTGTCTATACAAAACAAATGAGGAGCTGGATGTCCGCAGCTGTTAGCGACTAAACTCTGATTAAACAGTTATTTATCAGCAGAGGCCAAAGGAGTTACTCCAAAATTCATCAGCTTTTATCTGCTCTGCCAAGGCCACAGATGTGCAGCCACTAACGCAGACGGATTGGAAAAGGTGGGAGAAAAATCCATGGTGTTCGAGGACATTTTAACATAGATGTCAAAGGTATTGAAGTGGAACATGTTAAAGTCAGCCGTCTTTCATCTCACCTCTTGGTATCATAAAATAAACATTTAATACATGGGGATGTTACACAAAGGGGGGGATTATCAGGTGTGTCATCTGAGGGAGATTTCCTGTGCTGATGTCTTTCTCAGATGCTCTGCTGTCATCGCCTACTCCATCATCCCTGGGCCTTCCTGTTTCACAGCTGCCACCTCAAAGTCCTGATTATAGAAATGCCAAACTATTCAGCATTGCAATTCATCATGACACTCTCCATGTTCTCTGTGGCGACTGCGCCTCCGCCGTCACCTGCGCCGGGGGGGCAGGCTGTCAGTGTTAAACCCACCTCGTGTGTTGACCTTTGTGATATTCATCCCGTTCATTTTTTTCTACCAGTTCCTTTTTGAGGGGATACAAAAGCTACCAATTACCTCTCTTGTGCTGACAACTCAAATACATTCAAGAGATTTATGGCAACAGGGCCATTTTATCTGAAAACGCTGATTGACTGATTTAACAGGTGGAGGCAGCAAACTGTACGGGTGTGTGCTGATGTCACATGAAAAACTGTGGCATGGGGAAATAAACATCCACCGCTCGCTGTTGGTGGTTTTACAAGGGTTTCAGTCTCGTGTGAATGTTCTATGAAATGTGACGGGGCCAATATGGATCTGTCTATATAAAATATACTGAGTGAAATTAATGTTTGTTAATGACGGACGAAGGTAAGGCTTGGGGTCCCTTGAGAAATGACATTTCATAAAAAAAAAAAAAATGTTCAGGCACTTTGACGTAATTGGGAGCTCTAAATCTGTGATCGGCTCGCGCGAGCGCAGACGCACCGTGACGCTTGACATTTGTGGAGGTTTGCCGGATGTGGTACAGTGGAGAAGTGTGGATAACGGGGTAAAAATGAAATCTAATTCTGACCCGCTGACAGAAAAACGCTGGCAAAGATTAGCCCAAGTGCATGAAATGTACTGAAAATTACAGGTTGAAGTGTATGAGCATATGAAACTGAAGGAGCGTTTAATTAGAGGCTTTGCTATTGATTAAGCTGGGCAGAGGTGGGTTTTTCATGAGCTGCTTGGGCTTTTGTGGGGCAATTTATTTTCCAGACGGCAGCAGGCAGAAAGGGGGTCCATCCTGCAGAGAAATTAAGCTGCTGGATGAAGAAATTTAAGATAAGACGAGGAGCCAAGAGGGAAGGGGAGGAGAGAGATGGAACAGAGACAGACAGACACAGTGTAGATAGATTTCTCTCTCTCTCTCTCTCTCTCTCTCCCCCCTGCCCCCCATTTTAATTGATTTAACTTTACAAAAGCAGGGGAGTTAATTCTTATGTAGCCTGACATCTTGGTGAAGAGTTAATAACGTGCAGTGGAGGCACAGGAGCATCAACAGTATATAACTCAGCAGACAATGCGTGAAGCTCGGGGGGGGGGGGGGGGTAATACAAAGTGGAATAACAAACTGAAAACAATGGCTGGTGCAAGAGATCTGCCTAGCAGACGTAAGACTGCGTGTTTGTGATGAGTTGGGGTGGGGTGGGTAGGGGTGGGGTGATCATCTTGGCAGAGCAGTCTCGACAGCTGTAGTGTCTGTGAGCAGAAGCAGTAGCGGCTGCAACATCTGCCTCTGCTGCTGTGCCCTTTAGTGAGCTGAAGATTTGCAAACCCTCCACCACAAGTGTCCCTCTGATAAGCTCAAATGTGAGCAGTGATTTAAATAAGAAGAGTGTGAAATTGCCAAATGCTGCACGAAGAAAAGATGCTCTCTGATTAAAGGTTTAGGATTGCGAATAAGATACGGCTGGGTGGCGTACAGATGCTTTAAGATATATGGATATATTTTCAAAAGAGATGTAGAGTGGAAAATATGCCGTTTACGTTCAGCATAGTTTAGATATAGTTTAATGTTGCATCACGTGAGCTGCAGACTGTCACCCGACCACCCAGAGTAGAGTAGGCACGGCACTGGCTCCGCTCGCAACGGCCGCTGGGGCCTGGGTAACAACAGCAGCTAACGATTTTGGTTTTCATGAGGCGGAGCCGCACTTCCAATTCACACAGCCTCGCCTCCATCACGGCAAATAAATTACGTTTTACTACGTGTGGTCTAATCACTAAAGGAAGCCAAGGGACAACTAAACATAAAGCATACAGCGCGACAGAGAGCAATGCTCACTGCTAAGCTAAAGCAGTGAGCGGATCTGAATGGCTTATAAACTGTGGGATCACTGAGAAAGTTGATAAAGGAAGGAGAGAGCTATGAGTGAGAGCCAGTACACGTTCAATAACACTTGCCTGATATTCATTTTGCAAACAACTGAAGGAGGATTGTCAGAAAGATGCCAATTTTTTTTGTCTAATACAGGCTATTTTCAGTATTTTGTATAATTTTTCATTTACATGTTTTACAGCTGCATATTTTCAAACAGGGAAGGAACCCCTGTCTTTGCGTTCTATTTTTTTTTAACAAACTCTATTTTAATAAAAGTGCTCGAGACATCTCAAAGGTGGCTTTGAATTACAAATAAACATTGAACCCACTTCATAGAAAATACCGAGATACATATCGTCCATCGCCAATTGGCCTAAAAATACCAAGGCGTGGTTTTTGGTCTTTATTGCCCAGCCATGGAAGGAGGGTTTAAAAGAGATTAATAAACACAATACTTGAAACTGAAACCAACAGCAAAGCGTGCTAAAAGGTTTAGCGAAAGATTAATAGTTGCCGATTAGTCGCTCAAAAAAAAAAAGAAGTGACCTTGAAGACAGAGGTAAAGAAAAGGGAAGAAAGGATATTCAATTCAATACAAGGAAGAATCATGAGAATTCGTCAGTCATTGCCAAAGCTCGTGTGTGACAGTATTATGCAGGCAAACTCTGTGAGCAGGAAAAAAAAAAAAAAAAAATACAAGGAAAAAGTATAAACCTTGATGGCTAAAAATACAATGTTCAAAGAGGAAAACAGAGGAGTGCATAAACCAAAGAAGAAATACAAGTTTAGTGTTGAGTCAAATTTTGAGAACTTGGCATATCTGAGCTTTTTTTTATCACTCACAATCTCTGAGGTTATGTTCCTAAATTAGTGCAATGTTTTGATATAAGTGAAAAGTAAGAAAAACAAACTGCCAGACTGATATAACACATTAGACACCGCTGTTGTCCCATTATGAATGCAGCTGACAAATGCTTGTCAAGCTCCTTGTCTCGCATGTAACATTAATAAAAAAAAAGTTCCGTTTTTCTTTTCTTTATTTCCGACCACTTTTTTTTTTTTTTTTATTAAAGAAATAATACATACAAAGAACCAGTTCATTCAGTTTGATGCTTCCTCACTCGTACATGGCCTTGGCCCTCGCCTCCTTTCTCAATTTGCATAAATATGAGGAGTTTAAAATGCCAGAGTGAAATGAAGCCACCTGATGAACTCACCCTAGGTTAGCTGCGAGTTCATTTAGTTTATTAGGTTGGCAGCGAACACAGGCCACCACACTCAAGGTTAGGTATGAGAGACAAGTTGGCTCGCATCTGGCGGATAACTGAACACATATGCAGATATTTGAATACGCCTGTGCACACAGACATCTGAACACAAACAGATGCGCAAGTGTGTGTGCAACACAAACAAAACTGCTTACACACATGCTAATATCAGATTTGTAAATAGAAGGATTTTCTTTTAAATAGCCTCAATCTGGTAAATTAGTTTTTCTGTGCACCCATTGATTCTCAATGCTAACAACGGTGTTTACTTGAGAACTTGAAAGCATTGCACATGCCAAGAGGAATTATTCATTATTTGAAGCATCTGGATGTTATAAGTCACCATTAAACTGCAACCTCCTTTGATTATCATACATTTCTGCCACTCAAACAGCTCTGAGTGTTAATTGCTGTTTAAATTGCAGGATGAAGATAAAGAGTATGAAGCCACCAATTGACATAATAATGTATTTTGCGTCTTCCTGGTGTCCTTTTTTGCTCTTTGTACTTCCAGTTTTTAAGTCCCTGTCGTCACTGCCTCTATGAGTAGGGGTTTGAAATGGGTCGGGCCTTGCCCCAAAGGAGTTCTGGCAAGAATGCTTGAGCAGGAACAGAGCCCAGTTCAGGGACCAGCTCAGTAAAGGGATTTGAGACTCTCAGGCAGCGCTTACTCACAGGTTAGGATTAAAGCCATTGTCGGGGCTTTTGGGTCTGCCGATCTTCGTGGGAGGCTGCGAGGAAGTGCTGCCTGGGAGGCTGAGCTCATGTCAGCAAGTCTCCTTTACAGGAGATTCACCTCCCTTTTAAACCATTGGTAGAAAAGCTGTATTAATCTCCTTGATGGTGTCAGAAAAAGCAGTTTGATAATCATACTAACTAGCAAAAAAGTTTTTGTGTTGGCCTACTCTTTGTCACAATTCAAATCAATGTGTAGGTTTGGTTAGTGTTATCCAGAGTATTAGATGAATTGGCAAATTGACCTACAGAATGACGTTTTTCTTCAAAAGTAACAATGAAGTTAGCTCGGCTAAAATCACTGCACCTTTGTAGCACTCTAATTACAGGAGAGTTTGCATTATGTTCAAGAAAAATAAAGCTGAATGATTTACATATCCAGGTGTCACTTTCCATAAATGTATTGCTTTCGCTGATGCTGTAATTTGCCCCCTTTTACTTAGTTTATGGATCGTCTTAATTATATGCACATAACATTGGTATCTAAAACTTGATGCTATTATATTGCAATAGCTAATAACCTCTCCAATGTTTTACAAGAGTGCAGGCAAGCTTTGTTCTTTCTCACTCTTGATAATTTCAATTGGATTGAGTGAAGCATACACCCATTACATAATTTCCCTTTTAACAGAATGTGGATGCAGATAGACTTCCCTCCTGGCACCATGTAAATACTGCGCTCTGCCTGTTATCCTGTTATATCTCCAAATATGTCCAATTATAGAAGTAAAACAACTTCAGACACACATTTCTTTGTGACTCCAACCAAAGAAATGCCTCAGTGACTCCAGCTGGAGCTGGGTCCTCCATGTGATCTGGATCACAGGATCAGCGTGACAGACGTCATGCGTACAAGCTACCGGCAAGTATAAAACTTCCACAGTGGAGTCCCAGTTTTTTTTTTTTTTTTTTTTTACAGTCGCACAGTCCTGAGCTCACTACCATGACAGACAGCTGTGCTTCAGACAGAATCAAATTGAAATCGTTGACATGGATGAAGGGTGGTATTTCTTCAAGAGTGAATGTAACATTTTTCAAAACTTGCTCTATGGTTTCACACAGGAGACTTCCAGCCACCCACGGATCCACAGGCGCGCGCACACACACACACACACACACACACACACACACACACACTTTACACACATAATACGATCAGCGGTTTTATGTGTATGATGCAGCGCTGGAGGTAGTGTTGGACTGAGTAAACAATAGTGCTATGAAGCTTTAAAAAAAAACAAAAAAAAAACACATCAAGAGTGAGAGTTTGATACAGTCTGGTCATCCAAGTCACGGCACTGAGGAGACAGTGATATCGTTTTTGTGCGAGTACGTGCTTGTGTGGGTGTGTGGGTGTGTTGTAGCATCCACAAGTAAGAAGTAGTAGGCAGAAAAAAATAGCAAGACAAGCTGAAAGAAAGAGCAGAAAAAGGAGGCGTAGGAACTAAGAAGTGCTTGGCTGGTCTACGACGGCCGCTCGCCGCTCCGAGGGACGGCCAATGCGTTTGATCTCGCAGGGAACTTCACAGGGGGAAAGATAACTCCACTACACATCTCAGTAGGGCTCTTCACTCCTCTACAACCTCCATGCATCCGAGAGCGAGAAAGATTGACAAAGGGAGGGGGGAGGGAGACGAACAAACGCTCGAGTATGATTTATGAACACTTCTTTTGCTCCCGTTTTCATCCCTGCCCGCTTCCCTGTTGGGGGGGTAAACAATGCTGCCGACTCCTCGGAGGGAACGCATGTATAGTCCTTCTTTCATTCTGCCTATCTCTCTCATGCACAAAAACACAGTGGGAGAGAAGAGAGCCCTCCTCCGTCTGTACCCAACCCTTCCTCCTCCTCCTCCTCCTCCTCCTCCTTCTCCTCTTGTCTTTTAGCCCAGAGATTTATTTGTGCTGACTTCTTAAAATGTATTCTGAGTGTCACTTGGACAGAGTGGAGGGGCCTAATTGCATTTAACAAAGTGGAAGCAGATCTGTACAAGCGTAAATGGATTGAATGTTTTTTTCTCTCTAGCTTTATTCAATCGTTCCTGTAATGCACCTCTGTCACTTTGTAAAATTCTGTCACTCTGTGTGCTTTCAACATTTTCTTCAATTTATGGATCATTGAGTAGCTTTTGCTGACAATCCTTCGGGGCCATTTAGGGCACATTGTAAACTACCTGAACCTGCTGATTTAAGTTTATTTAGCAACAGCATTTTTACATTTTATTGAATTAGTTGAACCTTCCTTCATGTCACAGCATGAGGTAAATCTTTAATACCTTTACTTCCACAACTACAGTGTTCGATTGTATGCAGAGCAGCAGACGCCCACTCGCAGAGTCTTGTTTCGTACTTTTCATAATGGAAATCGATGTGCTTGATGGCTATTAATTGTATTTGACGATCATATAATTTCATCTCTACAGCTTCTCCAATTTAATCAAGTCTCAAACACAGGCTCTTACTCCAATCATTCAATATCAAATCTATGGCTTGTGGCTTGGGTCCTGGATGGCTCAGTTTATTTATCAGCTATTTACACTGTATGTAAAGGTTGTGGGTTGACTCTCTTCCTAAAGTTGTCATTTTCTTGCCATTTAAGCTGCATTTCTTGTAAAGCTGCTATACATACAGTATAATTATTATTATTATTATTATAGCAACAGCTGATCTGTCCTCACCTCTTCTGCCTTCTCCTTCTAGTTGATCTGATTTATCTGTATGGGAATTGCGCAACGCTTACGTACAATCTGTATCCGTTTGTTTTAAAAAATACCCGTCTTTGGATTTGTACCAGAAGTTCTAAAAATCAAATTTAAAAAAAAATCCAATGTGAGATTGATAAAAAAAAAAGTCTAAATACATGTCAGCAAACACCAATTAAATAGCATTTTTGCATTTCATATTGCATCTTTTTTTTTTTTAATTAAAAGGAGACGGTACATTCATTGGGAAGGGGTTGTTCTGAAGTGCTTGACAGAAAAAAATGACAAAGCAATTGTCAAAAATCCTTGGATATTTTGCAGGTTCTTTTGAAACCGCAGCTCAACATTTCAGCTAAATGCCAGGCTTCTAATATTAGATAATGAAGTAGAATTGACGCAGAAATGCTTAACTTAAAACATCTGTTTGTACATGTATATGTTTATGTATGTATATATATCTGTTTAGTGACGTGACACACTCATCTCTCCTGTTGTTCCAGGACCTGCAATTCCTCACCTGCCCACCGGCTGTCACTGCTGAGTTTCCCGCCTTAGTTCAGCACCAGCCTCCCCCAACTGCTTCTCATGAGCCATTAGCACAGGACAGATGTTTCGATGACCATCTGCCTGCCACGGCCCTGTGGAGTCATTTCCTGGTCTGGTTGCGCTCTCATTTGCAACTGCAATCATGCATTTTTACTTTCACTTCACTTTCACTTCACCTGCTTTGCCTTTGGGGCCCTAGCTCTGTGACACACTTCCTCGTCCGGTCTACCTCCCTTTAACTCCCCTCCCGCGTGACCTTTAAACACTGCACCTTGGCGGTCTCCATCTTGGAGGGAGTCATGCTTCCTTGATAATGACCGTTATCACCGATGTGAGGAGGCAGAGGCAGACGGTGGGCATATATTATAGCGGCGATGCAAATTGAGGGGAGGGACACGAGACGAGAGGAACAGCATGCCTTTGCAGCACAAAACGCAGGTAAACAGAGACGGATTGCCGGTTAAATATAACTGTCAACATGTGGTATTTTAAAAGCTTCCAAGCGCCTCGTCCTGCTGTACCAGTTATTGACAGAGAAGAGTTCTTCATACAATGGCTAACAGTGTGTGACAGGAAGGGTTTTACCCAATATCCAGGATTTAATGGAACTGTCCTCCATGCTTTCAAAGTATGGTGAGCGCTTTTGAAAAGGTTTTGGTTCACAAATATCGGTAACATCAAGATGACTTCCAGAATAAAGTGATGATAGTCTAAACAAAGCTGTAAATGAGGCTGCAATACGGGCAAAAAACAAAACATTTCACAGTATTCTATGCTTTTCTCTCTGCTGCTTCTTGATTGTCAAATCCGCTCTTTACTTTTAGATCATTAGAGAGCACCTGTGAGCTAATGTGACTGACAGTCTTCTAAGTATAATTATAACGCAGAATTACTGCTCACTCAACCTTGAATCAATACCCTTCCCCTCTTGAAACACATTCATCTCTGTAAAAAAAAAAGCAATTAAACACCGACAAATCAAAGACTACATTCTGTGATACACCCCCCCTGTGAAGCCTGCGGTGAGAGGTCAAACACTGAACGACATGAAAGATTAAATGTATCAATGATACATTCAGGCAGGACGATTCAGTCGGGTCCCCTAAATGAGGCGTTGCTGCTTCGTCACGTTGGGGGAACAGATGTGCTGCCAGAGAAGGTGCTGCGCTGCCGCAAAAGGCGCGTATATTTGGCGTGTCAAATGAACAGGTGTTGTGTATAATTCATCTTTGTTCCATATTTCATGTACAGGAGCAGGAGAGTGACATTTTGGAGTCTGCTGGAAGGGTCTTTTACCAGCCTTCAGTATGGTGCACCTCCCCCAGGAGGTCTCGGCAAGATCTTTAGCTGGTTGTGCGCATGGGAGCTATGTGAATACGTGCATGTATGTGCATTCAGATATTTCTGTATGATGTCAGCGATTAACTACCCAAGTGCTGAGGTACTAATTTGGACAATTTCACAGCAAATCTTAATATGGAAAGGGCCTTCAAAAAAAACAGACACACCTCTCGACTAATCAACACTTAAAATGAATTTTTTTATTCCGTCTCAAAGGAACTGCACGAGCCAAAAAAGATGAACATTAAGTAGAATACTAGATTAGTCCACGGAGACAAAGCAATGTATGTGAACCCACAGATGAACCCAGTTTTCAATTTGCTCTTGACATTTTTTTTCCTGTCAAACTGTGACAAACTTGCACTGTTTAAAAAAAGAAAAAGGGGGAAAAAAAGTGAGATGACAAAAATAATGTTTTAAATGGTAAATTTGCTCTTTATATTAGAATTACAGTAGATTCTATTACAACTCAGTCAGCAAAAAGTGATTTAGCTCCACCACTTGAGGGGAAAAGTACAGAATCCCTTTTTTTCCACATAATGGCCAATGTCTCCTTTAACAGAAATAAAGCGAGTCGTTGATCTGTCACTGATGCCTGGAAGGAATTCTGCACCATAATTGTTTCAACTTGGGTAGTAATTCATGTACAGTACAGCTCATATTGGGTTCATTCTATGAGTGTTAGTGGGTTTTTAGTGGGAGTTCTGGTTTTGTAGCAGTCAGAAGTGAAATGGTCAAATTTACTTCTCATTTCAAGAGAAGCACTAAAGCAGAATTTCGATTTTAACTACGGTGTGTTGAAAGCATAGACTATGTTAAAATGGTAGTAGCTTCTGGGTCTGAATCATGAAGCCAATGCGGATGTGCCTTTGGGTGCAACACCAATGAAGGCCGCAAGGGGCTGGCTGCTAAAAGCCTCTGACTCCATAAACTTCCTTTTAATTTCGGTAATGAAATACCAAGTTAATAGATTATTTCCACGAGTCATAATAGTGTCTTTCGCAAAATGTGTTCCTTCTGATTAGTTTTCTGGCAGTTCATCTTAAAACAATCCCATCATGAATTAGACATTAGGTGTCAAAGAGAGGCATGTTTGGGGTGTGTCTGTTTGATTGACAGGCTTGTGGTGCAGTCAGGTTTCTTCTATAGGTGGCCAGGCACAGTGTCCTCGAGTTGCCAATCAGATCAAGTCAGATCCACAACTTGCTCCTCCCCAGCTCATCCAAATATGGTCACTTCTGGCTCCCAAAAACCAAGATGGCGACAACCAAAAATGCCGAACTCAAGGCTTCAAAAACGTCAAACCAATGAGTGACGTCAGAGTAGGTTTCAAACCAACCAACCACTGCATTCAATGGATTTAGTCACTCTTTATACTACATCACCATCAAATCGGAACATCATGGCAGAGAGGTGGAAGGGTACTCCTGTGCATATCTCTGTTTGAGTGATCAAAAAGCCCTATTTAAAGCCTTGGGAATGAGAGCAGGCTGGTTGGAATAGAACAGGACATGGCAGACATTAAAATTGATAGACGCAAAATACAAATTTTAATTTTCTATCTTCTCTCAACTGAGGGAAACTTTGCTGAGCATGAACTCCTTTATATTTTTAGCAACACGTTGGTTTGTATTACTGCTGTTGATGGAATCAGAAGGAGTTTTGCTTTTTGATCCCCTTATGTTTGCAGAACATCTCAAAAAGCAATGAATGTATCCATGTAAAATCAGGAAAAGTTAGTGGCCAGACAACTTTTACAGTAATTAGCCAATCTGTTAACAGTAGATACAGGATTTTTTTTTCCAGTCGTTGCATACCGATGGGTGCAAAACGAATGGAGCAGCCTTTAACCAATTCACACTGACCACCATATTTGTCAGATAAACATGACTGATGATTTCAGACCAAGAACAAAGAACCATGATGTCGCAACATGAGGTTTTTGTAATAGGATTTGCAGTTTATTATGATACGTTGGTTGCAGAAGGGCTGAGGGTAGACATAATGGACCCAGTAATTGGCTGAAACACTTTTTGCACTTTTGGCAATGTGGTAGAGTGGAACAAACTGAAAATTGTATTAAAAATAGGACTTGGGATGGTACATGATTTGTGAATATTTTGATACTTGTAAAAATTTAAAATTACATTATTTTTTACCAGTCTGGTTGTAATGTGTAACTCCCGTCAGAAGGTGGCGGTAATGCACCTAAAAGCAGTCTACCAGCCACCATTTAAACAACATACAGAGAAGAAGAACACGTTGCTGACAGGCTCTGAAGCTTTGCAGGTAAAACTGTGTGATGCTGTGAGATTAGATTCCATGGTGTGAACAGGAGAAACATGCAAAGACAACTACAGCTGTCAAAAAGTTCTGTGTGGAACTTCTTTAAGACGTAGATGGAGATGAGGTGTGAATAGTCAATTAATAATCAAACAATTTCAAATAGTGTTGTTGCTTTAAATGCCCATCCCTAAACTGGACCAGAGTAATCAGCATATCTTAAAAAAAAATAATTTCATTGGTTAAGTTCTACTGATTGCCATCACTACCCCCATTACATGATCCAAAAACTGCTCTCAACTTTTACACCTACAGTCTGGAACAGCTAGAGGAGGTTATATGATCTGCACAAGGGCACTTCAGTGGTAGAGAGAAGGTAGCGCAAATGTGAATCCTTGTTTGCTCTGTAAAACTTTTTGCTAGCTCAACACTCTGCATTTCCAGAGAGTTTATAATGATTATGTCTTAATTGCTTTGTTAACTCTATTCTCACAGAAAACCCAATTCCATTTTGAGAGGATATACTGTCAAATCCCCTATTATGCCACTTGTACGCCTTTATGTTGTGCAGATCCCGCAGTGTGATTTAAATGGGATCAGACAGTTACACAAACAACAATTAAAAGCTTGGTTAAGTTTGTTCTTCCTGATTACCAGTGAAGTTGTATCCTGCATACAAAGCAGCTCCTCCACAACAAATGTTAATGTGCATTTGCGATGATCAAGGCTTCATTCTAAAGCCTCTAGTCCCTCCCACAACACAATACGCTCTCATCCAAGGCCTTTTATGAATAAGGCCAGTCACTTTGCAAAGACAGATGGTAATAATGGAGTCAGGCTGGGACTGCGGGTGTTTGTAGCTGTCTGTTGCTCCTTCATAACAATATATAGTCAAATTAGACGATACATTTTGATTGGTAGACATGAGGAACACAAAAGGCCTGCCAGAGATGTAACACATCATCTGTACGGAAAGGCAAACACGAGACAGTCAGAGCTATCCTTCATGGCTCTGGGCGAGATGGGGCCCTGTGATTGCCTCGCAGGGTGGTGGTGAGGAAGACAAATGAAAACAACCCACTATATCTTAGCGCATGGAGCAACAGTCTTCTGGACAAAACATCTACCGTGCTATCTGTCAAAAAGTTAGATGCTCAGATCGATATGACTCGTATGTACGCGTGTTATGTTCGTAGCTGGAGCCAGAAGGCAATTACCTTAGCCTGGCATAAACACTCAAACGAAAATGAAAAGCTTATCTGGCTCTCTTTGAGTTACAAAAAAAAAAACGTGTTAAAATTATGTTAATTTTTTTTAATTTAACTTCCAGAATATGGAAAAATCTAGACAAAGTTTTAATCCTAAATTGTTGAAAATCTTGATTTCTTGTATTCATATTGCCAACTCATGTATTGTTAATATTTATGTCATCTTTTGCAGTGAGCTGGTTACCTGGTTGGCATTTATGACCCAAAGTCCCAAAACATGCTATCAGCATTTTGATGGTTGTTGCCAAACTCTTCCATCCTCAACATTTATCTGTTCACTCAATGGAAGGTTACACACAACGTGTTTTCACTACGTGAGTGTGTGAATGTGTGGAGAGACAAGCAATCCTTTATTCTGGCTGTGTTAACTCATCCTGGAACTCCTACCTGCTTACTCACTGTGAGAAACAAAGGATAAAAGTGTCAGCTTAATGTCTAACATGTAAATATGCTGTGGGAGGGAAAAATGGCGCAATAATCTCAAAAGAAGCTAAGAATGGTTGTCATAACAACCTACATGGCACTTTTCATGTTAATGCCAAAAAGCACAACATTTTTTAAGATCCCGTTTTAGCCGTTATTTAGTTTGTAGCGTTTGGTTCTTTTTGAGTAGATGATGTTGTGCACTGATTTGTATGAAACAACAACATGGGCTCTATTCTGCGGCTGATGATGCTGCCTGCAAACTGTTCATTAGCTCAGAAAGTGACCCTGGGCCTGGTTTGCCGGTGACTCATCTGTCTGAAATGGAAACGGTACACAAGACTATTCCCATGCTTCACTGAGAGAAGAAAATTACAAAAAGAAAACTCGCGAATCCCAATAAACGCTCCATTTTCAGGCTTTCTCAAATATTGCCCTGCACGTGCTTTGTTCTGCTGTTATGTGGAAATATTGCTGACATATCATTTGAAGGCTTGGAATACTATATTAAACAAACAATGCTTTTCAATTTCTGGAAATGGTACACTGATCGCTTTGTGCGTGGTCAGAATTGAATTTTTCTGAAATGTGATATTTGAACAGACTACATCTCAGTGAAGGCAGAGTGAAGGAAAGAGAGAGCTGCTCATAAATCATTCCTTGACATTGCTGGTTCATTACCCCAAACTCACTTTCTCCAAGCCTCTCTGTCTCTCATCAAAACTCCATAATCCCTGTCAAAGCTGTTTGCATTGTAGGTTAAAAGTGATTCACAAATAGGGGTGTGTGTGTGTGTGTGGGGGGGGGGGGGGGGGGGGTATGGAGGGAGAGGGACGGATGAAGAGGGCTATAATCTCCTCGGCATGGAGCTCTGTTCCACACACTCTTATGATAATTACCTCTTGCTAGCTTTCCCTGGCTCCATACCTTTTTTTTTTTCTTTTTTTTTTATAGGTGCTGGGAGGTTGCAAATGGAACCGACCGGCAAGTAATTATAACGCTCCAAGTGCAGAGAATCACCCCCCCTCTGTGAGCACATGGGAGAGCCGATCACTCGATTTTAGAGGGCTGCCATCAGCCCCGTTTTCACCACAAATGTCAGCTTGATGGATTTAAGTCAAGGTCAAATTTGAAAGTCCTGATTAAAAACTGACTGGTGTTATGGATCAAATGTTGGGAGAACACAAGCAAAACACTGGGTGCAGCTGAGGAGAGTGCAGCGCTGTTTCTACACCAGTGCCACTGCAACCGGAAAACCAGGGACAATAGCTGTGGGTCGGCAGTAAACCATGTCAAGCACAGGATTCTGGTTCATGTGGGTGGAGGACAGGAACAGATGTCACCTGAAGCTGATCAATCCTCAGTGTGTTACAAAAAAAAAAAAAAATACTAGGCTAAGCAAGAAACAGCAACACACATCTGATGTGAATACTCCCAGAGGGACATCTGTAGTGTATTAGCTGCTGGACTATCTGCCAATTCTCCTGCAAAAGTAGTAAGAATATAAAAAGCAGAATAGTCATCATTACATACGCTATTAAACATATTTAACAGGCCAAATATTGGAGTGGTGTCGATCCATTAGTCTAAATGGAATGAAAAAGCAAATAAGACTACTTTCTCAATGTAAAAGGGAAAATGACATAGCCACTGCAGGACACTCACGATCTCAGTTTTGGGTGCATACAGCCTAAACAAATGTGTAATGAACCAAATTAACAGAAAGTAACCCCCTCAGATCACATGGGCTCATCATCATTGGAAACGGGAGTAAACTAATATTATCAAATGAATCGTCTTGTGCTATCGACAACAGATAATTGATCATCATTAAGACAGTAATGTTATTGTAATAAGTGTATCATCAACATATACCGTGTGGTTCTCACTACGAGTACTGATTTTACATTACTACTATAACCATTTCATTAGTTATTATTTTTCATCAGTTAACTGATTAAAAGGTTGCAGTAGTGATATAACTGATCAAAAGATTAGTATAGTGGTATAGTAGTCGTATAAAAGAGGAAAAAGTTACAGTAGTAGTATAGTAAAAGTACAACTCGTAAAAAGATGTAGACAGCATTCCATTCTAGAAAAGATCGGCATGAAACGAATACTTTCGGAAACCGTAATCCATAAGAAACTTTGCAATTTCTGACACATCGCAAGAACTGATGACACACGGGAGCGCATCGTGCTTGAAGAAAAAGTAGAAGAAAGCCGCTCCCGAGGCAGACTGAGGACAAGCTGGATTGACAACATCAAGAAAGGGACCAGCCTCGCTGCCAGAGAAGCAGGAAGTCTGACTGTCGACGAATCGCAGAGGAAGGAAAGTGGTCGCCGAGGCTCGAGTAGAGCATGGCGCATGATGATAATGGTGATGACTATAACCTGAGCTAAACTGGTCACAGTGACAGAAATATAAAGACATTTTTACCGAGTTTGTGCGATTCCAAATCTAGTCCTTTATTAAGTAATGTGCACCTCTGACATGTAGGACTAGAAAGGAGTCTACCAATAACCTACACTACAATTGAATTAATGCAAGGCTATTTCGCTCAGGAGACCTCACCTGGCACTGTAACAGGAAATTTGCAGTGCCCCGTTTATGAAAAGTCCTGTTCATCAAAAAAATCAGAACAGCACCCATTCCTGCTGTTAAAGCTGGGAATTTGTCACTCTGAATCAAGACAGTAGACATTCAAGACAGACTGAGTATAGGAAGCCGCATTTAACAAGTAAACAACATAAGCGTTGATGTGGTAAGGTACACGTAAAACTCAAAAATTAACACAAAAAGGTTAATCAGTCATTTTTGCATGAACAAAGACTAACAACACAAACGGAAATGAACCAACTTGGAATGAGGTACATGCCAGTGGCATTTCAAACTAGTGTGCTTCTCCAGCACTGGCTTTCCTGGCTATAAGTGATTAATCTCCTGGAGATAAAAGCAAACAAATGCTGCCTGGAGAAATGTCTGATGGTAGCTGTCCATGGCGCTGAATTTACCCGCGACTGCTTTCTCTCACTCTCTCTCTCTTCCCCTCACTCTCCGTCTCTCTGTCTGTCAGCCTGTGTCCATCTACCCCGGGCCTGTGTGTAAGCACACGTCGCCAATGTCACTCAAGATTGTCAAAGCAAGGCAGCCGCAACCACCTCCACCGCAGCGGCGACTATAATTTATCAGTCGGGTGAAATATTGGCAATCGCTGTGTGCACAGTGTCAGTGGTTGTGGTCAATATGTCCTTTTTACTGTTTCAATATAAGCATTCGAAGTCTACTAGCAGAAGACGTACGACACCATAGCCATGACCCACCCGGATAGGAGTCAACTCCATTCAGGCCAACATTGGCTTTGCCCATCGAAGACATACATTAAGCCTTCAACTCTCTGCACAGGATTGTAGCAGCTGATGTGATGAAACCTGTGGGAGACAAAAGAGTTGCCGCTGTGCAGTAATTTATAAATACACAGGAATTTGCATGCACACACGCCTGCATTATCACATTAGCACTAAAGCGAACATAATATTATTTTGTTCCTATTTTCTCTTCATAGAGTTGTAGAATGAAATGTCGTAGCACTCAAGAGTTGTCCTTAAACCTACATTGATGGAGTCGTCCTGTGACTTTTAAAAATTTCCAGCACATGGCAATGTGTTTTTTTGTCTTTGTGACAGTTTTCTTTTTTTTTTTTTTTTAAATTGAATTTTACGCAGCGTGCAACACATCCACTGTTGATTTTATCCATACTAATTCATTAACTCCTCAAAGGCTTCACTCTTTTATCTTCCGAGGTTCTGAGGCAAAAGAGGTCCTTTGTTATTTCCCAGGAAATAATCCTTTGTATTCATGGCATGGATGAACAATCATAACTAATGAAGTATTACTTCACACCAAAGAAAAGAGAGAGATGATTTTAATTTAGAATGTGTCAACAGTTTTGGAGAGGCATGTCAAAATGCTGCGGCGGTTTAGAAATTAACAGCGAGCTGGCTACTTTTTGGAGAGCTTTTTTCCCCCCTGCAAAAGCAGAAGCTATCACCTCACTATTACAGACTTCTGCTCTGTGTTCTGGTGCATTTCACACGTCATGGAAAACATGGATGTCTCTAGTGTCTCTTCAAATCTATTACTGTTTCTATTAGTAATTCAATTTCATATTGCTCTAATAGGGATATTTTATGCCTTTATATAATATTCATTTCGCACATTTAAGAGGGGCCCAAGGCTCACAACTGTTTCGCTGATTCGTACAGAGGGTTTCACAGTTTAGAATTCTAATTCTCATTTTCAGTGGACTCATTCAATCCTAAAATGGCCCTCTGCTATATCAACATAAATTAAAGATGGCTGAAAGTCCAGCACTGGGTGCTGGGTTCAGTGTAAGCTATGGAGAGGACATACCGTAAACTCTCACCCACAGTGTTTGAGCCAGTATTGTCTGGTAAGGGGTCAAATTGGGCCAGGTAGTACTTTTCCCATTCTATTTTGTGGTTTTGGTACTTTGCCTTAAAGTGGAGGAACAGACTCCAAAGAATGGTGGGGATTGCCAAGAAGATCTTTGGTGTCCCTATTCCCAACCTGGAATCAAGTCAAAATGTGTCATACACCCGTCAGTCCACAACATACTACTGTGTCAGTGCTGTCAGTGTTTGTTCGACTAGGCATGACAAACCTAATGGGTAGGATTACAAAAACTGTTTTTCGTAAGGGTTAGGCCCTGAAACTACTTGGGGTCAGGGTTGGACATCAAAACTACTCGGGGTCAGGGTTGGACAGAAAAACTACTTGGAGTTAGGGTTGGACACCACTACTTGATTAGGTTTAGGAAAAAAAAAGATTACTTTAAGCAGAGAGCGAACATGAAATTCATGGAGAATCTCACACTAAAGATCTCTCACAAACAATAAACTCAAAGTGACGCTCTATGCCTCTCGCTGCCTTTCTCGCTCCCCTCTCAGCTTTGCATATGACTTTCATATTCCCTTTCATGAATAGCCTTTTTCAATAAATTGAAAAAAGGTTTTATTCTGAGAATGCTTTCCTCTCCGAGTCCCTTTAGGTAACATGAGAAATCAGCACAAAGAATGAGCTCAATTCAATTATCTAGCTCTGTACTCGTGGTGCCAAAGAGCCTTTAACAAATTGAAGATGGCTCGAGCTGATTCAGGTAAATGGACTGAATCTCACTCAAGTATTTAGAGGTGGGGGGAAATAGCAGGGAAAAGACCATATCTTGCTGTTGAGAAGCAGAAGATATAATTTACCATTTAAAGGGATAAACCTTGAGAGGCCTCAACAGCGTTGTGGCAACAACAGTCCCCCTATCGCGGAAGCAGGAGTGAACCCAGCGTTACATTTGTTCCACTCACCTGCTTTGTTGACAATGCAAAAAGACAGCTTTAATGTTGAACCTCGTCTTCGTCCCGTGTCCTACCTCTACTTTAAATGTAGAACCAGAGCCTTTGTCATGGTGAATCAGAAACATTTTGTGAAGGTTGGCTTTAATGCTCAAAACGGTTGCCTCTAAACCCACAGTAAAGGATTTTTCATGGAAAACTCAGAAGAGATACCCACTACCCCTCAAAACACACACACACACACACACACACACACACACACACACACAATCATTTAGCATGTGCCTGGAACGCTATTCATTCTCGTCAACAAAGTGACCTCATTAAAATGAGTGGGCTCTGTGAGCTGCAGTAGATTTTCTTGGTGACAATATATATTTTCCTGTTGTATGGCAGTTGCAAATTTATTTTTGCTTGAAGGATTCATGCATGTATGCATACGCTGTTTAGAGCTACATATGGATGAATGGACGGACATATGCGGGAAGAATTGAGTGGATAAACAGATCAATAAATGAAATTAACGCTTCATGTGTGCACAGATAAATATAAAAGAACAGCGAGGCAGCCGAGCGGATAACACTCTATATCATGTCGGATCCCGTTTGTTGTCAGTGCCCTGTTCCTGTGGGGAGCAATTTGCTGGTTTTCCTCCAGGCTCTGGCAGTAGTGGCAACATCGACACCTCCTCTACCCCCAAAATGAAGAGGCCTCTGCTGGGGAAATAACCTCTCTACTCCTAGATCCCTCATCTCCTGTGCCGTAACCTCCGAAAGCACCTGCCGTGCGGCCATTACCCAGGCGCTAGGGCTTTAAGCAGGGGAAGATGGATCTAGAGGCTGTCCCCAGCAAAAGCTCCGCATATGTATTCTGTATTCCACACCATTACTTGTCTAGCTGACTGCCTAGCCTTCCTGCCTTCTCTTTCTCCGTCACCGCTCCCCTCAACCTCCCCACCCTCTTTTTTTGTTGTTTTGTTTGCTATTGCAGTACGTGGCTGTAAAAAGATATAAATATCTGGAGGCGTGAGCCACATCCAATAAAGCAAACTGATATGAAGGGCTGTGACAGGCGATCACACTATTTGAGGAGTATGGCGGCGATTTATTCGCTCAGTTAAGGTTGGTAAGGCCTTAAAGCAGTCCACTGGAACCAGAAGACAAATGGACACACTGTAGATTTTGGTAAACCATTGCATTGGGGGTAAATGTTACCCTGGTTCCATATTTATTGAACTATTTAAACAGGTTGTCCCTTGACCAGTCCAGTTTCATATTTCTGAACACGTACACAAGATGGATGACCAGCAATGTATGAGAACGAAATAAAAGAGGCATTGAGGGTATGATTTTTGCTTACTCACCTAGAGTCAGTACTAAATGAATACGCAGCTGTCTCGTACAAAATGACTTCCGTCAGCGGGTCAAGTCAGCCAGCTGCAAATATTGTCAGAAGGATTCCTCGTGCAGAAATAAACCGCTAATTGTATAAAACCTTAACAAAACAAGGTACTCATGACGTGCTTTGATTTGCCATGTGGGGCTTTGTTTGGAGGACCCAGCAGGTGGCCTGAAAGAAACCTGAAAGGAAATCACTGCCCTACCTCCCTATCACACATTCAAACCTCTCCGTCGTTTATCTCCCGGCCCCCACAAAACAGCCGCTCTGTGTGCTCAAAGTGTGACACATCAAAACGTACGTTTAAAGGCAGACCTGAACGCCGCTAATCCGAGGAATCTTTAAAGAACTCAAATCTCTAAGCATTTCATGCTGTGACCGTGCTTTGCCCAGTCAGTACAGAGTGTGTGAAGCTGCAAGTTGGGGATAACAATAGCAAATGTCAACATGATGATTGTTATGGCTCGAAAACACGCGTGTTAGTACATTTGTTTTGAGATGGATGTACAGTTTTCAAATTGTGGAATCTCTTGTACTGAGCTCGTAATTCACCTGACTGGCATCAGTGATTCAATAGCACATATCTCAATGTGTATTGGCTTCTCTCCCATCTCGCATGACAGGACATGTCATTGCAAGACACTGCTAGAATTTGAATTATGCATCAGTGGACCTTTGGGGATGATGATAATTGCCATGATCCAAGATTGTTCTGCACTTCACACAGAGAGAGGATCAATATAACTGTAGACCATATCTAATCAGGTAAAAAGACCTGCTGCTGGTTTTACAAATTTGGACTCGTTTACCCACTCAAACAATATTCATATAAAATAAAAATGTCCTCATATTCTACTGTTTATTATTGCTTAGGTGTTCCATTCTAGCGTCCCCTCACTTTTAATGCTAAACGCGTCTGAAACACTACAATGTATAAACGTAAATATGCTGTTCAGACAGAGTGCCTGAAGCAACGTATAAATTAAAGGGCTCACAATGACCCATGAAAGCCAAAGAAATGGAAACAATTATTTGGTCCACATAAGACTCAAAGATAATGAATTTCCTTCAATTCTTTTTTTTTTTTTTTAAATCAAATTCTACATGTCCATTTGACTGGGGAGGCCAACACACAGGCCATGTGCATTTGTCCACAGTATGTTGGGTTGGGGCCTCGCACAAGATATGTTGCACTGTTTACCATCATCCCCCACTCTTCCTCTTCAAGTATCTTTTCACCAGGTCTAATAAAATCAGAAAACAACCGGATAAAATGACAACAGCCAAATCATAGTTCAACTATTCCATGACCATGAACATTATCTTGTAAGGAAATTAAATAACAAGACTACAGCAATGTGTGTTGCTCTCTAAGGCATACTGTTATTTTTCAACTACTAAGTCATGAACCAAAATATTGGACAAAGTCAAAGGGTAACCTGCTGGTACTGCTCAAGGAAAAGTTAAGGACTCCTCAAATTATTTTGGATACATATGCTACGGGACATGAATTGACCAAAATTTGTGAAAACCATTCTGAAGATACAGAGTAAGTGAGAAAATTATTTAAAAAAATTCCTTGGCATCACCAAAGCTATGGGTTCATGAAAGTCCTCAGGGTTCACCCTCTCTCTGATCACCTGCTACCTATGCAGTGGCAACCAATGTCGTAGTTCTCGAGAGATCTCACTAAAAAACAAAAATGTCATCCTTGCAGTGGCTCCAAAGGCAAAGTCAGGAATCATAAAAGTCAGGATTCAGGGTAACAAGAATACCAATAGCATGACTAAACTTTAAACCTTTCAGTTTGTTCCAAACCAAAATAGCACGTGTGAAAGGTGGCTCAGACGAAAGTCCAGACCAAAGGACCGATATTTGGTCTGACCAAAAGAGGTGGTCTTTGTCTGGATGAAACTTAATCATGGTTTTGTTCATGTGCAGCATGAAAAGACTTTCTGGATGTTTCATCCTTTCAGACCAATTACACAAAATTGAGGCAACAAACCACTACTCATTAAAAGAAAGAAGAAGAAAAAAGAACCGGAAATGAAGTAGAACTGAGAATTTAACAATAATATGGTCTAAGAAAGTACTGAAAACTCATCTTGAAAAAAAAAAAAGACTAAAAATGACTAAACTCATTTCTAGAGAGGAAAATAAGTGGTGGTAGTGATGCCATAATTATAATCAAATAGTACCGACCATTTAAATGGAAAAGGCTACCGGACGAATTGCCAACACGCCCAACGTCAGACGCGCGCCGTCTACAAACCAATCAAAGTCAAGTATTGTGACGCAGTGACGAAGTCACGCAAAGTTCACTCGCATTGCACTCACAAAATTGCAGTGTGCAACCGAATGAACCGGATCAAATGTATAAAATGTAACAAAAACATGAACCTCGACACAGACTTTCGGGTGTGAAAACAGCTCGGGTCGGGTGTTTGGCGATTTGTTATTGCTTCCATGAGCCACGGGTTCAGATCGGCGCGAGTGCGAGTAAACGGGCAGCAGCATGACTGAACATGCAGATGCACCGAGCAGCGTCAAAGCTGCAGACAAAAACACTAATGAAGGAAGTCAGGTGGAAAATGTAAGCACAGTAGTGCTAATTGACCTGACAGACACCTCCAGTGTGTCTCACTGGAGATAACCGGTGGCATAGCACTTTGCTCAGCTGAAGTGTGTGTGCGTTGACACTCTTTGTCATTTTGCCATCTGACGGTCTTAGGTCCCCCACCTTTTTCTCTGTCGATTCCCTGTCTTTGCTTCACACCCTCGCACTCTCTAAATATTGCTTCTCCCTTTGTGTCCTTTACTTGTCCATTCATCTGTCATTCAGTGCAGCCCCACTTTCTTTTTCAAACATACTCTCAACTCCACGCACGAACACAAAAACACACACGCACGCACGTGCGCACACACACACACGCACGCACACACACACACACACGCACACAGTTCCATTTCAGAGGTTACCACTCAGATTCAATCCCAGTAGTCCTGTCCCCAAAAAGCCTCCTCCATCAGCGAAACGTAGTGCATATAAGTGGTGCAGTGGATATCAGTGTGTTGGTTGACCCTCTAAAGTGACAAAAAGCACAGCAGCAGCAGCAGCAGCACATAAAAACATCAGCACTCTGGGCCACACTGGAGTGATTCCTGAGCATAGCACAGCGAACCAAAAAGCACTGACAAAGTGTAACAGATGATCTGTTGATTACTTGAATGAACAGGATTTGTGTGCAAGTTTCCCAGGTCATGTTCATAACATTGAATATTCAGAAACGGCATTTTCAAATGACCATCTGTCCTCTCCATTTTTTATTTGTTTTTATTTTTTTACTATGCATATTGTAAGAATCTCCCTCTCAACACGGTGACACTGAGGAATTGCGTATTCCTACGTTTCCATCAGACACCTCTCGGGGCATGGGGGCAATGAGCTAGCAGTAATTGGGTTTGATTTAATGCAGTAATGTATCCAACACAGCTGTCGTGCTAAACAAGCTTGTGCATACAAGTGTCATTTATTTACCTTTGGCATGAATGCGTTATCTCAAATGCATCGCTTCTTTTTTTCCAATTAAAAGCTATGGAGTGCTGCAGTTGTTCATTTGATTTAATTCTACATTATTAACTTGCAGTATAATCATGAATGAAGTTTTTGCTTGATGTGGGTATTTAATAGATGTACGAGAAAACTATGCCGTTTGAATTTGTACATTAGCAAACATTTGCCTGAATGTGGACTTCTTTATAACATAAAAGGAGCTTAATGCATCTAACAAGACATTAAAAGAGTCTCAATCGCACACGGGTCACCGGGGATGATTGGGTAAATAAAACACTTCTCATATTTTATTTAAGTTTCCAAAATGTACTTTTGCTCATAAGTCTGTTCATAAGGAAACACAAACCCATTTGGGGATTTGGCCAACTTTTTCAAAATGTAGGCCACCCCTAAACTAATTGTTTAATTAATCATTGACAAGAAAATTCAAATTTTTATGAAAACGGGCATGCAGGAGGTATTTCATTGCAGCAAATGTGGAGCAGCTTGTCAGCGAGAATAACATCATCCGTGGCCATCCAGAACCATTAGGAAGTCCAAACCCATCTGTGTGTCTCCCTTGTGAGCTGCCATGTTAAAGAATACATGTCTCCGACACAGTGGACTGTCATGTCAAGACGGATACCAGCATCAGACGGAGAAATGGAGTAAAGTGAGAGTAGCCACACAAATAGGTAGAAAAACAGGCATTTCACTTGACATCTTTATCTAATCTGGACCACAAACATGGAAAACAATCGTGCTCCGTCTGCCTTCATACTTCATGGCCGTTTGTTTGTAGTTACACGTTGCACTATTTTGACAGGACCTTAACGTGATAGGACACTACGCTGGTGTAAATGCATGCGGATATGGTACGGGCTGCCACATTACTGTTCATACTGTATACACGCATAAATGCACAAACAAACACAAACACAGTGACTGCGGCTACTCTCGGCTGGGCGCCTTAATACCTGCTCAACCTTGTAAATCAATGCATGAACAGAATTTCATTTTCATATTTCACGTTCTGATCGGTCAGGTGCCCCAAAGCACAAACACCTCCAATCTAACTCACAAAACAGGTGCATAAATCATGCAGTGACCTTTTTGTGTTGGAACAAGCAGAGGACATGCAGTAGCTTTAGTTGTCCCAGGGCGTAACTTGTCACTGTGCGTGTGGCTGGTGTGTATATTAACCACACCAAAGAATATGTTTTCAAGTCAAGTTTCATGTAAACAATAAAGCAAGCATGCAGTCAATAATGTATACAATATGGAATTATTTTCGGTGACCAGATCATATATTTAAGTCTCTGTATGAGCTTTGCTTCCCAAATTGATAAAGAGCTGTTATAACCCTGGTGTTTGGGGGTTAAATTTATGCTGCCAAAAGTTAGTGATGAAACTGATGCACTGCAGCTACTTATTGGTATTTGTAATGTCTGATGTAATTATGCACCAACCAACAGTGACGTCTCCCATTGGTTTGTGAACGGCCGCTATGAAGCCTCGAGTTCAGATAATGGCCAACGGCATCTTGCTAATTGGATCTGACTCGATCTAATCGGAAACCTGACGATACTACATCCCGTCCACCGATAGCGGAAACCTGACTGCACCACACGCCTGTCAATCAAACAGACATGCCCTCAAAACATGGCTTTTCGAGGCTTATTTTCAGATAAACCGCCAGAAAACAAATTAGGAGGAGTAACTTTAACTAGCAAAACTGAGATAACTTGTGGAAAAAAATGTATTGACTTTGAATTTTATGAGAGAAGTTAAACAGAAGTCTACAAAGCCGGACGCTTCTTGGAGTCAACCCTTAGTGGCCATCGGTGGTATTGCAGCTTAAGGACCTTCCGCATCAGCCTAATTTTTCAGACCCGGAAGCTACGTCCATTTTTGTATACAGATTTTGAATGTAATACATGTTATAGTGTTTGTTGGGTTAACCTTGTATGTGTTTGTTATTTAATTAAAACAGCATAAAGTTTGGGGAAGAAAGAACAAATTTGGAAGAATACTCTGGAAGCCGGAGAGTAACAACAATTTGGGCGTTTAAAGCGATAATATGTAACCTTTAAAATCAGGAATGACATTTAGGGCAGAATTACAACCTACTGTTCGAGCTCTATAAAAATACAGTTTTGATGTTTTTTTCTTTGTGCGCATCTTTCATATTCTTTCACATTATTTAGAAATGGACACATAATTAGCTTCTTCCTCTCCCTATACTTATTTTGTTTTATTGATAATTTTTCCTTTTTAACCATTTCAACTCTAAAATCCAATAACACCACGCTGAAAATGGTTGTTCAGCGTCACTCTGTGGCCACCTTTGTTTAACAACAATAGATGTGCAGCACAATGAATGTCATCCAGCCCTGACGATTACAAATCCTACTTTCATCATTACATTCGTGTACGAACAGCTTTAAAGGTCTGTTAGGAAAAGTAGGGATTTTGACACGAACAAACATCCAATGATGTCTGAATGAAAAACCTTCACAATCTGTTTATGATAATGTTGTGATAGCAACACAAAGGCCCTACAAATGTACCTCCTTAATGAGCTTCTAACACATGATTACATAATAATCAGGAAGGATTTGGTTGGAAGGTGACATCGTGGGTTTACTGTATGTGTGCCAATTAGCAACAGGTAACTGTCAATCAGATTTGATCTGAAAGTGTTAAAATGTTATTGAATAACACTTGTTTTCAAGCTTAATGTATCGTCTCATTGTTGTTTATTAGGTCGTCAACATGGGAGATTTGTGTTGCGTTCAGCGGATTTCAAAAACATTGATTTTCTGCCTGCGTCTTGAAATTTTAAACATGAAAAGTAATAGTAAAATAATACATTTAGAAAATTTGAGTTGATCAGTTAATTTGTATGATGCAAAAGTGGATTCACTTATCATCTAATAGAAACTGTGAAAACCTTTACTTCCACGGGAAGTGTTGTGTATAGTTAAGATTGCATCAAAACATATCAATTATAGTTATTTATAATCCCCCCCCCCCCAAAGTCATTTTCCCTTTGACACAGAGTCAAAACTCTCTTCATTATCTGTCCAATCACTTCATTAAAACCTTTGAGAAATCAAGAGTCGAAGACAATGCAATGCAATCAAAGTGATGGGCTGACGTAAGAGGGGAGCCACCGTTCTCAGACGACACCAAACCAAACAGCTAATTCCCCCCTGCTGATTATGTAAATACCACTAGATCCCAATCTCAAAACACCATTAATCATGTCCGTATGGTTGGACTGGGTGTTATTTCAATTTCCTTGTGAGGGGCTCATTTGAGAAGCAAAGCTAATCAATTGTGTCTCATTATCGTGGCATAGATCTATGTCTGTGGCACTGTACACTGAACATATATTGACAAAAGACTGATACTTAAGCAATTCAGTGCCAAGGGAGAACATCAGGAGTCTGGAATACCACTGGGCTAATGTGACTTCCTGTGTCAATCGCACTGATGGTTAAGTTTTTTTTTTTTTTTTTTTTATCAAACAAGAGCTTATTATAGATGTAAATCCAGCCTCAACAGTTCAGTGAGATAACATCAGCATGCTAACAGGCATTGGTAAATGATATTTAACATGCTCGTGGTTTTAGCTTGCTGTGCTAGCGTACTTACATTTGCACCAAACGTGCAGCAGAGACTCATGGGAACGTCATTACTTAAGGACGAGGAAAGTAGTGGAGCTTGAAAAAGCTAAATGTATAATAAACTGAGTAACATGCAGTCTTTGTGCCTTTTAAACACACACACACACACACACACACATATATTGACATAAAGTGGAAATACAATTGCACACGAGGGATGGTGACTGCACGATTGCAAATGTGCGCGTAAACAAGACATTTGCTTTCTCTGCCATTAATCTCACATTTATAATCATCCGCAACTATCAGTACAGGAATAAACAGACATCCCTTTTGTCTACTTGAATTTCTAGTCTATTTGTTGTGGAATTTCTGCTCCAGCACGATTGTACATGAACCAGCTTCCAGTTGTGCACTGGATTATCATCTGTTGACACATTTATAGTCCTTCATGTTCCCTGCTGTCATTTTAAAATGAAGAAACCTATTTTCCCTGAGATTCGTACTGTCCCTAAACACTCAAGCTGGAATACATACGTGTATGAGCGGCACATCAATCATCACAGCAATAGCCAGAACTGGCTGTTTAAATTAGTCAAGGAAATAAACAGCATGTGGCACCAATACTAATGAAACTTTCACCTCTCACTTGTGCTGGTATTTTAATTATAAACTGTTGTGTGGCATGCTTTTAATGACTCGCTTTTAATAGAAAGCGCAAATTAATTGTGTACATCTTGCTGCCATGCCACATTGAAATAGTCCCGGGAATTGGAATAATGAAGAATCAATGGAGCAACATATTGGATGTAGAAGTTCATCAGTGTGGTTGTAATCAAGGAACGGGCTTGCTGCTTATGGATTCATGTCATGACGAAGGAGATGGGGGGCCAGGCTTGTGGTTTTTTTTGTTTTGTTTTGTTTTATAGAATGTGTACTGTATGTGTTTGTACACCTGGTTGGAAGTGTGTACATTTGAGTATTTTACATTCTCTAATGATACCCTGTGGTGAACCATGACAACAACAAAAAAAGACGCTTTTTCGAACAACGTCTCTTTACAATTACACTGTTAATGAAAAGTAGACTGCAGCTTCAAAGTCAAAGCAAGTGCAGCGTCTAGACACATGCTAAGAGAGACTCAAATTATTTGCATTTTGTGCCACTCGGCCCGGCAGGAGGCACATTTGGGGCTTGTTCTGCCCGACATGTCAACCCTGTTCCTGGGCTCCAATTGCTTTGCGTCCACTCTCTTGTGAGGGACAGCAATCCCACTTTTAAATTAACATGCAATCCACTTTGAATTGCCTTCTATGAAAATAACATGAGAGGCGAAGACGGGGGAGATGGACTAATTTAAAAGCCGGCTGGGAAAAAAGCGATTGGTGACACTGATGGAGGAAACAGGAGTTGGAGTGGAGGGCGGAGAAGAGAAGAAAGGAGATGGGGGTCCTTTGAAAAAGCATGCGGCTGGTGGGAGGAGATACATCTTTGTAGTGTGTATCCATATTTAAAATCGTGTATAAACAGCAAAGGCTCCTGTGCTTATCAAGGTGAGCTATCCCCTGCTCCATATTTTTCCCCTCCAACAGACTGTGACAGATCATATTAGTGGGTGTCTGCTGCCTCTCATTTCACACCACAACCTGTGCGGCGATTGGATTTTGTGCGATTTAGAGTCAGGAAGTGGTCAGACGGTGAGACAGTGGGGGAAGTCAGCAACAGTGCAGTTGGTGCTTTTGAGATATGTGATCTGACAGGCGTAAGGCGCGCGCGCGCGTGTGTGTGTGTGTGTGTGTGTGCGTGTGTGCGGGGGTGGGGGGTTGTGTTGCCGACGTGTGAGGCGCATGTGTTTAGGACACAACGGTGTGTGCACTTAACTCATAGGCATATCATCAGGCTCCTGCTGGTGACAAGGTGTTTGTTGCCCACAGCTCCAGCTGCAGGGACATGTGGCATGATGGGAGCTGGCTGACAAACGGTGGGTAGCCAGGTGTCGGGAGGGGAAAAATGCAGCGGGGCAGTCATATCGGCGTGCAGGCAAAAGCCAAAGTCAGATCGGATTCCTCTAAGCAGGGGAGGAACATTTACATTCACAGCAGCCCGCTGCCCTGACCACAACCTGCCGGGGAAGTTCTCGGTAGAGCACAGATCTGAAATGTTGCGCTGGAAAGCAGTCAGTCATTCTGAAGAGCCACTTTCATAGACGCGTCTTTGAATTGCTTTGGACATTTCTGCTACGGTGAAAAGATGCCATGTGACAGCCTCGTGATGAAATGAATTACCTCACCTCTTGCTTTATTGGTAACGCCAGAAAATAAGCGACATCACACACATTACATAGTCTGAAAATGCTACACCCGAGGTGTAAGTGACACACCATTGTTATTATTGAGAACTGAACCCTGGTTGTAACATAAAGTTAATTTATTTTTTAGATATACGTCGCTCAGTCGTGCTTTATTGAAGGAAATAAATCACATTAAATGTTAAAGTCAGCAACCGTATTATTTTGAAAAGTAGTTGTCCCGAAATAAAAGGTTGTAGTTTGCATGTTTGCTGATGTGCCTGTAATCCCGTTTCATGCTCTCCTGGAGAGGAGTCGCACCAACATCCCCAGGCATGACAATCCCACCTACAGGAGTATATCAGCAACCTCCGCAACACCAGTATGACTGATGTGTTTATGCATTCTCTTATCATATTTACCCCTCAGTATCCTCACTGCAGACTACTCAACATTTACAGGAAATGATTCATAAACCATCCAGAACATTGGTGCATTATTTGAAGTGTGGGGGCAGCTTTGCTGCCGCTGCGACATTTTTCTTCATACAGCCGCATAATGTCTATAAACCTCCATCCAGGATGTGAGGAAATAACAATAATCTAGTTTGAGGAATGTGTGGCACAGTTTTGGACAGTCGACTTACCTCTCCCGCAGTGGGCCCCTAAATGCTCAAGGGGAGGGGGGAGGAGGAGGGAGAATTCAATCACACACCTACACACTCCCACTGCAGTGAAATCAAGAAATAAATGGCAGTCTGCTAGTCATCCCTTACCTCATGATAAGTGTGACTTTCAGTGGCACTTGATAGCCCCAAAATGTACAGCGGAGAGGTCAGCTTTCAGAGAGAGATGCAATGATTTAAGAGATATCGGTGAAAGTCGAGGCGACGGCCTTTCTCTCTCAGTGCACTTGATGCATGCGCGTACTCGGAACGAAAGAAAGATAGCAGGAAGTGTGAGATGGAGGTGGGACGAAATAAAGAAGTGGGGGGTGGGGTGGGGGGGGGAGGGGCGGGGGGTTGTCTATTGATACTGCTGCAAATTGTCCCTTCGCCAGCTCTGACAAAAATGGATGATTTTTAGTAAGAGCCTTGGCTTTGTATCTTCCATCTCATATTTCTCTACTCACAGTAGAAGGCCATCTTTGTAGCGGTCATAGAAAGGCAGTGTTGTGCTGCTCTTATTTTAAAAGGAAAGGGATAGAAGGGGGTGTCTGTGGTTTAAAAATGGAAGACTACGTCTGAAGTCTTTTTTGTTCAGTATGAAAGAGAAAATATTCTCATTGATTTGACACATCTGTCGCTGCTCAAATCACAGGTGTGATAAGAAATGACTAACCAAATCATGTCCCTGAAATGGTTAACAGCCTCTGAAAGCAACATATCACAAATTGTTTTAGTACCCGTTCAAAAAAATATCACACTGACATTGTCAGTACCACAAACTCAGGACAAGACGTATGTAATGCACTAGTGTCGCACAATGGGCGCGGTCACCTAAAAAAAAAAAAGATTTCTCGGTTTTAGTCATGATAGTTTCGTGCGCAAATTAGAAAAAAAAATAGAAAATGCCACCAATATACATAATGATTTTTGATTTGAGTTAATAGAAGAATGTGCGTCTCACAACATATTATTCTTATATACACACCGATGTTTATCTTTTGTTGTCAACAAATCCAATGAAAAAAACAAAACCAACAAAATGTTAACCTTTGGTAGTAATCCTTAAACCCTCTGGCTCCTAATAAAGATGAGAATCTTTAAAAAAAAAAAAAAAAAAAAAAAAAGACATCACAAGCCTACAGTATAGTTATATTTTTGTATGGAGTAAGTTGGTCATTGCAGTTTGAAGCAAATGTTACTCGAACAGCAGCATTAGCAGCAGATTATTGCTATAATTACCAGCGAGTATTTTTGACACCAGGGCAGTTTACTCAAAACTGGTGATAGCCATGGAATTGTAAGAACACATAACCCTGTGAAACAGTATTACTTATTTCTGTGTTTCGCAGCCAAAAGCCCCTTTTTCCTTTTACTTTTCATCCCCTGCTCAGAGCATTAGTGTGTGGAAGGATGTTTTCACCCTCCACACGATAGCACAACTCGCACAAACCATTCACAATTCTCTTTCTTCCACCCGGGAATCTAAGCCATACTTGTACTGTTGTACTCGCAGCCTGCGACCTCTGATCCCCACCCGCCGCATCTCCTCGTTCCCTGGGGAGTCTCTTACAGCTCGGCTTCTTTTTGTGCTACACGTTCCTCCACACATGCTATTGACAGGCTCCACAAACCACCGCCCAACAAAATAGCCCACCGCTCTCTGCTCGGTGTTAGGCCTGTGGGATTGCCATCGGAGAACGAACAGGGGGACAACTCGAGTCTCGTGTTGGCCAATAATGTACTTTCTCTGCCATCTGTCACCTCCATTTCTGAGAAAACAACAGGAGTAAAAAGCAGAAGTTGGATTTGTTGCTTCCAATGATGGATAATGGGTGATAACGTCGTCTTGGCAACTGTTCTGCAGCGTACACATGCCATAAGGATCTCCAGTACAAGCTATTCTTACTCTAAGTCTGTTATTGGCAGTCTGTCACTGTAGACATCCTCCTATACCTCAAGCTGACAATAGAGTAAATAGATCACATGATAAAGGCGATGTACGGTATGTTTCTCTGCTGCTACTGCCAACACAAGAGTTCATCCTCAACTGGAAAAAAACTAACTTAATATCTGAGGATTTGATTGGATAAATAGAAATCAACGTCTTCCTCTGTCTGCCATCTGCTAAACAGGTGACACCTGTCTACACAGCGATTCACATTTCATGTGCTTTAAGAAGGCAGAAGGCATCGGAGACCTGGACTTACAAATAAAAACTACATTTAAGAAGTCTTCCATGAGAAGTGACTTTTAGGTTGTAGCACTCTGAGGCACTGTTATTTATTTTAACAACAAAGAAAACCGCGTATTACAGTGGAAAGCTAGTAAAAAGTCATGTAAGGGCAGGCATCTAAAATAATCTCCTTGTTATATCCCAGACGTCTTTGCTGCCCTGACTTCCTCTGCTCTGGAGTTGTGTTTGCAGACTGTAAATATCCGCAGCTAACTGAATCCGTGATTTACAAATGAGGAGGAAAATATGAATTATAAAAAACCTCAAGAACCCGCACAGCTCCACAGGTAATACTCTTGTCCACACAAGAAAATATGCTGTTATTCTCGGTTTTGTATTTTCAACATCGTTTTTAAATGATTTTCTACACTCGGCATAAAACCGTCATAAAAAACGTCTTGTCAGTCATTTTATTTCAGTAATTTTCAGTCATTACTCCACAGAAATCACCTTTCATTTAAATACACCCTCTTTCACAACAGACATTATATTTGAGGTGAATTATGACAGACTACAGTATGAACTATTTAAAAACATCAGTTTTAACATGAACACATTTTAATGTTTAAGATATTCCACTGCTGCGGCAAATTTTCACCTTATTTTGAATGTCACACCAAATGATGAGGAGGAATTACCTCGTGTAGATTTTATCCTTTTAATATAAAACTTAAAAAGAGCAACAGATTGTGGTGAACATAGCTATTAAAAAAAAAAAAAAAAAAAAATCACCAGTCCCTTCCAAATTATCATCTTCAAATTGCCAAACATGGTGGACACATTTTAAACATAACACATTTACGTTAGGTTAATGCTCGTATAACATTTGAAAATTATGTCATGACAACATTATAAATTAGTAAAATAGAACAAAAATATTTATATATTTTGTGGTTATCTATTTGAACCTGGATTTATTCAGGTGGTAATGAGGATAGATAGAGTCTGGACAGTCACCATGTGAGGATTTTGATGAAAATAACATAGATTTTAACTTATTGAAACACTAGTACACTGTACTAATAGATTATCACTGGAAAAGCAGAAACATTTTTAATCTTAAAAAAAAAAAAAAAAAAATAGTTAAATGATCCCCTAACAGGTAGAATTGCAAGTCACGCCATCTACCCAAATACAAAGACAGCACTTCCAAAAGACAAACTGTCAAACAGCCATACATTTCGGGCAAATCAAAACGGACGAGCCAAAGCAGAACATTTAGCCTCCTGTGGCTCCGCCCGCCTCAGAGAAATCAGTCACGGCCAACTACGGTAATGCTTGAGGGACTGCCTGCTGTCAGGCTGAGATGAGCACTCAGAGAGTTTCTACCACAGGTTCCATGTGTTCTGACTTGCTGTACCCAAAATGAGCTTTTAGCTGCCTGCCTGTCAGAAGGAAAAAAAAAAAAAAAAGAGAGGACCAGAACACCCTGTTTGGAACTGACAAAACAGGCCCGCCGAGCAGGAGAGGAGAGTGCCACAGCAGAAATCTGGACAATAATGACACAGACACAGATGAGTTCTTCAAAGGTACTGGAAATCTTTTGACTTCTTAAGCCATTACTTTTCTTGCACCGAAGAAAAAGGACACTCTAAAATACCTTTTTTGTTTTGTTTTTGTAATTATGAAATATGAAACAAATTTCCTTGTATAACATATAGAGTTTGGTCAACACTTCATAAATGTCCTACAAGACCATAATGACCCACGTGAACATTTTCTGATCTGTCCCGTCTATGAATTCCATGGTGTCCGTGATCAAAAGCAACTCAAATTACTTGTCAAGGAAGGACTGGAGTGTGCTGCCCTGCTAGCATACCAACGTATAACGACAACAGGGTGCTCATGTATAGCAGGTGTACTGTTTTTCATGTTGTTTGATGTTTAGTATCAAAGTTAATACTAAACATAAAGTCATAAGTCAAAGTAAAAAAAAAAAATGTGCCAATTAAAATTTCGACCCGATGATGGTGCAAGATAGAAAGTGAACCGATTACCAGAAATGGTACAATTCATCCAGAGCAACACATGGACGTATGTACCAAACCTAATGGTAATACTCCACACGTTTCTCTCAAAACCATGAATGTTAACCCCACTGTGACACTCCATGTCACACTGCGAGATATTTCTCAAAATTTTGACCGCATGATCACAACAGAGGAAAAGCCAGAGGATCACCAAAGTGTGTCGGATTGCACCTCCGAGGACAAGCTGATTACTGTTCAAAACATTCAGTCTGACTGTCCAACAGACTGCCTGACAGAGCGAACGACTGACCGCGGTGACATGCAGCCGGCGTAACTAAAAAAATAACGTATACATCTCATCTGGCCTGGGAATGCTTTAGGAACCCCCAGGATGAGCTGGAAACGGTTGCCGGGGAGAGGGAAGTCTGGGCTAACTTGTTTGACCTGCTGCCACCGTTGACGTCCGCGAAAACACGGAAGAAATTGAATGGATGAATGAATGGTTGGTTAGGAACCATGGCCTCCAAAGTCTTTCACGCTCATCAAACGCTGCTGATTCTGCACACCTATTTGCTTCTGTACGGCAGCAGTGATTTCCAAAATGACCACAAGAAGTGATTTGTTGGGGAAACTGTACTTTGATTATATTTTCACTTGACAGCTGCAAATAACTGAATCTGAAGCCTTTCATTACATCAAGGGACATCTGTGTTCTGATGGCTTCTTCCCTCCCCCCCCCCACCACATCTGCCTTGTCAGCCTCGGTGCTATGTAATGTTATTGCGGTGAAGATAAGCTTGTATAGCGCTTCTGTCACCACAGCCGTACCACAACTGCCAGGGAAAAAATAACAACCTGTGAAAATTCTGTGGTAGAGCTGTTAATACTACATCATATCTGTATATCTATATGTATATGTATCCTCAGTCCAGTCATAGAGTTATTTAGCTTCTCTTGAATGCAGGTTGATCATCAGAAGACTGAAAGACAAAGAGGACTTGCATTTACATCAGATTATCAACCCACTAGCGGTTGATTTTTTTTTTTTGTTGCAATGATCACATTGTAAAAATGCAAAATCCCCATCTAGCCCATAGAACTATACTGCTATATCATATATTTGCAATATATTTGCATGTATATCCACATAAATAGTTGTGTATCACTCCGATATTTACCTCTGAACAACATTATGAAAACCTGACAACTATATTTCAAAATCATCACCAGTCTGAAACCGACAGATTCTGCAGATTTCCACATCAACCCACCCGAAGAGGACTCGTGCAGTACGTAGGAGTTCAACACAGAATCACCAAAGAGGATTCAACCACATTAAACGACACTGAGAAACATGCATATGCCTTGGAACAAGACATTCCCCGGCTGACTCATAAAAGTATTTAATTATTGAATACTCCTTGTACATACTGTTCAAACAGCTGTACTGAATTCGCATAAGCTTAAGACAATGTCTTCCCTGACAATTCTATTATTGTAATCAGGACATTTTCAAATTAATAAGCAAAGATTAAAAACAATAAAGACAGAAGCAGAGACTGGAACCCCTGTTGTTTTTGATAAAAGCCAAGTTGTACAGAATTCATTCTAATGAAGGCAAATGAACAAGCGCCTGTTCGCTTTGTGATGTGCATGAAAATAGCTCGAATACTTCCACGAAATAAAGTCGGGCATATAATTAATGGCAAAAAAAAAAAAAAAAATGTACTCCTTTTTTTTCGCCCCCCATTTCATGATAGTTGAAACGTTAACAGAAGTATTGGTAATGAGCTCCAAATGGCCAATGAGGCCATTTGGAGTTGAAAGAAAAAAAAAAAAAAAAAAAAAGAAAAGAGTCAGTGACATGGCCAGTAGCCGCCGCCAGGTAAAAGCCTCCAGGACCAATTACTGAGCCGGTCACCTCGCAGCAAGACTCAACACGAAAGGAAGCCAGTCACCACATATGACTATGAGCACACCCTGCTAGTAGCTAAGGGGGCCTCTTGTTTCATTGTGCTGCTGTGTGGCCAAAGCACCAGAAGCACAGTTTCTGCAGGCAGTAATATGCTGCGCTCAGATCTGGCTTGAAGAGGCATTATGGAGCCAAATGGCCACCCAAAATATCTTCAAAACTCCCGACAACAGTAGGCTAGATGATAAGGGTTTTAGTGCAGAGAGAATATTTATGCTCTCTAATTGGGCAGTGCTGGATGAATTCAGATTTTGTAGAATGCTTTTTTTTTTTTTTTTTTTTCCCCTACATTACATACAGTTTTTTCGCTAACAACTCTCTTAATGGTGCATTCCCTCTGAGGTTTAAACTGTGTGACCCCCCTCCCTTCCTTCTGCTCAAGGACAGCAGGGAATAAGATAAAGTGTGGCACCGAAAAAACAGGACAGAAACAATGATGGCATGAAAACCAAAGGGTAGGAGGGGGCTCAGAGGAAGAAATGAAAAATGTTGGGAGTTAATAGAGGTTGAGAGGAGGGATTAGAAAAGAACAGAGGATAACAAATGAATTCCACACTGACCATTATACCAGCCGCAATGTGGTGTGGTGCCACAAGCCAAATGCCCTATTTATTCCAGGCATAATTACACGGCAATGAGGCCCTGCTGATGCCCAATGTGAGGTTAAGTTGATAGGTGACCCAGATTTAAAGCAGCCGTGTCCTGTAATGGCATCTACAGTCAAAGAGCCTTGCCTGGATTCCAATAACCCGTCTCATCTGTCATAATAAAATTTTTGCTTGCAATTTGTGCTGCCCACTCTTCCCCTCACTCTCCGCCTCTCATGTCGCCTTTCTTCACGTCCTCTCTTTCCGACTCACTTTGTACCCTACACACTCACGTGGGTGCAGGGGTTTGGCGGTAATACTTCATGTCACTGGACTGATATCGATTCCGGAACAGTATCCACCGATTTAATTACCCGTGCTGCATATATATATATATAAAAAAAAAAAAACACCAACCAATCATTATGCTTTAAGCAACATGAGCCAGTGAGGCTTGCGGTCTCTTGCCTAACAATCCTGTTAAAGCATAAAGCTTTTAGTGCTTTTGACCACACTCCAGAACGACCGAATCCTTGACCCTTTGGTCTCTTTTCTTCGCTCGCTAACCGTTCCTCTTTTTCCCTCGCCTGACCTAATACCCAGGTTTGTCCCTCTCACAATTCATTTTCTTGATTTTTTTTTTTTTTTTATATGTTTTGCTACCATAACAGAATCAGAAAAACAGTTTCCCGATCATAACGGTAACGATGGTGATGTCATCGGGGTTATCCTTTGTAGGTCAGAGACTTTAACGTTCTTCAACAGAAAGTCTAAGTTGGAGTTTGCGGGGGTGAAGCTTGAACGACGCGGGCATTTACAAGGTACAGATGTTCCAACAAAGACGCCAATGAGTTGCATTATGGGAATTATGTGAGCCAGTGTTTTTGATGCCTGACCCTTGGGTCAAAAGCCCCTTTTACAATGACAGTACCGTCTCTTTTCTAGTCGACGAAATTGTTGTTGGTTTTCCATTGGGTAAAAGCTGCGGCTAGTACCTGGTATCAGTTTTGGTATCCCCTTTAGCGCGGTAACAAGTGAGCCGAGATCATGCAAAAGGCGAGATGAATGAAATAATTACAATCACTACAATGGCTGGGTTGTGCCGATGACGCTCCGATGCAAACTAAGCGAGCTACTACAGCGGACGCATCTTTTGTGTTCACTGGATACTCAATTAATGGGAACATTAAAAACAATGCCTAAGCAAGTGACTAGTTGTGGCGAAAGGATTCAGCGCGTGTGTCGTCCTCAAGATGACGTCACATCAGTTTCCTGAAACGTTGCCGCATTGAGGGGGTTACTAGCTGCAGTTGAAATCCAGAAACATACCTGGCACCAAAACTGAGGAGAGACAAGTAGAGATGGTACCTGTAGTCAAACGGGGCTTTAGTCAGGTTGTCACAGCCTGTATGGATATCGACCCTTCCTTTTTCTCAGTTTTTTCCCTCGCATGTCTCCAATTTACTGAAACTGCAATGACAAATCACTAAAACGTAGCATTAAAACACAGTGAGGGGTAAAAGTGATGCTTCACCCTGTAGACTTGACAGATGGCTATTAAACAGCTTGATTCCAGTTGTGACAAGGTTTTACAGCAGAAATAAAGTTCATCTGGAGGTGAGAGTTTCATGATCAAAATATATCTTTTGGAGTAGATTCTCATTTTATATTTTCCAAAGTGAGCCTGTTTGAAGTTACAGCTGTCATTTTTGAATTGATTTGTTGGATCTATTTTGGAGATCAGATTTTATAACATCAATTCACATCTTGTTCTTGGCTGCCATCATTGTCTATTGATGGATCAAAACAACAACTAAAAACAGCGCTTCACAGGCCAAGGACGTGGCTCTGAGGGAACAGCAGGGGGAAATTACATAAGAAAAAGAGGGCCGAGGCTGACGCAGCTCTCTGAGCAGCAGCAGTCGGTGCAAAGAAGGTTAAGGAATGATTTTGTGAGCAAATATGACAAATATTACCCGAATTACATGAAATGGCCCGTTGCATTTGCTCTCGTACATTTTCTTGACACTGACTTCATCCCCGAGGTGGTGGCTGTACAGTCTGTCAGCATGTTTCAGATGAAAGACAAAGGAAAGTGACATTTGTGCTGGTGATTTTCATTTCTGTGTAATGAGCTGACCCCTCAGTTTCCATCTGAATATTCTGTTGAGACTGTCTCTCCAGGGCTACAGAAAATGAAAGTAAGCAACTTGCATTAAACATTATTTTTGTCGCCCTGCATCAGTTTGATCCTGACATTCTCTCCGTGATATGAAAGTCAACATCATATAGGTCTGGTTGTGATATTGTAATTGAAAAGCAGAAACATAGTTCAAATTAGTGTATTTTTGTCACATTAATTAGTCATTTAAATGTATGTCAGTTAGGTCTGGATGGGCTGAGATTCATTTTAAATACTTTTCACCTGACTAAACTCATCTGAAATAATTATATTCTCTGAGATATGAAATTCTGTAACTGAATTTCTAAATTTACCGTAACGAATCACAATTAGAATAATCTCTTCGTTTTACTTTTAATCCTGAATTTCTTCTGTTATTTAGGATAATTTAGGGATGCTAATTATCCAGTTTTATGAAGAAAAATACCGGAATCCCATAATGATACCTACTCAGACCTCTACGAATAAACAAGTTAATTAAACGTTTGAAATTATGAGCAATTATTTTGTCTTCGCCAGTATAGATAACTGCTGTAGTGCCTTTGGATACATTGTTGGTTTAGTATAAATTACACAAAGATAATGTCACCAGGTTTATATTGCTAAAGTCAATACTTCCAGTTTAACTACAAAATAAGTGACTGCATGTAATGTGAAAGAGGTCACCAGTGATGACTAACCCACTGAGAATTACCACCACGTTCTGCCGTGTCCCTCAGTGTTTCAGCACTTAAAGCCTCAAAGACACAGACACCCGTTTTTGGTCGATCTCTAAAGAGAAGGAGAAAAGAGATGTAAAGTTAAACCGAGATGGTTTTTGGTACTTATAACAACAAAAAATATCTTCTTACGGAAATCGTGAACAAAACACCAGAAAAGTGTCCAATATGGGACCTTTAGTTTTAAACGTTTTAGTTTCCTTGGCCGACATCCTTTACAGTTTCGGTTCATTTACACCAATCTTGTCAGCCTGGTTTTCAGCAACAAAATAGGCAGCTCCTATCAACACAAATCCCATGAAGCAAACTGGACATTTCAGCACCAAAAAGAAGAAAAAGTTCGCAGCCAGCTGGCCAACACAGTGGAGCATTTAGCCATAGATCAGTTAGTAGAGACCAGACCTGAGGTCAAAGGAGAGGAGTCAGTCTTCCATTCATCACGGAGCAGAAACACGACTCTAAATGAATGCTAATGTTGCTGATTGTGTAAACAGGTGACTGTCTGTTTGTAAATCCCCAATATCAACATAAAATATGATGGTATGCCAACATTGTTGTTACAGCTGGTTCCCACTGCTCTCAAGTGTCAGTTAATGCATGTTTAATTCTGCTTTTAAACGATCACCATGAATGCATATTATTTTTAATGGTGACCGACTCAACAATGCTGCACCCTGCAAACTACTCTAGTGCAGTTGATGTGTCACTGGGCTTGTTGTTCTGTACTGTCCAGGAGCACTTCGCTTCGGTTGTGATTTGAGATCGGCTTTGATGTAAAGTCATCTGTGGCTAATGTTACAAATACAGTAGATGGAAAGGAAGCCTATTATGAATGAGGAATGTTGACAGCAGGCCTTTACAGAGTTAGACAACCATGTTTGTGAAAGCCTTTCCATCCGTCTCTTCTAAAAAGTCTGTGTTGTGACGGCAGCAGATAGCGAGAATGTGAGCCATTAAAACAAAGGAGGGCTGGTATTTTGTCCAATTAACATTTGACCTGTATCTGATCAACTGGATGTGGAACCTGAGGAAGGGAGGAACGTGAACTGGATTATATTCTTGTGCAGGATACCAAACTTCGAAACTATTATGGCACTGACCAAATTACTTCGATACCATCTACTATCAAAAATTGTGCCAAATGTCAATAGCGTTGTGCTACGTTCACACAGAAGTCAATCTCATCTGCCTCACTGAGCCACAGCATTTACCATACATAGCCTAGATTAACTTCATGAAATTGGTATTGAAAAAGGTATCATTGAGGAACCAATAACTTGACTGTTATCAGTACCGGTAATGAAAACATTTGAAAGATACCCAGCCCTCCTTCAAGGGCCGATGTTTTCTTTCACATATGTGGACCTGATAGTGGGAAGAAACTATTGATTCCAGCACAGCTTATCATCTTATAAGTGCACAAAGGAGTCCTGGAGTCTACTTGTGGGACTCCACACGAGTCCCATATGTGTGCTCTGAATTTTTTTCGACAACTGGTATGTTTGTCTGCGACGTAAACATGGGAATTCCAGCTGCACACACTGCTCAAAATACTAATCTAGACTTAAGGATGGATGTTCAACAACACAGAGACGTCAGCATGACAGTCAAAAAAAAATGAGGATAATTTCCCTCCCCCTGCCTCTCTCAGCAGTAAGCCGGCTCTGTCAGTGCCCATGCGGTGCAGAACAAGTCGTTGTTTGTGCCCATTATAAAAGTTCAGGCCCTCACTAGACGAGTCGGGGAAACAGGGCTCCTCAAGCTTGACAGCAAATCTTTACTAAAAGCATACAGGAGGACATTTTTTCTTTCCCTCCCCTGCACAAACGGCAACATTACACTGTACGCATGAGTAATGGAGGCAGGGTGCAGGGCCCGTGCCACTCTACGCTTTGATCAAATAAATATTAAAAACGGTTGCCAAAGTAACAGAACGCTTAATTGCAGCATATTGAATGATAAATAGGGCAGCGTGTTCTCTTAAAAACTCAGGTTAATTGGCCTGCCAGATTCCAATGTTGACTTTGCTCCGACGCAACGTTTCTGCTGACTAATGCCAGCCGAAATAGAAAACATTTAGTTTACTCTCAATTAAATTTTTAACCTTTATAACTATGGTAATTCATAAGCTATATTGGCATCATTGTACGATTCTTTTTTTTTTTTTTTTTTTTTTTTAATGATATTTAAAACAAACACACTCGCAGTTAGTGGTTCTTGACTGAGCAAGGCACTTCACCCCACTCATCCCTCCCTGCCTATTCAGCAAGTGAGGAGGGGGGACGACGATAAATCAAATTCTCCCTATTCCTGCTGTACTGCTCCACAGGTCCAGGAGGACAGTGTCCACTTCCTTACATTAATCTTTTAATGGACTCCCCTCCCTTCTCTTTGGCAGCTGCACTTCCTCCGACAGGTCAGCAACGATTGCCGGGGTCATTAGTCCTCTGATAGGCTGAAAGATAAGATCAGCAACAATGGGGGACAAGGTGTGGGAGAGACAGCGCTGAGCTAGCTACAGCACTCCAGGTTAAAGAGGAGAGTCGTCTTTGCAAGGTCGTTCTGAGAGAGTACGAGAGACAGCTGGAGTCAATTTAACCGTGAAGAGTGAGGTTGTGTTGCAGTGCTGATACTTGGTGGATGCTCAGTGAATACTGTGTTCTCATAATAGCAGAAGTAATTAAAATATTTCCTCTACTGTAATAAATCCATAAAATTAGCTAGATCTCGTGCTTCATTTTGTGATTCAGCGACCCCTGCGCTCTTTATATATTAAAAGTTTTTGAAAATAACGGATTGGATTTGAATCCTTTTCAGTGTATGGCAGAATAAAGACTTTGGAAGAACTTCTCAGATGTGTTTTCAACAGAGTTGGCGTGCAGATCAAGGTCGACTTTGAATGGTTTGACTTCGAGTTCTCTGGTTCAGATCACAGCAGATAAGGAGGGAAAGAGCCAGATTTTCCTCTTAATGAGCCCAGAGGAGGATATTCATGAAACAAAAAGGACGAGATAAGAGGGAGGATGTTTGTTCTCCAGGAAAAAAGCTTTTTGGCCCGTCTTCTAATGCTGTTTTCACAGGCGGTCATATCCAAGTTAAAATTAACTACAGACAAAAACAGTTCAATTCATACTGTCCGTGGGGAATAAATGGGCGGCAGTTGATGGGTTGATAGTGGGTAAATGTATTTCTTAATCTACACCAGGGTGGAAGGGTAACTGGGTAAATGTGGCTCACTACTCACAACAAGTCCCATGAGAGATTATACCAATTGCCATTTCAGAAATGAATTCAGTGACCTACAGTAATGTGAAATTCATTTGCACATTATTCACCGCCAGACAATTGTGTGTGTGTGTGTGTGTGTGTGTGTGTGTGTGTGTGTGTGTGTGTGTGTGTGTTATGTATTATCTCATATTGCCACAAAAGCATTTGAAATAAAAGCATGAAAAACAAACGACAAAGGGACAAGTGATAGCCAAAGGAAATGTCAGCACAATATTTGACTATGAAGTTAGAAACTGTCACAAAAAGTGTTAGAGAGCTTCTTTTTTTTTGATTTTAGTAAATACCGTTTTCATTTTTTTTATCATAGAATTTTCAGATCAGCTTTGGATTAATTTGGACAGTGGTTACGTACATTCATTCAACTAATGTCCCCAAAGTATACATTTGCGCTACTTGTATTTTATATTTTCTGCTACTTTACACCTCCAAAGTCCAAACCGAGGTTGATGTTTTTGTTACGTTGTATACATTTGATCCGGTTAGTTTTGATTTCACAAAACGATGTTGCAAGCGCACTGAAGAATGAGGTATGACAAACCTACAACCTGTTGTTATCACCAAACTCTAGTTGACACAGCTTGGATCTTTTTAAAGTTGACTTTTGATTTCTTGTTCTGACCAATTTACAAATAAATACCTTTTCTGCTCCACTCCCCATGTGCTACCGAGGTTCCTTTTCACTTCTGTTCCAGTTCTTTTTCTTCTTTAATAGGGTAGAATAGATAGCCTGCTCCAACTTCAAGGTAATTGGTCAGAAACCTCCAAACCATGTTGTCACACTGCAAACCAGCCAAATCATGCTTCAGCTTGATCTGAAACTGAGACCACCTCTTTTGGTTGGACCAAAATTTTGGTCCTTTGGTCCGAGGCTCCGGTCACACCTGCTATTTTGGCTCGGACCAAACAAGGACCCTAAATGATTACATTGAAAGCATATGATCATTTACGTGAACAGTTACATAGCTTTTGCCTGGAATCGGTTAAGACTCAGTTTAGGCAGTTCTGATAAAATTTAAAAAAAAACAACCTCCATTTTGAAATCTGTTTCTTTGCCTTTCATTGTTTACTGCATCTAATCAAGACTTCTCTGAGAACGTGAGGAATTTCTCCCCCAGATTGTGAGAGAAGCCATACGCAACCAAAACCATCCATGTCTTTTTACACAAGATAACGTTCATGATCTTCAGAGGAATCGTACATTGTGCCTTCTTTTACTAGTTAATTATATTCTTGCCGCTAATCAAATGATGCTACGGTTTGCATAACCGCAATCCCTACAAACACAAAAACAAAACGTGCAAGTCAAATTAAGTAAGCAGCGTGGGCTGTTGCACCCTCACTTCATGCAACAGCCTTCTCTCATGTTATTATTTCAGAAGACACAAAAAACACTTGGACTGATTAGTTCTGGGAATAAATGATCACTAATTAGGCTAAGTGCTTCAGAGGGAATATTTTAGAAGAAGAGGAGCCCTGAGTGGCTACACACGAAAACAAGAGCTAAAACACAGAAGTACATTCTGTTTCCTCCGATAGTGAGAGGCAGAGACAGAGCGGGGCTGAGTGGGTGATGTGGTTTGTGTTGTGCGCACACTGGCAGAATTTGCCTCCTCGCGTAGTTTAATTAATTAACTTTCACACTGAAAAGGAAAAGTCGGGAATCAGAATGTGAAAATGTGAACATCAGAAATTGACGTCTGTAAACTACATCCAGCTCACGTAGCAAATATCAAAGGGAAAAGAGACGAATGACTTTCTCCGCGCTGAGCAATTACTAATTTTGTTTGCAAGACAAATTGTATTTCATTCATAAATCAATTTGCGCTGCTATATACAGAGAAATCAGTGCAGCGCAGTGATTAATATAACATGAAGGTGATTTAGCATCTTGAGTGCATTACAGATTTTTTTTTTGTTGAACAGGTGAAAAGCAATCCACTGCTCCTAGAAGTGGCGTGTTCTCAGCCGCATGAACAAAAACGCTGCGGCATTGTTTGTGCTTGCAGGTATCGACGGTACCGAAAACACAGAAATTGTACGGTTCGGGCTTTTTGGCTTGGATTTTCCATCCACCCATTTCCTGTATGGCTGACTCTGAGCCACTCTCAGCAACCCTCCATGTGCAGCCATTCTCAGCAAACCATCTCTGATAAATCCGCTGTACACAACCTGCCTCGCACCGGATGGCAGACGAAGTTAGCATCTAAATAACAAGATTAAGAGTCTGCAGCCATGCTGGCAGATCTTTGATTCTGTCTTTAGGCACAGTAAGGCCTTGGAGCTACATACCAAACGTGCTGATGTTTAATGGTAGGCAATAATATGATCACCATCTTAGTTTAACATGGTAACATTTGTTAGCACACAGTAAAGCCGAGGCTGATGGGAATCATTCAGCAGGTCATCTGTCAATCAAATACTCAGCAATCAAGAATTTGAATTTGCTGTTATAGTGAAAAGGTTATTACAATGTTTTTGGGGAAATTCACGACACGAGCGAACCTAGTTAAAAGGAATGGTGCAGGTATTTCTGTTGCGCGATATGTGCCGATTCAAATGAATTCCTTTGTACAACTGTTGTGTCTAGTCTTGACCTTTCCAAAGTCAACATTAATCTAAACAACTTTTTGAACAACTTCTGAAAGATGGGTTCTTATGTAACTCTTTCCTCATACATGGCTCACAGTCTGTACCAACTTCACGTGTACCCAAAGAGACACAATTATACAAATAACTTCACACTTGTGACTGTAGATAGCATAAAGAAGATGAATGCTGTCTGTTTTTAATGTAAATGCTATTCATTAAAGTTGCTGCGTGATTTTAATTATTTTTTTTTAGCCACAATAGGCTGCATGCAATAGTGGTTATATGTTGAAAAGGAAATTCAGCTCTTAGAGCTGAATGTCTCAGAAATAGCTTTTCGATGTAATGACTGCATCTCTCAAGGACACCGACTGGAAAAGGACATATCGGAATATAAAAGAACTGAATAAATCATATAGTATGCATATATAGTGGGCCGACTATACACAACTAGAAACTGTTGATTACAGAAAAGAAATCATTTTGAATAGGGAAGGAGGATCTTTTTTTATTTTTTTTTACTGGTTTTGATCCTGACTGTCAGGGTCTGCCACACACCTGGGCATTAGAGGATTTTTAGTTTTCTTGCTGAAGGTGTACCCAAGTTTGGTCACAGTCCTTAAACCCAGCCCTTTCAGGAGGAGTACCGTTCCCCTAAATACAACCGCAGCATGCTGCAATAAAATGCCACACTTCGTCAAAGCTCGCTCCAAAGCTACAAGAGACACAAAAAGGTTTTGTCTTCCTGAAAAACCCTACATTCTATTCAAATCTTACACTGCAGGATATCGGATTATAAAACATCAACAAAAAAAGGATACAATTGTGTTCCACTTTGCTGGAACCGACACTAAAAGCTTTTCCTGCTCGGCTCCTGGAGGACAGGGTGTAAATAGCTGTCTCAGCGCGCCCGGTCCCTGCCAGCCTGTGATTTCTGAGGAAGGTTCCATTACACATCAAAGCAAGTGAGAACGGTTTATTTATCTTGTAAACACATGCGCATTACTAATTACACCGCATATCACCTTAAAAGAATTCCACCTCCATCAAAGTCACGACTGTTCAATAGAGAACGATCCCCCCCCCCCACACACCTCTTTTCTTCTATTCTCTCGCCAGGACGGGATTAAAAGCTGGTTATCGTTCAATTCCTTTAATGTCGCCTCTCTCTCCGCTGCCGTTTCAAGCTAATTAAATTTCTTCCGGGGTGATGCTGTGTTGGCTGGCTGACAGGTAACATTATAAAGCGTGACCTTCCTTGCGTTATTATCCTTCTGACAGCTCGGAAATTCTGCTGGTGGGGAACTGTAGGATGAAGGCAGGACAGTCCCCAACTTTTCATTGCAGAAGATACACTTGTCAAGTCGAATCAAGTCAATTTTTTTTTTGTTAAGCAAATTTCACATTAAAATATACTCATTGTGCTCTATGTAAAATTGACAAATACTTAAACAAGTATTCCAATTTTGGATGCGTCTGCTTTGCATAAATATCATGTAAAAATATAAAGTATAAAATCCCATCAGCATTGAGGTATTTCTAGACTCCTTAACAATGACAGAAATCTATATGGTTGACTCATCTCTTTGGAGTAGGAGGAGAGAGAAGCTGCTTTCGAAACCACACAGTTTTTGTGTGCATACTGTTGCTCCGTGGTGGCTTTCCAGTGGGACGTTCAAAATTATTGAATCCAATAAAAGCAAATGTTTTTTTGGTTGTTTTTTTTAAGCGCTTTTAAGATTGAGGAAGATTCTTATCCAAAAAGGGGAAACTAACAATTTAGAATGAATAACATAAACACGACCTTCACCTACAGCCTTGCCTGTGGGTTTGGAACAGCAATGTTTCTTTCCCCTGCCTAGTCTGCAAGTGTTTTCAGTTACGCTCGAGTCTGTGTGTGTGTGTGCATGTGTGTGTGTGTGTGTGTGTGTGTGTGTGTGTGTGTGTGTGTGTGTGTGAGTGAGAGTACAATGTGTGAGGACAAGCAAGCACCATGTTCAATTGTCCGTTCACTGAGCTCAGCAGGGTGTGAGGGCCCTCTGGCCAAACAACCCAACACTCTGAATGGTTGTCAGGCTTCATTTCAGATCCTCAAATAATATCTTCTTGTGCTGCTGTGGCTACGACGGACCAGCGTTTTAAGAAGCACATGAACAATTTATTATTTTTTGAATTATTGTTCCCGAAGACAAGACGAATACAAACACTGCTGACATAAAGCCGAGTTCTCGTGAAACATCGTCTAAAAATGAGCTATTTTTAAGATATCGCAGCAGTCTTGCTGTACGGGAAACATCATACCAGTTTTCCTCCATAGTGCATACAAATCTGAAATACTTATGGTAAGGCAGCTGCACTGAGATTATGAAGGGAAGAAACCAACAAGTAGTTTGTTTCTATCCTCACAAAAAAAAAAAAAAAAAAAAAAACAACGGAATATTTCCTCAATTTGGCCCCTGGTTCGGTTAGAAAGTGAATGGTTTAGGTTAAAATGATGACTTTAACCTTGTTGTGCACTAAAGTTACTATTGCCTTAAAAGTTACACAACCTCCGTTGTCATGGCAACAGTAAATGTGATTTTTTTTTTTTTTTTTTTTTTTTTTTTTTTAAGAAACTTTCCAGACTCATGGAAATGGGAAGCAAACCGTGATCTCCTGCACCTAGCATTATGCAACCTACATCGTCGTGGCAACAGTAAATGTGGTTTTAAAAAAAACAGTCCCGACTCATGGTTGGAAACGGTCAGTAAAATGTGGTCCCCTGCACGCAGGCCTATGACACCTTCGTCGTTATGGCAACAGCAAGCCAGATTTGAAAAAAAAAGTGTCCCGACTTGTGGGCGCAAACGGGAAGCGAACAGAAATCTACCGCATCCATTAACAATCCACCGAACAAGCGGCCTCCTAACAAGGGAAACATTCACATTGTATGATGTCATCTAAACTGCGTCATTTCTCCAGGACACAAGATGGACATTATTAAAACAACAGCCAATGATCGCTTCATTTTAAAACGTAACTGTGGTTCGCAATAGGCTGTATGTGCAAATGGCAAATTGTGGCTACAGATAAAACTAACAATAGATAAGACTTCATGTCTTGATTCATGAGGGTGTTCCAGTTGTAAAGAAAGTAAGCACAACCATCATTAGAGTTGTGCTACCCAAATAGGCAAAAAAACAAACAAGGGAAGATAATTCATAGAAAACATGGATGTTAATTGAATTTTAACGTGAATAAAAAAAAAAGAAAGATACAATTTTGATTTTTTTTTTTTAAGTCAGAAATAGTGTGCGTGTTCTCTGCACTTTCAGTTAAGCAAAATTACATTGGCGTATACATCTGCCTCCACAAGCTGCATGTTTCAATGCATTTAATTTGGCCTATTTCTGGCCTGTTTGGGTTTTTTTTTATTTGCCCTGGTCATTTCGTTTCTCGATAGATCTGCGGTGCCCCAGGCTTTGGGCTATGATGCCCATCAGCTGATTTCATTACAGGTCCAGTTTTTTTTTTCTGTTTTTTTTTTAAGAGATAATTGCAGGTAACAGACTGGTTTGGGTTGATGTAGTTTGCACTCAGGTCTCTGTGTGCCAGGGTAGGGCATGACTAAGCGAGCTCAACCCTCTGCTCCCCACATAAAAAAAAAGAAAAAAAGAAATCTGCTTTGTTTTATAATGTTTTCACGATGAAGGATAGATAGTTGTGTGAAGTTAGCTACTTGTGTAGCTGATTGGAGGTGCAGCACACAGCATGAGGCCCCCTGATTGTCAGAAGTTATTTTGCACACTGCTGATGACCTACTTTAATGAAATGACTGTAGGTTATATTGTTAATGGGGGCATGATGGGCAGAGAGGAGAAAGAAAATGCCGCACAGATTGCATTTAGATCAAAGTATCTACTACGTTAGACAACTTCGCCATACCTTTGTACGGTTACACCAAATACGTATTTGATTTAAATATGTACTGTACTTTATGTGCCGTTAATAATAAAGAAAACGTCACGGCTTTTATTTTTGTAAACAGCCTCACTTTACTTTTAGTGCCTTCAACATTCCCCTGCATTACATGTAAAGTTTAAATGAATAAAAGATCACTTCATCGCAGTTTCCCAACTCCAAGGAAAAGATGGTATGGTACTGGTCAACAATTTGATTGCTTGATTGATCTCCGAGCAAATTCTAAAAGCTGTCATGTTGCCTTTTTAAAATAAAGTTTGAGGTGTGCTTCGGAGGTGATGATGTCCACGAAGTAGAACTATGGGCCAAAATGTAAAAAGGAAACTGTGCTGCCCTCAAAAACCTCAGCGTAAAGAAGCTCCTGGTGAAGGTTTGAACTCGAGCGCATTGTAACAAACTCCACTGAAGCATTCCTGTCATTTTAAAAAAGAGCTTGTATGCCCGATAACTCTTTCTGACTGCAGGGTGGAGAAATGGTGAAAAAGAAGAAAGAAAACATGCACTTAGATGCAAAGATGTGATGGGAAAAATTTGAAAAAAATACACGTGACTTTGCCAGGATTGTTTTCCCACTAATCATTTGTGCCTGTGAACACATTAGAAACAGAATGTGCCAATGACTTTTCAGCCAACCGCCTGGCAGAGATAAATGGAGCTGGAAGTATGAAATTGTCTTCATGCTAAATTGCACATGGTTTCTCAAACCTCACAGCTCATACTGCCTTTGAGAGTGACGTTCTCACGGCTTAGCCAGGCATATTTTTTTGTGTATTTTCCTAGCTGTTATGAGCTCTTATTTGAAGATTCCTGGACCATAATGAGATTTAGAAAAGATCATACTCGGTCATTCCAAATCATCAATAGTCCAAAATTAAAACAAATCACGTTTCCAAAAGAGAAAGAAACAACTTAAACCATTGCATTCGACACAGTTCCACCGCACATAATGATTTTTAGTAACATTCACCTCCTCTCAGCATTTCATTAAAATAGGAAATGCTCACAATATTTTGCGCAGTTCCGTTTTTATAAGTGATGTTGAAGGAGCTCTTGCCCTACAGCAGCCAATAAAGCACTCAACCGATTTATGGGATCATTCTCCGTGACCTCTGGAGGCAAAACACAAAACATGAAAGAAGTGACCTTGATGGTGACCTTTTTGAGCGACTGATTTTTAGATGTATCCATAACATTTCAGTGCTACACACCAGCGGTGTTATGTTATTGGCTGCTGTCGAAGATTATCCTGCCAACTTTACTTAATCAAAAATAAAAAGAAGGACTTTGACCTTGACCACCGGCAGCACACATTCCTCCAGGTGGAGAAAATTAACAACATAAGAGATGAGTGACAATTTAAGGGCAGTTTGGTACACTGATCATTTTATATATTAAACGATAGACGTACGACAACAATAGCAGTACATTTTAGTGACAACCTCAGAGAGACAACAGACTCTGCAGTTCCCCTCAGCTGTATAATGTATAGATGTGCCGTTTTAATGTCCTTTCAGCTCATTGTTTTGGTTCCCTTTAATCGCTCTCGTCTTGTTTCCCAGTTGAAGGCAGCTCTTTTTGGAAAAAAAAAAACTGTACTAAAGCCACTCCACACTACCTTCCCAGCACCAAATGGCAGAAAAACAACATTAGTTTGTAGTTGGGGATCTAAGTGGTAATACCAATTAAAAGCTAAAGAGCAAGAGTTGGTGGAGACCACAAATGGATGGAGAATATTAGACTTGGACATTTACTAAAACTCACAAACATGAATTACTAAATCTGCTCCTTTCTGCGCAAGGGCTGATTCTGTGCTTGGAGGTTTATATTGTATTTAATGAAATGTAATTTTGGTATCCTAGCTGACCAATTCCATCATAAAACCACTGCCACATACTCGTGGGTAGGTAGCAAGCGTCGATTCTTTTATGACGCAGACTGAATTGGTTCGGTAGAATTTAGTATCGAAAAATACCTTTCATTCGGTGCCAAATTTTGATACCTACACATCCACACCAACTGTTTTGGTCCATTTACACGGGAGCACATCTCATCGTTTTCCCTGAGCAACAGCAGTATGTAGCCTCTGTTCGAGTGGCCCGCCCACATGGCCATGAACACGTTGAGTTGCATGCGCTACAGTAAGAGGATCCTTCTCCGTGTCCCAAAGGCGAGCTAGCGACTACTGATAGCACGCGAGGTGTTTACGGGACATTGGTAAATTGCAGTGACAAGCCATAACTGCCACGTGGGGCCTTCAGGGAACATTGGCACATTGTAGCTACAGATAACAACTTGTTACACTCTCTCCCTCTAAAATGCATGAAAACTAAAAGACTTGTACCATAATGTGCAATGTAATTGTCTTTTTCTTAAAATTGGTTTCATATAATTGGTTTTGAAAAGTACAGTTATTAAGTTAAGAAAAGGGGAGGGTCATCGTTGGAGGGAGACACAGACTACACTACAGCCATAACAATTCGAAGTTAACTCATTATATTTCGAAAAGAGCATCGTTAAGGTCAAGTTTATTTCCTTCTCCTTCTGATCAAACAACGCCAGTGAAGGATGTGTGGGCGGAGGCAAACGCGGGTCTCTATTTGACGTCTCAATTTTGTTTCGTTTGCCAAATCATCCTCGCGTTTCCCATCCTACCCTGGATCCTAGCCCTGACAAAGTCACAATATATAAGCTTAATTCGCTCGAACTGCTGTTTTAGTGGGAAGTCAACATAAAATAGTACTGGGATATTATGACATCCCACCAAGATGAGCCATACACAGCTGCTGTCAAATGAAAGCAGCGTTGTGACATATATGGTGGACTAAACCATGAATAATCTGCTTTGTAGTGCGAGAACTATGGGTGGAAAACCCTTAAATCGTATTTGTCATAGTCCTGTTTTCTTGAAGCATAATGTGACTACTTGGCTAAATATCAGCATGGGTGGGAAGAACATATTGCAAAGCTGTGTACTCGCAGCTCACCCACTCTGGAGAGTTCTGCATTTAAAAAGAGGAGCGGGCCGAGACTGTGTTTTTGTTGCCGTTTTTTGATCTTGCCCACTGTGATGCCTCGTACCCCCAACAGGCTCGACTTTCACTTGTAGTCCTCTGTAAACTTCTCAACTTGGCATGATGTTTGCTAATTAAGCAGATAAGCAACACCGACTTGAAAACTGATGCTAAAGGGAGCCCTCGGCACAGGAGTGCCCCCCGACGCTCGTTGCAGTGCGTCTTCCGAGAGTTGCACGAGGAAGTCGGAGCAGTTAAGTAAACAACATTTGGAATCCTAAAAAAAAAAAAAGGAGGTTGATTTGTAAGTGGGTGTGTGACAGAGATATGGCTCACACTTCATCCTCTAACCTTCAACATACGGTGCCTATGTGTGCGGCTTCTTTGAAATCAGAACCTGAATGAGATTTTCCAGTAGATAACCATTGATAACAACAAAAACAATTCCAGACTTTTCTTTTATACAATTGTCATTCTGTGCGTTCAGTTTATCCTTTCTAATGAATTGCAATAATGAATCTGTTCGTGCTCCGTCATTACGGGGGTAGCGGGTAGGGATGGGACATGAATTTCGAATAAAGAAATCGATTAGTATACCCCACTTTTATTCTTTCTGATTTCCCCTGTTTTTACCGACGCCCGGTTGTGATGCGTTACTCCTGTCAGAAGGTGGCAGTATTGCACGGTAAAGCCATTATATAAATCACACCGAAACGCCAATGTGGGAGTGAGGCACCAAGCAGATGAAGCGTCCACTGATCAATCGATGTCCAGACAAAATGAGTTTGATGTTTGACGTGCGGCGCAAGCGACAGCCGTTATCTCAGAGATCAAACTTAAGGCGTGCTTCTCATTAGGTTTGGACAAGGCTACGGTTTTTGGGGATTTGTTGACCCCGAGTCTCTTTCTCTTTATACGTGCGCGCGTGTGCAGACGGGCGTGGCGAATAGTTCAGAGCATAACGTCTAATTGTATTTCTGCTTGAAATGCCCATCCCTGTGGTACCGGGCGTAGATTGATGAAGCAAACTAAAGAAAAGCAAACCATTTTTCGCGTGTGGCTTCAACATAACAAAATGTGAAAAACATGACAAGGTCTGACCTCACAGGCGCACACACCAAAACCTCACACACCAAACCCCCCGTTTTGCACACAATGCCGTGCACTAAAATCCCATGGAAAATCAAGACCTCAGGGGTCCTACTATTTATAGTAGACTCTCTAACCCTTCACTAACACCCCCCCCACGCCCCCTCCCTCCACCTGCCATTCTTGAAATACAGTACAATGCTCAATGTTTTACCTGCTGCTCTCCTTCCCGCCCCTCCATCTTTTTTCTCTGCCTCCATCTGCATGATGGAAACATATTTCTGGCAGTGAGCTCCTGAAACACAATTCCTCCCCTGTCGATACCCTGCTGCCTCCCTCACACCTCGAACCATCTGTCGCTCTCCTTCTCCCCGTCTCTATCCCTTGCCTGCATCTTTCACCCATCTCCCTGCGCTCCCTCTCGTGTCTTGTCCAACGCCCGTCCTTCCTGGCCGACTGTTCTGTGGCCAAGACATTGTGCCGAGTGATCCCCCCCCCCCCCCTCCCACACACACACACCCCACACCTTCCCCTTAACGCCACTGTCACCACCTTACCCTTCTGCTCCATCTTCATTCTGGGCAATTTCCTTCTCTCTCTCTGCAGGGAGTGGCTCTAATGGCGTTTGTAGTGTGAATTGTTCTCACCTCTCGATGCCTCCCTCCCTCTACTGGTTACCCCCGTGCGACTGTCTAACCCTCCCGTTCTTCCCGTGTGCCTCTCTCTTCTCTCTGTTGTTCACACCGTCTCGTTCTCTCAGGCAGGGACAGAGCCGTCAAATGTCTCACAATGATGTTGTTTTCATTACGTGTTGACACGGAAGTCCAAATACACTCTCACGCGCCGTACACTCTTGGGTGACACCGCACAACATGCACCCGAAAGCTATTGACTGGCGACAATGGCAATAATCACCTACACTAATCCATTTATAGCCTTTGTCATTGGCGCTAGCACGGAAGGGGGATTGAGTGGGATTGCTCTCCTCAATGTGATAAATTCTCTGCGGAGCCGACGAGATGTGTCAAAGTCGGCTTCAGAAAACCTTGTTAAACAAAGCTAATCTGGCTACGGATTGATCCGAGCGAGTGAACACAAACCAAGAAGTAAACACAAATGCCCTCTAAAACGCAGCCGTGGCTTGACCTTTTCCCGCTGACCCAGCGGGATGCCAGTCTGATCGTCTGGGATACCAGCCCACTGATTTGAATACATCTACAACCCGTTATGTCAACATTCACTGGATTATGTCATTTTGTGAAATTAGTAACACTATAATATAAAGGAGGTCAGGAAGAAATCTATTAAACTCCACTCTTACACCTAGGCCTGTATCACGGACCACTTTGGCTGATGTTTGGTTTTCATTTTGAAAACACTCTTCAGCTGATAGGTCTACTGCTCGAGTACGTGTCTTGACTATCAATTTGTTATTGTTCATAAAAGAAGCTTATTCAGCTGGTTTGGTGGAGCTCAACTCTGAATAAATGTTACAGTGTCGTAGCTCGAGAGATGGGGATAGAAATAGATAGGGACATGGTATCAATGTCCTTGTGCTTTATGTATTCTATTCGTTTTCTGTGGTAGGATTCTGTCATGTTCAATTTTCTTTTTTTTTCCCTGATTACGTTGAAAAACAAAATTCAGCTGACTGATCCTTTTCATGATATTCTCATAATCAATTTGTTGTTTAGGAAAGACTTCAGGCCTTTTTTTTTTTTTTTTACCAAATGTGAACATACCAAAAAACAAACATTCACAAGCATCAAATGTGCCTCTTATGTACATTCCAATGCAGTTAGCAACTAAAGGCAATCCCAGCCCCTAAATGACCAGCCAGAAAAAGTATTAGGGACAGGGCATTTAAGTATTAGGGATGTGCTCTGTTCACACTCAATGGAAGCAGTTATGAATCTTCTGATTGCCTCTCATATCTGTGTTTACTTTCAGTCAAACTCAAAGTTGAGTTTTTGTAAAACTAAAATCCTGTTTCCAGAATTGTAGTGCCCAAATCTCTTCAGGATGAAGTGCAAGGTTAACATGATCAACCCCTAGAAAGGGCCATTATTACCAAGATGGCTTAGGTTAAAATTACAGAAATGTTCCTCAAAAATTATATATTAAAAACATTTATCTAAATGTATAACTCTAACAGACAGTATAATTATTTTCCACATAAAGGGGTATTCCCCAGGTTTCTGAAGGGGCTTAAGTGCTGTGGTGGGAAGTAATTTGACTGAAAACAATGTTTTTTTTTTTTCTGTAATTATCATGACATGACATTGGTGAGACGAAGCTTAATAGAGCTTCCCTCAGTGTAGCTCAGGTGAAGTGAAAAAAACACTTGGGTGCTGCAGCTATAGTGTTATAGTGGGAGGTAAAACCCTGGTTATGTATGACAGATATTGCATTCATGTAAATGTCTTGCGTATACAACGCGGTGAACGTAGGCTCAGAACTGCTAAGATATTGGTCTACAATTATTCATTGAAAGAGGAATCCCTAACTCTTCTCTTCTCAATGCTGCCTCTGTGAGCTTGATCAATAGACTGCCACCAGCTTTGTATCCATCAACAAATAACTATGCAAATAAAAATCAATGGTCCAACAACAGAAAATCAGTGGCTCACCAATTAAAGCCTCCCATAGCCCACAGGAGCTTTGGAAGAGGTGCCATGGACTGCAATAAAAAGGGTGACAAGTATCGCAGTGATGGAAATTGTTAGGTTTTGTCTTATTGTCAAGCACATAATGACCTTTTTTTTCCCCCATGCGTGTCGACGCTCTAATCATTGTGCTGTGATGGTTTCAAGATGACGTGTAGGGAAATAGCACTTTCAAAAGAGCCAGAGGAAGAAAAAAAAAACAAAAACATGCATGATTCTGCAGGTAAATGTGAGGCAGACAGTCTGTCCTTCCCTGCTTTTAGGAACCCCTTATCTGTCAGCATGATCGTTATCGTTCTAATCCAAACGCACTCAGTCATCGACCTTCTCATTCAACTGGTTTACCGTTTGAACAAATCGGCTCGAAACCCTCAAACAATCCTGCAGTTTCAGCTGTGCAGACAAGCGGCGGACGGCGCCTGCACACACGCATACGTGCCGTTGTGAGAACCTCTTTGATTCAACCCGTTACCCTAGCAACCACATGAAAAATGGCCACCAAGGTCTGCCATTTACAAAGCCCTGTGAAAGGTATTATGACTGAAGGACTGCGGCGACAAACATTTGCTCAGATTTGCCAAAGATAAGATAAAATATGAACTCATTCTGAGGCACATATTCTTTAAAACATAGATTTTTCCTTAGGCATGTTAAAATATATATTTGTGCCAAAGTTGCAGATTTTCTATGTGCGAGACAATTTACACCCTTGGTTGGGTGTAAATTGTCTCACAATGGTTGGGTGTAAATTGTCTCACACATAGAAAGTCTGCAACTTTTTTCAGTGCTCCATTTCCATCATTTTGTCTCTCATGATGCTTTTATCACCTCTGAAGATGACACAGAAGATGTGACACTTTGCAAGATGGTTTCCCGTATTTTACATCTTGTCAAGGTATTGCGACATGCTTCCAGCTGTACATTATTGCAACACAGATAGTAGAAAAAAAAAAAAGAAAAAAAAAAGGTTGGCTAAAATAGCCGTGCTTCCCATCAAGTGGAGCACGGCAGGCAGGAGATACGAGATGGGTCTCTGGGATGGGCCAGCAGCAGGGTCTCCGTCTCCCTCTTGCATTAATCACTGTAAAGATCATCTCGGATAGGAGGCTGCAGGTCGAGGCTTAGAACTGGGGGGGGTGAAGGTGAGAGTTATAGAGCCAAGATGATGGAAGTTGGAGAGGATGAAGGGGAAAGAGAGAGAGAGAGAGGTGGGCTTGGCCCCTGAAGGTACCTGGTGAGGTGACAGGTAATGAGGACTGGGGGCAAGATGGCCTGTAGGGTTGCTCGGAGCAGGTCCAGAAGTGTGGACATAAGAAACAGGGAATAGAGATTTCTACCGTTGCTCACTTTTTACTTCATGAAATATTCTACCCGTGACCTACACATTGGATTGTTATAAGAGTTCAGCATTTGTACTAGAACGGAATAGAACAATTTACTACTTTTAATCACAAAGAAATGTGAAGCAAAATGTATGTAGGAGAAAAAGCTCACATAAACAAAAGGAAATCCAGCTTAGTCCGAGATGTGGTTAAATTGAATAATTATATAAAAAAGAAGAATAGAGTGTCACAAGTGTTTGATAATCACATTTGAGGGTTCACTGAAAAAATGTATTTCAGCCATGTATACAATTTCTTGTCATGTACTTTTTCCTGAAGTAATTTTGATTCCTAAACAGAACTGTAACCATTTTACATCATTAACCAAGTGTTTATTGCTATTACCATGACGACAAAGGTGCGGTTTGCTTTTCGCTGGTACTTTCCAACGGTCATATGATGTATGCCGTTTTGGGAAATGACCTATTTTAGTTTAGGGCAAGAGGACGTGTTTGTCCTGTCGAGAGCGCCGAGAACACTCGTCATTTTGGGAGTCACTGGGAAAAGACCAGTTTTGTTGTTTTTGTATGAGGTCTTGTTAAAAACAGTTAAAAAGGAAAGTAAATACTGGACTTGCATTTGCCTGATGGCCAGAAACTGAACCCCAAATTAATTATAATGTTCTGTGCCTGCAAGATGGCCAAATGTTTTCCAAAAAAAATCCATTATAAATCAATCTTTTAAATGCTATAAAAATACATCAACCATCATTTATGGAAAACATGATGACATAGTTGGTAACTTTTAACTTATATTTAAAGGTGTCTGTGCCATCAGGTTCAGGTATCGCTGCATGGGATAAAGAGAATCTAATAATGGTCAAATGCGCAGTCAGCAGTCCGATAGGGAGACTGCAGCCTGGAGGTATTCTCTGTAGCTGCTCGTAGATTGCTTGCATTTACTTAATGCCTTCCAAAGATGATATGTTTCGGAAGAGAAGCCTTCCATTTCAGTCATGCCATTAAGAACATTAAAAAGTAATGGCAGGACTGTGAATGTAACAGTTTCTTGAGCGCTTTCTTTTCATGTGTCTAAAGATAAAAAAAAAAAGAAAAGAAAAGAAAAAGAAAACAGGCAGCAGAGACGAGCAGTACAAAGAACTAAAAAAAAAAATAAACGTGTCCTGAAAGTCTTAAAAATGATTAGGAGTTTTAGTTACTTCAAAAGCTCCGGTGTAGATCTGTTGTCTTGGCCCTGTGGGCACACACAGGGGTGGGGTAGGAGGGGGGTGGGGGGGGGGGGGGGGGGGGGGGGGGGGGGTCATATTTCATAACATTAATGAATAGCTGCGGCCACTACTGACAATCCCCCCCAGTGCAGGGAGAGAATAATAAGCTCTGTATAATAACTGTCCCTCATCAGTGTTCACTCATCATAGCACCGTACAGCACACTCACTGAATTCACGCTTCTTTGAAAGAGGGGGTTAGTAAAGCAGAGCGAGGCGAGCGCAGCGAGGCTCCCATGGGAGCTTGCTACATGGTAGAGCCATTACAGGGAAATAGGCTTGCGCATTTCAGGGGCCAAAAGGGGGCATGCTTAAGTAAATAATTCCCACTATTCACTTTCATAGCAGAGGTGCATTCACGGAGCGCTATGACGTCTTAAACAAATGTCTAACGCGCGCACACAAAACACAGATAAACACACCTGCATGCACTCGTACGGTATACTAAAACAACGGGTAGTGTAAGCTACACAAACATGGAAATGCATTTGCATTTACGCGCATCCCAGAGCTGAAATATATGTCCAGGTATTCTACATACCTACATTCAGTGGCACATTTAAATATCTACTGCCACTGCACATTTCCCCGTTGTTTAAGGAGTGAATGGATGTGTCGGGTAAAGGCATTTTCATCATTCAGATCCTTAAAATGCTCCCGCGAGAATATTACAATGGCACCGGTGCCCCATTCTTGCTCTCAAACTGCATCACTCATACGACCTATTGCAAACATGGAAGGTTTGTTGTGTTTCAAAATGACGATTAAGATTGAATAATTTACACAAACGCCTCAACAGCTCTTTACAGACGCACAAACCCGTACACAACTCAGTTCAACACCGTCTCTCTTCACTGTTCCGCTCACTGGCTGCAATCTCGGACCTAAAATGAACCAAATTAATGCTTCTTTACAGTTCAATATGTTATATTGGAACCCCATATATCACACATTTACTCCGACATGATAGGCAATAATAAAGTCATGATGTGCTGGGAGTAATGAGGCGCTTTGAAGGGGAGCCACAGTTGGCTGAGTTCATTCCTAAACAACCTGATGCAATGCAAACTACATTCTAGTTGGAATCACGGGGTGTGTTTACTGTGACTCTGCATCCAAATACAGTCAATATACTGCGTGTTGGTTCTGGACATATGAATATTGTATTCACCACAGGAGGAGATATCCGAGTCAATCCTTTGTAAATCGTACATGGACAATTTACAACCAGATCCATTTTTGACACATTTTTAACCAATTGCTTTCAGGGTTTGGCAGGATTTAAAAAAAAAAAAAGAAGCCAAACTGCAGACTGGTAAAACACTGGCACCTATTTGTGTAACAGAATGTTGCGATATCATTATAAATACAGACTGTATACAGTCATTAGATCCACCCACCCTAACACAACCAGCAGTCCCGCAACAGGCTACGCACTAAAATTTACACATACACATATTTGAAACATAAAACACCATAGATTATTAGAAGTAAGTTTTCATACAGCACTCTTTTGTGAAAGTGCAAAACTATTCAGCGCTAAAACAATAAATCCAAGATTGGGTTCACTTATTTAAGAGGAGTACTGCTGCAATAGAAAAGGCTGCAAACAAGAAACTGAGATATCACCATCTTTGTTATTGTAGCATAAAAGCATTAAATAAAACAGAACATTAATCAAAAAGCACTTTAATAGTTTCGTCTGTAATTGATATTAGTACACCCAGCATGACTGATTTGTTTCGCCACTGGCGGCAGTTGAAGCACAGCCGTGAAAACAACGGTTAGCAAACACAAAGAAACATTTACATTCATTTTTAGTTGTGTTTCTGGCTACCAGGTAAATCTAAGACCAACTTGGTTTTGTTATTATTATTATTATTATTATTATTATTCGGACAAATTTATGGTTTCAGGGGAAATCCTCCATTTGTAAGGAGTCTAAATACTGTGATGGTATTTGTGTGAGGGCATTCTAAAACAATAAGAAAGAGTAAAGAGTCAAGGAGACAGCTTTTCAGCCTGAAAGTTTTCCCACCACATCTACAGCAACAGTGCCTGGAGCGAGGACTTCTCAGTGGAGGTTCATTTGAACCCAGGACATTTTTCCTTGTCAGAAGAAAGGAGGCCTATTTTTTTTTTTTATCTTCCCTTCTTGTTCGATGAACCCACAGGGAGTTGAGCGGTTCCTCCTTGATCCAGGCAGGATGGTGGGTTTAAAGCGATTCCTGTCCTTTTCCATAGCAGCCAACTTGAGGGTAACGTTGTGCTCCACGCTGGCCTCTCAGCTGTACGGAGCTCTCTCCAACTCTTTCTCCAAGCGCTGCCTCTTTTAGCATGTCTCTCATTTGTCTTTCTCTCGCTCTACCTTCCCCTTTACGCTCTTTCCAGCACAAGTGTGCAATTTAGTCACCTTTTTGAAACGTCTTTGACAGGTCAATTAAATAGTATTTCCAAGCCCCAAAATGGCAACCTGTGATCCTTATTGTGAAGGACCGCAGCCTCCAGATATGCTGCAAGAAAGGGGACTGATGCAATTTATCATCAATAGCATAAAAACAGGCTTTTGTAGGAGGTACTACAATAGCAAAATACTTCTTCTGGGCCAAGAAACCCATCCACTGAACCTTAATATGCCATCTCGTAACACTGCATTCTGCATTCACAAAGGATTTAGTTCACTTTTTCAACTCCCTTCAGTAGTTCTCTATTCCCATTTCTCTCATCCCCCATCTCTCTGTATCTCTCATGGTTCTCCCTGAGCTCCAGGGTGTATTGTTCTTCGAGACTGGAATCATACTGGAGATTTAGAACTTGGTGGATTAGAGGAGGCAGTCTTGTCCCTGGTGGCTATTCCCTTTTGTAGAGCAGACCCAAAAATAAAGGTCCGAAACCACACGAGGATAAAGGAAACAATCCATCATACAGGTTGAAAAACCCCACTTGAGGTCAGTTAAAATGATCGTGTGTCTGAATACTCTGCGTCGTCGTGCCGAGTGTGCAAAGGTGCATCCGTGGTCTCCATCGGAAACGCAACTCTTAACATTTTAGGCAATAGTATATATGCATCTCAGGAGGATTTATTGTAACGCATTCCTGAATCCCATGAGAATTAGAGGGAAATTCTGTCTTAAAAAATAATATTGTATTGGATTATATTAACAAAAATAGTTTTTCATGCAATGATCTCCATTCAGCTACTAAAGGTAGAAAGCTACAAGTGTTGTTTAAAAAAACCAAAAACAACAACAAAAAAAACCAAGGTAATTGGAAGAGATTCAAAAGAATGGCTCCATTTTCTTATTTTGGAACCACTTTTTGACATGTCAACAAAAGGGTCTGGTTTACAAAGTCTACACAGCCATCTGGATATCTATGTATCCCAAATCTGGATGAAATCATGTCATGATATTTTACACCAAGTAAGTGAGCCATTGAGAACATGGGGACATTACAGTAGGTTTTTATCTTTTTCCAAAACTAATGGGACATTCACAAGTATTTTCCCACGTCATAATGGTGTCATTCACTAAAGCCCCTCCATTTGATTAGTTTTCTGGAGGTCCATCTGAAAATGATCCCATCATTAATTAGAAATTAGGCCTCAAAAAGCTATAATTTTAGGGGCGTGTCTGTTTGATTGACAGGCCTGTGGTGTAGACCGGTTTGCGCTGTAGGTGGGCGGGGCGTAGTTGCCCCCGGGGTTCCCAATCAGATCCACCGCTCGCTCCTCCCCAGCTCGTCCAAATATGGTCACTTCCGCCTCCAAACCGCTCCGAACTAGCAAGGTGGCAAACCGCCAAACTCCGAACTCAAGACTTCACAAACCAATGGGTGACATCACTTTTGGTTGCAGCTTGATTTTTGACACAAAGGATGCCCAGAATGAGCTATGCACTATATCTTCCATACAACATGTATCATTATTCCATCATTTTTGATTTGGGTTTTTTGCTAAACATCCGATCAGCTCCACTCTGCTGCAGATATCTAAACGGTAACACACATCACACCTACAGGCTGCTTAGAGAAACCAGAGTGATCTCCTGTCTACTGCAACTAAGCAGCTTTTCTGTAGCAGTCAGGGATTAAGCACCATGCTCAAGGCCATTTCCACATATGATTTCTGTGGTTATTACTCAGTGAGCAGACAGCGCATTAGTCATTTACTTTACTGACTGGTCTGAGAATTTGGACTGGCAACCCTCCAGAATCCTGTTCATTTCTGTAGGATGAGGCCACTCAGCAGTGCACATGTGCTGGACAGGAGAGCTGAAATGTGCGGCGTGGGAACGTAGTTTTAGCCAAAGCTATAGGGGTGGCAATGTTTATCTGTCTGGCGATCAGTAAGATAATCCACCACTTTGCTCCAGACTGAATATCCTCATCAACCATTGTTCCCGGAGGACAAATCAAATCATGCTCGCCATGTTGATCCCTGACCTTTCCTCGGATGACACTATGAAGTTGTTATGGTTATTCGTGAAATATTATTGTAAATTATTAGTGAAATATCTCGACAGTCATTAGATTAATTGAAATACGGTACACTCATTCATGGTCCCCAGAGGATGACTCTTTATGACTTTGACGACAGATTACCTTCCTCCCACCTCTTTATGTAGCATTAGCATCATCATCATGTCAAAATTCCAATTTTCGCAAAACTTATATTTATCTTACATTTTGGTTTTCTTTACAATGAACATTAGGGGTGTACCGTATCGTATCATACATGATAATATCGGTATCATTTTGTATGTGATTAAAACATTTTATATTGTGATAACGGCAATGTTCCTTCTGGTCGACATAAATAATACACTATGTAAGAATGTGACAGCAGGGTTTTCCCTTGGTTTTAGAAAGCTTAGGTACTGTGTCGGGTTGGTGGGCAGGTATTTGACTATATTTACATATTTATTTAACAATGCACTGTCTGCCATTAGAATAATAATCACCCATCACTGGTGGAACAAGTGGTCAAGGAAACCCTGAAGGGAAATGTAAACAGTTAAAACAGAATCAGACTCTCACTCTGACTTACCGTTAGTGCTTACAAACCTACGAACCAATTTTGAGAGATCATTTTTGTTTAGTTTTTACAGAATATTTGAGAGCAAACTGTTAAATTATTGCAGACTTAAAAAAAAAAAAAAAAAACTTAATATCAAAAACATACAATTGCTGCAAAATAATAAAGATTATTAGAATAATGTTTCAAACATTCAAAAGGTTTACTTTCTATTCCGCTTGTATGTTTCTCTTACTGTGCTGCAAATCCAGCTTGGCCACAAATCTTTTAAAAGACCAAAACCACACACGCACACAAGCAAACGCTCTCAGACATTATCGCATGGTGAGAAGCGAACACAAAGATGCAAACAAACACAGGCGAAGCAGACATGGCTCCACAGGAAATGCAAGCAGTGTACGCAGGGGACAGTGTCATTCAAAATGGCAATGCAGGAAAGCATGAATTCAAAGAGAACAAAGTTGTACCTCTGAAGATACACGCAAATGTGGAGACATCACCACACCCAAGCTTCCTGCTGCTGCCCACCCACAGCACAAGGAGGGGGAAAAGAAAAAAACAACAACAATGGAAAGCAGCTGAAAATTTAGTTTGGAGCGGTGTGGGAATGAGTAATGCGTGCTGAAGGCTGTCTTTGGAAGCCCTTGGAAGGATGGATGTGTGGCAGCTTGAGGCCTGGTGATCTGTCTTCCACTGTCGAGATTTATAAATACCTGAGATCTGACAGGGAGGACAGCTCCTGGATACAGACGATGCCCATGTACAACAAAAAGCATGCGTGTGAGAAAGAAGAACACACCTGCGCTCGCACAAAAGCACATACGCCAAAATAAGTGTAAATACATAGAAAAGCACCTGCGCACAAAGCCGCAGAGACGCTCTGCCTTCGAGGCTATTTTTATTTTAAGACCACATGCTTTGAGACAATTTTTCAGAGGAGATAAGGTTCAGTCATTGCAAACTGACTGATCAATCTTCATAACACCCTTGGTTCAAAAACAGATGTTCTTCCCTCCTCTCCATAGGGCAGCTGTTTAAATGAGTTCATCTTTATTCTCCACCAGCTGCATTCAAAAACCATATCCGCTCTCATTTGTTTCTCTTTTTTTTTTAAATACAAGCTTGGGTCAGAACAGTCAAAGTCAACAGTAATTTCTAATGACACTAACGAGAAATTAACAGCTGATCTAAACTAATGATGTGGCACAAATTAAGAGAAATAATTACCCCCCCCCCCCCACACACACACACACACACACACCACACACACACACACCCACCCCTCTATTATTGCTCTCAATGTGTCAAAGCAGTGGCCTAGTTGTCTCATCAGTGTCATTGCCAATGTCAGTGTGATGGAGGTTGTCCTTAAGAGTTTAAGTGTGTGAGTGAGGAGGATGGAGGAGGGAGGGGGCTAAAATAAGCTTTCAAACATTTTTTTTTTTTTTTAAATCAGTCACTGACCAAAGTGTGGTGCCAAAACAGTCAGCATACCATTAAGCTGCTCTCAGGTCACAGCCATGCACGGAGTAATCCACATTATTGGCAGCGACGTGGGGGGATTGACAGGTTGAGTGGTTGGATGAATGCTTTGAAAGCAGGTGAAAACTGCTATGAAATTTCTTTTTGACCCAAATAACCTTTAATCTTCAGGAATTTAACAAACATGGGCAGTAAAATAAATGAAAAAGCAAAAATTTACAGTGGCGGGTAAAGACTGCACACCTGACAGAGTCCTTTTTCACTCGGCATATGTCTCCACATTGGAGTGTCTGCTGTGCTTCTGCCTCCTCCTAGTTACAGTCAGACTGAAAGTTGTTTAAATTCAAGTAAAATACTGCGTGTTTGTGTCCCCAACTGGCCCCATACTTGTACTAAAAGTGAGTTTAATCGGAAATTAAAAAACAGGTCTCAGAGCTGTCTCAACAATACATTATCTTCTCGTGCAATTACATGTATTTCCAAATTGCAAATTTCCCCTCGGGGATTAATAAAGTGAAATTAAAAAAAAAAAATTTTTTTTTAAATGTATAGCTTTGAAATATGAAAAGGTCAAGCTTTCAGGTTATTGTACCTACAAGGAAATAATTTGTTTTGAAGGCAGAACTCAAACCATATAATTCAAACAAACATACTAAATGAATAAAAGGCCGCACGCCTACAGCAAATAATTGTATTTCACCACGTATATAGTCAGCATTTAAATCTGAAAACATTCTAGACTGTATAAATAAATGGACGCGTGTTCTCCCGGTCTGAAAATTGAAGCCAATGGAGAAGTGCACTAAAGTGTAATACGACTGAGGGCCACTAGTGGCTGGCTATATAAAACCTCCAGCTCCAACAGATTCCTATTCAATGTGTCAACTTCTCATTAAATACAAAGTCATTACATTTTCCCACAAGTAATTATGGTGTCATTAGCTAAATTCACTGCTTCTGCTTAGTGTTCTGGTGGTCTTTCAGAAAATAATTCAATCATGAATTAGATATTAGGCCTCAAAGAGAGGTACTGTATGTGTGGGGGCGTGTCTGGTTTGATTGACATGCCTAAGGAGCAGTCAGGTTTCGAGTATAGGTGGGCGGGGCATAATGTCCTCGGGTTCTCAGTCAGATCCACATCTTGTCCTCTCCAGCTCGTCCACATATGGTCACTTCCTGCTCTAAAAAAACTAAGACGGCGACGGTCAAAATGCCTCAAAACAGCAGTTCACAAACCAATGGGTGAAGTCACGGTGAGCCGCAATTCGATCAGCACATCATTTTCATTACTTGTGCTCAAACAAACTTGAACTAACAGACAGGGGAGCCAGGCATCACGCCACCAACCCTGCTTCCAATAATTGTGTGTTATTCGCTGTGCTTTTTGTGCCTCACTATCCTGGAGTTGGAAACCAGGACAAAGAAATAGGGGGGGGGGAAAAAAAAAAAAAAAAAGTTCCAATTTATTGTTTTCTAGCAAGTCTGTGAAATGTGTCCAAACTCAAAAAAAAAAAAAGAAGAAAAAAAGTACCTCCACATTCGATACTGCAAATGTGTTGCGTCTTTTGCCTGCAACAACCTGCCGGTCTACATTTTACAGCAAACGTACAGTGGCCCCCGGGATGGGAGATGTGCGAGTAGTCTGGGTGCCATTAGAGGGGGTGGGGGAGGGCGGGTGGGGTGCCATTAGGGCAGCCGACTGAGCTGTGCAGTGAGTAGATGCCCCGGGGCCCTTGTGTCAAACCTTGACTTATACACCTCCCCCCCCCGCCCCCCTCCACCGTTTGGCCGGCGTGCTACTAGCCGAGCCGATCTTTATCCTCCCACTCCACATCTCCCCGTATCACACTGTCCCCTGCAGTTTATTTTCAATTGCAGCTCGGTAGGTTTTCTTTCCATCCATTATCATTTTCGTCAGCTCCTCTTTGGACAAACTCCCAAATTGCCAGCTATGTATGCCCTATTTTCTGTTGAGGAAGCAATACATGCTCTTCTTTCATCCGAAGCTTTTTTTTTTTGTTTGTTTGGAAAACATTATTTGAAAGTGCAAATTGCATAAATGAAATAATATAACACGCACCGGTGCAACGTGCAAGCTCAAACAACGCTCTCAAGGCAGTTGCGAACCAGCCGCCAGCTCGCTAAGCTTTCTACACACATCTGCCAGCAACAACTGTGTTGAATGATGTGTTGGTACGGTAAATTATAGTGATGCAAATTTAAAGGTGCAGTGTGTCAGATTTAGATGTCGACTATGTCATAATACAAAATCACTATAATTTAGTATATCTTTGGGTGTTTATTGAGGTTGTTTTGAGAGATTCCGATTTTTGATCTACTCTTAATTATCAGGTTTTTCACATCCTGTCATCAGTCGGCTCTGTTCCGCTCACATCCGTCATTTCGTTTTCATTTGCCGGCACTTGCACAGAAAATGTTTATACAAGCCTCTGATTTGATCAGTGGCCCACTTGCATATTATTTGCAGCCTTTATTAGTGAAATCCACATCAGATTGCAGAGTTCTCTTCCTTACAGGAGTTCACCTTTTTAACTGCAGAACTCAGAGCTTTCAAACCGCTCACACTGCTGTGCATCTGCAACGGCACTTTAATTAAACTTGGCTACAAGATTGCTCGCCGTCTCCCAAGCCATGTGTTCTCGTTACTGCTTGAATACGCTCCAATTTTTAATATGAGGCCTTGGTTCCTCCCAGAGTATCAAATGCAGACTCCTAAAATCAATTTTGTATAGCTCTGTGTTATCAGAACTGAATATATATATTGTGTGTCTCCAAGAAACAAAAATAAACAGCACTTTTATTAGTCTGTACAGTAGGCTAAATTAACTTTTAAACAATTGAGGTATTGTTCAACACTAATTCATCTTGTGAAGCATTCATAACCTGTTTGTTATATATTTTGTTATATTATATCATAGTTCATTATTATGTATTAAAAATGGTCTTGCAGTCTTTATGAGTTTTGAATACCTGTAGGAACAGTTTCATCCCCACCAGTGAATGACGTGTTCGTGTGTATGGACAAATAATCTATGATGAGTGTTACCATAAAGCTACAGCGTTATTAATAACATAAACTATACAAGCAGACAAATGCATTGATAAACACGCAAAAATGTTCACAAAATAATCCAGATCATGTTTATGCTCTGCTTATAGATGTTAAATGGTGAAAGTGAAAGTGTTGGGAATGACTGACGCGTGGCGACGCTTGGAGAAATGATTGACAAATCTTGCAATGTCATCATTTGTGTCACTATAGTCAGAGGGGCAGCTTTGCATAATGGCTCTTAAATATTTTGTTCCACGTGTTTTGCCTCTTTTTTTTTGTTGCACTATGCACTTTTGTCTCCCTCCTCACTATCCATAGCCCACACACTAACACCTCCGGGCATGTTATTTACGTGCCGACAGCCGTGTCAAATGGCAGATGAACCTTGAGAAGTGAACCTGTACTATCGCACCTCCAATCGCGTAAATAGAATACAAACAGATCCGCATTCTTGGCATCAAGGTCCTGCATCTAAATCAGTCAAGGTGCGCGCGCACACGCACGCACGCACGCACGCACACACACACTGCTTTGTCTCAGGGTGAAATCTTCAATCTGTGCACACAGGCCCTCACGTACTAAATATTTCATTGACAATAAACATTGGTGTGATTGATGTGAGGCCGAGTCAGTCGGAGAGGAAGGGCGGAATGGGGGAAAAGAGAAAAAGAGAGGAAGATAAAGAGGGGAGGAGAGAGGTCGAGGGATAGAAAAAGACAGAGACGTACTGGAGACACAGAGCAACTGAACGGAGGTCGATTCTCCTCATCGTGTTGCTGCAATAATGGAGGGCTAGAGGTCAACGCATGCTTCAAGTGAGAACACTTCTTTAATTTTACACATTAGGGCCTTGTTTGTAATGAGGCCCTACGACTGCGAACACTTGCCGTGCTAAAGAGAGGGCGAACATTACAGCGTTGCGAGTGAAGGCCAACCTCTCACCCTTCCATTGGGCAATTTAATTACTGCAATCAGATCAGGAATTACTGAAAACGACTTCAGTTACTCCACAGTCCCTCTCCATATATTAAGAAACATAGCTGTGCAAAGCTCTGAAGGGCCCCCTTCCCAAATAATCACCTTATTAAAGGCTTTTTTTTTTTCTTCTTCTTCTTCTTCTCCTTCACTTGGTATAACAGGCTAAGAGATGGCAGCTCCTCAGGGACAAAATGGCTCAGAGATGTGGACTTTATCACTCTCCTGCCGCCGTGGTCATTCTCAAACCTCGGCTGAAATCCCCCCTCGCTCAGCTGTACAGTGGGACTCATGAATAAAATATATGGACCAATAGGAATAATAACACAGGAGACACGATGGTATTAATAGAACCTTCGCATTCATCTGTGATTCGAGTCGTACTCTTCAGGCTGACCTGTAATTAAAGTTTAAATGAGGTCTTTGAGGAACCCTTTTATAACAACCTGAGGGAAGAAACAACACCTGGCAGAAACACTTAGCATAAAGGTTCGCGTTTACTGTGCGTCAGAGGGAAACACATTGAATGATGAGGCACGAGGATTGGTGAGATCGAGTGACCATTAGCTAAATTTGGAAAACTTCTGCTGTATCTTGTTAGCGCATGTTGTTTGTCTGGAATGGATAAAGTATAAACCTCCTCAAACCAAATCTAGAGCAGGCCACAGATACATTTTAATCTAAACTCGGCTAACTACACTGAAATATGGTAGAATCCCTAAGTATACACCCCTTGGGTTACTACTCCACGTAAGCTTAGCCGGGAATGGTAAGGTTTGCAGTTTGGAGCAGATAAGCACTCTTGTTTATACATTTAAAACATGATCGGATTCCCTGGATTAGATAATATTGGATGGGAGTAGTTCAGTAAACATAGAACAAAGAATAGGGTTATATTTCTTCATTTCTTAAAACATCAGTCTAGGAAACCATATAAACACTGAAACTTCATGACACACATTAAGAGAGTTCTTACTCTCTATGGAAATAATGCAGGACAAAAACCCACAGTCCTCCTGAATCAAAACACATCCCGAAGCTTATCTGAACGTAATGAGGCTTCAGCAGCTTGAGGTAGTAAAACCAAGTCATTATCTTCCAAAGTTCCTGTGTTTTCAGTACAAACTCCCTCTTTTTGTTCCTGCTTCTCCGCTGCAGCTCTGCACGTAAATACTGTTTGGGGGAAAAGGGAATTTTGGGCAAAAAAAAAGGCCGTACGTTTGGAAGATATCCACTTGGATCTGATTAATTCAGACTGCTGAAGCCTCATTAACTTCAGATAATTTCGGAATGTAGTTTTACAGAGGCGGAGTGGTGCGTTGTTGTTGTTTTTCCTCCATCACTTTCACTGAAAGCACATTAAGAGGGGACCTTTCAATGGCCAGCATGAATGGGAGGAATGACTTCAGCAAGAAAAAACTATATCAATATTCATATCAACACCCGACTATTGTTTTAATGCAGACTTGAAAAATTGTGAACGTATCGTTTAACTATCTGATATTGACAGCCCCTCCAAAAGCTTTACTGCCCAGTAATGATAGTATTATATTCAGTGTCTCCATCCATGTTCAAGGCGAGCTCGCCTTGTCAGCGGATCAAATGTCCATTTAACCTTTCATTGAGCTGCCGCAGCATGGAAACATACGAGTACCTCCGCTAGAGTCACTATCGGCTGTTGACTGGTCCCTGATGGCACGCTGTGTGTGGAATACACAGCTCAAACCTCTACAAGTGGGGCTTGAACTTGGTAAAAAGCTAGGACTTTAAGTGAGCGAGGAACATATTTAATACTACGACTGCATAATATATATTTGAGCAGCAATGTCATTAATATTTTATTTTCTGCTCCAGCACAAATAAACAGATAAAACACCAGAGGATTTCACACGACATTAGTTATTCATAAACTAATTTTGTTCGGTTAAATCACAATCCGTTTTTAAATAAAAATCTACACCTGAGCGTCGGTATCCGGAGGCGTCTGCAGATTTCTCTCGTGCTATCCATTAATCGGCCTAGTTCAAGGAGTAGCTGTGGTGAATAAACACCAAATGTTGAGATGTGTAGAGCTCAAATGAAGGTGCTAAGAGGCCGGGACATCACGAGAGGTTAAGGTCTGAACGTCGGCCCTAATAGCCGATCTCGTGCACCGTCATCCATCTGCAGCAAACGACACGGCTCGCTCGAGGGAACACGTTGAAAGTGGCGACGCGCCGGCCATCCCTCAGCACTTTGTAACTGCACTCACTCGTGATGCATGCGTGTCCTCGGGTATCTGCGCGTTTCCACGTGCGGCCGACACGCACCTGACGGATGAGGAAGGCTCGGGGCCGCCGCCGCCGCCGGGGGACCAATTTCCCCCCGGTCTGTTCCGAGGGCCTGTTCATTACTGCGAGCGGGAGGGGAACAATACTCCGCAGCCCGCCAACTTCATTTGCTGCCATTTTCTCTCATGCTCTCTTTCTCCCTCTCCTCCTGAAACACAGTGCGCCGCCGCGACTTCCCACAGCGCGCTGCCACACGCCTGTGAAGCAGAGATTGGTTGCAGTGGGCTCTCCAAGGTTTCAAAGCTGTCGCCGCTGCCTAGAATGTTTTCTCTCTGTCTCTATTTTTCATCTGTCATGTTCCCGAGACTGAAAATAAACCAGACATCTTGGTTTTCATTTTTTTCTTCCCCCCCCCCTCTCTTGGTCTTGCATGTGGGCTCCGAGTTGGCACTGGAGAGGAGAGGAAAGGAAGACAAAAGCAGAGACACAGACTGCATTTTGAAGGATCCTAATACACTAAAATAGCAGCAAATGGTACTTGAAGGAAGTATGCTGCCTTGGACTTTTCTTATAAAGTTTATTTGCCTGCCGTTGCATAAATATGCATAAGCGTCTCCATATACAACACAATGAATATTTCAAAAGATGACACCAAACAAATACAAAATCTTGAAACTGCAGCCGTGTTTGGAAGCGAGACGTCATGCAGGGAAGCAGAAAGACGCTATTTGTATTTCAGCAGGGAGACGTAGCTAAAATTAGACGACTGATGTACAATAACGATACTATATCATGCCATCGCATGTACCACATGACGGATCCGTGCGGAAGGTAAGATCTCATTTCACACGTCTTGCAAGGCGTATTCTTAACGTGCAGGAAAGCAGACAAAAAGAACCATCAGAGGGAAATTGATCCTTTGCATGAATCAGTTTTACAGGCAGCCCACAGATGGATGTGCTCACAGCAGCATGCCGAATAAATCAGGTTTGTAATAGCCCCGACGGCAGGCATGACAAAAAAGTCTCAAGAGAGGTGCTGAATCCCATATAGGCTCGTGGAGCGACCGGTGACGGGGTTTGTTTTTCCGAGTCGGTTGCCGCCTCTTGAAATGAAGGGTATTCAGTAAGTAAGGCATTTCTCTGTGGACCCAAATGTTTCCTTGAACTATTCGCTTCCAAGGGCGAATAACAATGATGTGTGGGAATTAGACTGTGCGCTAGAAACAAACATGTTTGAAATTGAAATGCTGGATAAGACACTTGTTCGCACATAAACTGGGAGGAAAAAAAAAAAAAAAAAAGGAAAAAGTTCCTTTTGTCTCAAAAATTGTGCGTCTGGTTTTGTGACACAGACATCAAACACAGAGAGTTGAGAGTGCCGGGACTCATTGTAAAACAGGTTTGATTTTCATTTGAATAAATACAGCTTTAAATAGCCTGAAAACACATAATACAATTTATCAGCTCTGACAGACAATGACTCGGGTCAAAGCTGTGTCACCTGTGCACATAATCCAGACTTTGGACATTGTCCTTAATCTTCACACGTAGAGATCTCGAGCTAAATATCACCCTCTGACTGGATGTCGGCAATTGGGTCTAGACTTATATTCACCTTTGTGCCAAATTACTGTCATTGTGTTGAATGGCAGATACGGGGAGCTAATGCACATCAGGCGAATTAGTATGCCCCTGAAGCGCTCAGTGCACTTTGTCAGGAGGAGAGGTGATGTAAGAGGGGATAAATATTGCAGTTTCCCTCTGACCTGGGGCTCAACTTCCCCCGCACAGCAACACACTGCCCCCTCTGGGCTGCTAATGGAGATTATGGACTTGCAACAATTTAAAACAGCATTTTTCAAAGTGATTTATCCAGATTGAAGTGATGTGCGAGCATCAAAGCTCCACAGATCGTGAATGAACGGAGCATGTATTTGTAGGAAGGTGGCTGCACCTCCCACAACATATATCAATTAAATTGTATTTGATATCCAAGATGTTTTGTCTGAGTTTGAATACTGAAGCCTGAAAGTTCAAGTCTGATGAAAGAAAGGTTATTCTGAAGGTGAGAGACAGTGGTTCTTTTTAGGAATGAAATATACTAAAGACTTCACCATGGCATCTTGTATTCTGATATTTTAGAGACTCAAGGATTAAGCAAAAGAATCACTACCTCATTTCTTAAAACTAGTTGCGAGTTGCCGCCGTGATCACCTTGTTTGATGTTCTGAACCAACAACGTAAGAGCTGACTGTCCCTGCTAAGCTGCAGTTTGTGCCTTTCTTTACCACCGTTTCCTATAGATGTTACACACACACACACACACACACACACACACACACACACACACACACACACACAGATCCATGATGCCTCTACCATGTGCATTTTCTGGAAATTGGATAAAACACAGGATTTTATATAAAAAGCTTTGTTGTTGTTTGTTCATCATTCAAGCCCGGAGTGGTAAATTGCTTGGCCAAGTGAGAGTGTGAAGTCACTCATTTGTCTGCGAAAGGCTGCAATCAAAGATTAAATTGGCTCTCTTTAGATGTGCTGAAATTAGTGCAGTCTGGTTCAACAGTCACATTTCAAGTCCACAGAAAGAACAAACCCCAGTCTGCATCGTTAGCCGAGTATCTGACCGCCCAGGTGTAATACACCGATTTCAATTTACCACCAATCGGATGTTTGATTTGCAAGCAAAATGTACCCCAATATTACACTCTTGTAAGACTCTTTGATCCAAACTACATTGTTCAACGGTGTTTTAGGCCTTTAGAGTATTTCTAATTGGAGTGTTATATTTGACAACATACAAAAACAAAGATCAAATGTAACCTAACTACAGCCGAATTCACTCCTGAGAGACGACCAATTATGCTTTTCCGTACTTTCTGTTATTTATAAAGGTATGAAGTTACAAAGTGGGATGTTGATGAGATGAATGTATATCAAAATAATTCCTTTGAGAGAAGAAGCTTCAGACTGCTCTCACCACTCGGTTCACGACATACTGATGTGAGCTCATCACATATTCCTTTATGTGGTCGTCTGCTCCCGCCACAGCACGCCGACAAAGTGCAGGTACACACCCATCGTCCTGCTCAGTCTGTCTGCGACACCGATAGTCAATTGTATTTGAGCTCTAGCATGTACATGTGGATTGGATGGATGACAAAATGATCTTGATCAAGTAGATTTCACATCTTTTATTGTGCAAACCGGCGAGAGGATGAAGTTGGGGCAACAAGCACTGTACACTGCCGCTCGCCAGGCTTACTCGAAGTTGGCCAATAGGAGAAGAAAGAGGGTGCTTTCAAAAAGATAGCAGCTAAAACTGCTTGCTTCAGACAAGACAAACTGTTGGGCTGCATAAGATAAAAGGAGGATTTTTTTTTGTTGTTTTTTAACTGTGGATCGTGCAAAGCTACTCTCGCAAAGCTAGTCCCAGAATAGTACTGAAAAAACCTGAAGATGAGCATAATAGGTCTCCTTTAAAGGAATAAAAAAAGATCAGTGATGAGGGTAACTGGGGAGATGTCTTCCTTGTTCTACCTCTGGACCCCTTGCAGCAGCCTCTCCAACAGATATGTGTGGAGGGAGAACAGAAAGACGAAAGGTTAGCGCTGTTCTAAGCACCAGAAATGCGTGTTAACTAGATTGAAATTTATTCATAAAGTGCTCTTAAGACATGAGTTTTTTCACCACTGAGTGCTTCACTAAGAACACAGGTCATGAATAAAGATGAAACGAAAACTGAAAACAAGAGAAGAACAAGCATTTCACAAATGTTGTGATGCGGGCCAAAGCTCGTAAGTGTCTCTCTCTCTCTCTCTCTGTGTGTGTGTGTGTGTGTGTGTGTGTGTGTGTGTGTGTTGTATGTATGTGTGTGTGTGATGTATGTGTGTGTGTGTGTGTGTGTGTGTGTGCGCGCACGCTCTCAGATTATTTACACAATGTTTCTTAATTTGCTATCTTATTACAAAGATAAAAGAATATATCTGGAAACTTATATTGTAGATGTGATTTTACAAAGGAGGATTTTGGATCATGTCTTTAAACCTTCACTGACGGCTTACATGAAGCTAAGCTGTTCAGAACAGCCTCAGAAAGATTTGCAGTCAAATACGAAAACACTTTGTGATATCTATCAGTTTATATTATTATTGGTTATATCAAGCAGTAACCAACAGTGACGTTTGTAACCTGCCTCGAAGCCTCGAGTTCGGCATTTCGTCCGTCGTCATCTTGCTATTTTGAAGCCAGAAGTCACCATATTTGGACAAGCAGGGGAGGAGCGAGCGGTGGATCTGATTCAATCTGATTGGGAACCCGGATTGGGCACTATGCCCCGCCCACCTATAGTGGAAACCTGACTGCACCACTGACCCGTCAATCAAACAGGCACACCCTCAAATAGATTGCTTTTTAAGACCTAATAACTGATTAAGGATGGGATTATTTTCAGATGGACTGCCAGAAAAACTAATAAGAAGGAGTGACTTCAGTGAATGACAGCCATTATTATAAAATATTATTGACTTTGTATTTCATGCCAGAAGTTGAATGAGAGTCTATGGAGCCAAAGCCTTTTTGGAGTCAACCTCTGGTGGCCCACGGTGGTATTGCAGTTTAAGGCACTTCCGCATTAGCCTAATTTTACATACCTGGAAGCTACTTCCACTTTTATATACAGTTTATGGTTTACATTAAGTGCGTGAGTGCATACACAATAAGATGGCAGCAGGTAATCAGCTGAATGAGAAAAATTATTTGTAATGGAACTTACCGTTCATTCCATCAAGGTCTATGAATAAATATGTACTACTTAATAAATATTACCTGTCCCAGCACTGAACCCTGAGGAATTTATTGCACAAAAATGATTTGCTACTTGGTGCACAAAATTGAATCCATCATAGGCAACGGTGCCGATAGTCATGGGAGCGCAGGATATGGACCCAATAGCAACCACGGACACAGGGATAAAATGCAGAAAGAGAAACTGGTCTGTATCGTTACAGGGGTTGGTCAGAGAATAAGCTCAAAAGCCCATGGTCTCCTCTGAGTGGAGCAGGAGGCCGAGAGACTGGGGATGAGTCTCCAGCCGGAGGGTTCGGAGTCGGCACCGTCCACCACCGACGACAATACCTGGCTGGCTGGCACGCTGGCAGGTAACAGGCGAGCTGACGGTAAAGACTGACGAAGGTGGAGTGCAGGACCGCGGTAGATAAACAGCCAGGCGGGTATTAGGGAAATCAGGTACAGCTGTGCCAGTCGAGCAGGTGGCGGTAATTATTGTGATGTGTCTGGAGGCAGGCAGTGGAGAAAAACCACACCCTCCAGACACAGACCAAAACACAGAGCACGTGGAAGACAAAAACAAACAGGGGGGGGGATGACAAAGCACACGGGGAAAGGAGATCGAGGGGAAATAAAAAGGAAAAACCACAGGGGCAGACAGAGATCCTGACACATGGTGGCCAGGAGTTTGAGTATGCTGACTTCCAACAAAAAGGAAAAGATATTAACCGAGAGACTAACTAAGAGAATTTAACCTTTTTTTTTTTTTTGTTACACAATTTCATCACAGGTTTTTGTTGTATTGATCGGCGCCAACGTTACGCCAAGTAGTCATAATGTCATTCTTGTACAGCTTTAGGTTGGTTCAGGAGTTGCGGTCTAGAAATGTTGTGGCCGGTGAGGTTAGATCAAAAGAGGGTTATTGGTTTTGGCAAACTCGGAGGTGAAGCAAGTTTGTGAGATGCTGCAACACTAGGGTGGGAGTCTTTCAGCAAGCACCTCTTCACTTGCCTCGTTCACTGAAGCATGATGTGGTTTGGACAGTTTGACTGAGAGCTCTGAAGGTAATTTAACACTTGCTTGCCGACATTGTGGTACGTTAGAGACAGATATTGGGTGCGAAGAGATGTGTCCTACATGAGCAGGTCCCCAGTTAACCTCTAAATATGGGAATTCAGAGGGCTGTGTGGACATTTTCTGCTTGGAACAGGAAGAAAAGGGTTCATTGGATGCCTGCTCCTGGGAACAGATTAAGTCCATTGGATATCATTCATTTGAACTAAGAAGAAAGGAGAACCACTGGCTCTATCTTGTCTGGATAAGGATGACAGAAGTCCACGGGATACCTGGACAGACCAATCATCAGCAGCTTTGATCCAATATTCAAATCTGGTTTGAATTCCAATCGAACACTGTGCGTTGAGATGAGAGACATGTATGCATGTGTGTGTGTGTGTGTGTGTGTGTGTGTGTGTGTGTGTGTGTGCGTGTGTGTGTGCGTTTTTGATGGTATTTTCAGCTGCCACACAAAATGGAAATCATAATTTAAGGGGGAAAAAAATATATATATAATTCCTGCAAGAATTGTAATCTTGCGATGTTGAAAATTATACAATATACCCATATGAGCCCACATGAAAAGAAACAGATGAAATGTATTGGATGAGTGAAAACTATATTATCTAATCACACACTGTGTGCATCATTGCATGTGGGTCTTATATAAGTAAATACGGATGAAATTACCACAGCTTGGCTGGCTTCCTTTACAAGGCCAGTTCCCTAAAAACTATAGGTGAGTCTGTCTGCCTGCCTTCTGTCTGCCGACTGTCTGTCCTTGTATTTCTTGGCCTAGCTCACTGCACTCATCCCCAGCTGAACAAGCCCTCGCTCTATATATGTCAGCCTGGGGGGGGCCTCTTCGTGGATATGATGTGCGCATGCGTGAATTGTGTGTTTGTCCTACCTGGCACAGTGCATACGATCCCTTGGGACCATCGTGTGTGTGCGTGCGCGTGTGCGTGCGTGTGTGTGTGGAAGCATGCGTGTTCTTGCATCACTCCAGCTGTCTCCTCACATCTATCCGTTCTGATGACTGAACTTCCGTGATTCTCTCGGAGCTGCTACCTTCAGGGTTCCACCCAAACAGACACGCATTTCAGAACAATGCTTCTCGAGACCGGAGCCGAATTGCACGGTCAGAATTGTAACTTGCTCATCAGTGTTGAGAGACACACTGAGGAAGCGGTCTTGTTTGAAACAGAGCAGCACTGGAAGGAAGGACGGCCCGTTTCTTTGAAATCAAGTGATCGCTACTGCTGTGTGATGCAGACAGGAGAAAGGCCTGGACATCAGTTTCTAACACGCCATTGTTATACTTGTATAAATGCAAGGCAAGATGTTCATCTACACTGGTGTAGCAAAGTATTGGAGCTTCTGAAATATTTGCATTGTTGATTCATCTGCCGCTCCTTTTCTCAATGAATAAATTAGTTGTTTGGTCTTTAAAATGTCAGAAAATGGTGACAAATATCAACTAATTTTTCCTAAAGCCCAACCTAAAGCCAGTCCTGACCAACAATCAACATCCAAAACATATTCAGTTTATTATTATGGAGGACTAAAGTAAACAGAAAATATTATTTTTTAAGCAGCTGGAATCAGAGACTTTCACTAAATACTGATAAATCTTTCTGTCAATCAACTAATCGATAAGTCTGTATGATTGGTTCTTACTAGAATTGGTAGTTCCTAATGCTATGTACATGACTACATCTACTAAAAAGGTAAGGACACCAGACATAGAATATTTATAGATCGACAACAGACACACAGCTCCCTCACCCAAGAACTATTTACCCTACCTTCCCACACAGCAAAGCAACACATAACCTTGCCCATACAAACACTTTACTTGTTCCAATCACAAGGACTTCACAAACTTCAGTGAAGAATTCAACTGGAGGGATAAAAGAAAAGAAAATGTACAATCACAAAAAACGATGTTCAAGTATGCTCAGCTAAAAATAATGCAAAAAGAACCAGCAGCAACATCGCTGGTTGCTGGACATTTGAAGTAGCAGATACTTTAATCCGTATCATTACAGGTTTTAGCAGTGATACAAGTATTTAAACACCTTTGATCAACTTATTCGAGTCCTACTTCCTGGAGTGGTAAACATTGCATCAATTACATTCCTGTCTACTGACGCGATTAAATGTCTTCCAGTTGTTAGTCCTACCCCATGTATTGCCATGGAAACGGAGATCACGCTCACAAAAAGTTTTGTATTTTTAAGAGCGAATTGTCCCACAATTTGTATACATTTTGATTACATATTTTATTTAGATGGTAACTTGTATATTCGCAATACTGCCGGTGCCTGTTTGTAACGTTCTTCTTCTCCTTACCCTGTTGTTGCTTAAAGGTGATAGCCAAACAGCTTTTAGGTGAAACACGGCCACCTTCTGGTAGTAGTAACGCGTTACTACCAGACCAAACATGGGAAAGTATATTTCTTAAGACAATATGATAGCTGCTTACTATTCCAATTTTACGATTTAATGACTATTGAAAAATAGGGGGCTAGTGAACGACAGATCTAACTAGTTCAGCCAATATAGCCGTGTGTTATGCGAATGCCCAAACAAATGCCATATGTTCGCTCTGAACATGTCTCAGGGAAGCGGGTGATTTGTGTTTCTGGAGAGAGTCAACTGCCCCATCCCTTCCCTGCTTGTCCTCATGGAGCTGTGCAGGTGTGCTGGTGAGAAAGTGCTACTTAGTTCCACTGCCACACAAGTACACAAGTGCAATGCAAGTACACAGAAGTGTGAACTCGCAACTTCCCGGACCATTTAGATTTATTCCTGTAAAAAGGAAGTGTTGACAGGGAGCTACAAGTGTTGGATTGGCAGCGAGTTAATTAACAGCCACGTTTTCAGCTCCCCGAAGGGAAACAACACCTGTACGGGGAAGAATTCCACCTAACGCGTACAAAACAGGGGAAATCTCACTGATAATGAACATACGTCAGAATATAACACAGTGCAAATAACAGTGAGAGCCAACTACTTCCCTGTAAGCGTTACTTTCTTTACGTCCCGTCACATTCCCCAAGTTCGTAATGCTATGGCAGAGACGGGAGACACATCGTTTGCAAATTTAAACAACTGAGATGAATCAAATACACGACTAAGGCTTTGTTCAGACTGCAATGAAAGCAGATCCGTTTCCCAGATCAGATCTTCAGGGATGGACTGTCTGCACTGTTTTTTGCAAGTGAGTGGATTGGATTTGGTGTGTCTAGACATCTCCACCCCATCGGCATGGGTTACGATGGTAACGCAAAAACAAAGCGCCAGCAGACAATATATTTGGGCGTCTGTCCACGGACTGTTGTCCTTGTTGTCCTCCATAGCGCCCAAAATCTCCACTCTCCGACAGCACGCGTTGTGCTCACCGTCTCTCTGAAAACGACGTCCCCATTGTGTGTCGCGTTGCGAATGCCGCAAAAGAAATCCAATCTGAGCCAACAGAATGTCCGGACTAAGACGCAGCTGTATAAATTTTGATTGGAATTGCATTTCAAAACAACCACCAATTGTGGTTTGGATCTGTTTTGAAAACAAAATTTTAAAAAAATGTAGGTTTTTTTGCTATCCAGACTTCAATCAATCCGGATGCAATCTGGATACGACAAAAAGCAGATTTGGGATGGCAGTCACTGGAGTCAGCAGTGTAGAGTGTGCATGGGAATGTCAATAGTGACTGGAGACAAAAAAAACTAAAAAAAAAAAAAACTAAAACAAAGAAGAACTAAAGCAGCAACGTAACCAAGCCGACAACCAGAGGTAAGAGCAGAGAGGAGAGAGGATCAGAAAAAAAGAAAAGAAAAAAGCAAGCGCGCAAACAGGCTTAGAAAGCCTCTCATGGAAGTGACGGCGAGTCCTTCGATTGAACGGGTCGGACAAAGCAATCAGGACAGACCTGAAAAGGAAAGCACTTTATAAAAGTCCCTTAAAAGCAGCCAAAGCAAACGATCCCCTGTCCCAAAACAAATAAGACACAGGATAGAAAAGCAGGCAAGGGCAGGGTTGTCACAGTTAAGAGAAGAAAAAAACCAAAACTATTTGCACTTTTCAAAGTTGATTCTACCGTATCTGCATTATCGTTTTTTGCCGTAAGCATGCAAGCCTTTCTGTGCTTGGGTGTATTCATTTTCCTGCCGACGTTAATGAATTAATGTCCTGGAGGTCGACCAATTCTTGTAGATTTAACTTATTACATTGAAGATAACAAGCTCCACAGCAAACAGCTGCATTGAAAGCAGATTTGCCCGCAGCCACGAAGTGCATTAATTAGTAACCCGTCACTTGAAACCCATTCAAAGTCCAGGAGATTTTGCTATAATGTACAAATAAAACCCACTCATTCTTGTCCCACTTACCTATCTGCACATCGTTTCCCACTGAAGAAACCAATATTAAACCTACCTTAAAAAAAAAAAAAAAATTAGACGTTTACCCCTATTTACCTCAACATTTCACTCTTCATGTTATTTGTATTAATATCTCACTTTAACCTACTTGAAGCTCCGGCATCCATTCTTTGACGGCGGGTGAAAACTAGTCTGGCATTAAAGAAACTCACAGTGTGTGTGTGTGTGTGTGACACACTGTGTCTCTAATTAGAACCAACAAGCCGTTTCTCTGAGAGGGTCAGTGTGCTGTGGCCCCGCTGATGTCTGAGCCAAGCAAAACAACAATGTATACTAAGAAAAAGAACCATTTCCATTGCATTGCGTTGCTCTTCTGGGTGCCATATTTTAATTATAAATGTTGTCTGACACTGCTGTGCTCTCTGGCTCAATGCGAACAAATAAACCATTAAGTGCACCAGTCATTCGTCACTGTTCATTTTACACAACGTTGTGATAAACAGGCTTAAGAAAAGGCCAGTTTACATAAATCTTCTTTTCACAATTTCTTCCTTTTAAAATTGATATGCCAACTAAAATTAAAGCAACATTCATTGACATCGATGTAGTATTTGCGGTGACACCCAGTTTGAAGAAAAACGTCAACGGAGAGTTGGAAAAGTTCCCATTTGGAAGCGTCCCACTTCCGAGTTGACAGCGTTCACAAAAGGAACAACATGGCCTCCCCCCAGAAATCTGCTCTATTTCGACTGTCTAAATACAGAAAAGTGACAAACAACCACGTTGTCACCCACATAAACCAACAAAGGGTTGTAATAGAACTCAGGCGGTCAATATTATTATTATTATCTGCATTTTGTTCTTGGGCAGGTTGTTCTCCACAGCGGAGTTATTTTATTGTCCTGAAAACAGCTGATGAGACTGAAGATTAGCCGAGATCATCCGCAGAGTTTGGTGATCGTTTTGTGGTTTTCTCACATTGAACAGACACAGACATTTAAAGCATTCTTTGTGTAAAAATATGATTATTTCAACCTTTTTCCAATAGAAAAACTCTTAAGTGACAAAACATGACTGCCAACATTGATTGCCAATGCAAGTAAGGTGTCCACCAACCAACCACAGTCTGTCCCTAAAGTGTTTTACTTTTCTGACATTAACTATACTTTAATTATAGTTCGTTTGCCATAACTCTGATATTTCCCCTGTTTAAAGCCTATCATATGGGAGCAGCTGTGGCTCAGATGGTCGAGCAGGTTGCCCACTAATCGTAAGGTTGACGGTTCAATCCCTGCAAGACCCTGAACTCAAAAGTTGTTCCCGATGGTCCGTTGGTGTGTGAATGGGTAAAAGGGAGGCAAAGCGCTTTGAGACCGTGCCAGTGCACACCATTTACCATTAGAATTTATTATGTGTAGATGATGCAGAAATAGTTTTTAGAAAGCTTTCACTTAAGAGGATCAGTTGTCTTAATTCTTGAACAGTACTTGTATTGTTGTCTTGTTTGTAGATGCAGCCACTAAAACGTAGAAAATTATTGAAATCGTTTTGAAACAGGGTGAAATTATCTTTCTGCACCGGAACCTTGAGTGAGGCAGCTAAAACCCAATTACAGAGAAAATCAATTTGGCAAGACTGTTGTTTTTTTTTCTTCCAGTGAATACGGCACAACAAAGTAGAATCAAGTGACTCGGTTAGATTTTTCTATTGTTTTTCGCTCCCTTTGCCAACAAAGAGAAGCTTATGAAGAGGAAGCATTACAAGACGCTGCATTCAAAGCAATCAGGTCCTTTTGATGCAGCCACCAATGCTAAATGATTAAGTTTCATTCTGTAAAGATGTCTGGTCTTCTGCCCCAGATAACTCGGTAACACGTTGAAAAATCTGCCGTAACACAGAGATCTACAAAGCCAGCACAGTCACTCATTTCCAATTTCTGTGATTTTTTTTTTTTTTTTATTCAGTCAAATGAAATAGAACATAAAATAGTATCACAATTCATCACGGGAGTGGTGTTTAAGTGGCGCACACTGGTAACTGCGCGGTTTTAAGAAATTACCCCGTGCCTTGTGAAATCTAACACTGTGAAATCAACATCATTTGATGTTAACTGCTCGCCGCATGACCTCAATACAAAGACAAATTCCATCTGATATTACCTCCAGATTGGAGCTCAGAGGTCTTTTAAAAAAAAAAAAAAGGAGACGAGCCAGACTGTGAATAAAAAGAAGGGAAATACTAATTTCTACACCGCATGTGGAGTGTTCTATGATATGGCTTTCATTTTCTCTTCCGCAATCAAAATTTGAGAGTGGAAATGGCAACAAGCATTCAGAGGCCTGCTGCTAGCAGCGTGGCTCGCCGACAAAGGCGCCACTGGTGCCCTGCAAACAGCCTGCTGCGTACAGCAGTGGTATGATGCCTTCACTGAATAACAGGCGTAATAAATCAACTGCCGGAAGAGGGATGGAGAGACAAAAAGGTGGTTGGGGAGGGCACTTGATGGGAGCTTTTTGAACAAGGTGGAAGTGGGACGGAGAGGTGGATGTGTAGAAATGCAGACATCAGGAGAGGAGGACAAAAGCAGACAAAAGGCCTCAATGCTGGCTTTTACGTTACATTACATTACATTTCATTTAGCTGACGCTTTTATCCAAAGCGACTTACAATAAGAGTTTTAGAGTCTCCTTGGTCTTCCCCGAGTTCGCTTCCGCACTCCACAGCTCGTCCTGGACAGCTTTTGGCTTAACATTGCTCTGCAGACGTGCATCAAATTTTGGTGTTCGCATCCTGGGGGGGGAAGCCGTCTTTAATGCCATCTATATGCAATATAAATCAGCCCTGTTCTATCCGAGTGAGCGCGCGGAAAGGCAGCATGGCTATATTTAGGAGGTCTTCTCCCGTGATTAAACACGGAGCACAACAATTAACATTTTAAAGGTTAACATCTCTGTGGAGAAACACGCATGTTGTCCTTAGCGCAGCGCATCTGGCGCTGCGTCTATTCTAGCCTGCTATCTTATGCCAGCGTTGTTTACTGCATATCTTAAGAGTTTGACACAGTTAGGATGGAACACAAGCTTAAGGTTCAGGCATAATCCCTCAGAGAGAGAGAGAGAGAGAGAAACAGAAGTAAGATTATGAGAAAATGATGAAAAAGTGAGTAACAAGCTGCAGGAAGGCACTGTTTCGGCAGCGTTTCAACATAGGTAAGGAGCAAAAAAAAAAAAAGAAAGAAAAAAAAAAGAAGCAGACTTCAATCAGGAGATGACTAGAGAGGATCCAATGAGAAGAAGAACAAAAAAACAGCCTGCTCAGTGCCTGATACGACTGCGATTGCGTGCAATTGCCCTCAAACAACTTAAAATAAAAATACGACGGCTATGCCAAGAAGGCAGACGGATGGAGGCCCATACAAATTCTTTGTCTGGCTGGATCCAACGCAATTAGCCTCTGCGGCTCACTGTCACAGCGGCGCAGCCCTCATACAACCGCAGGTGGACTGACGAGAAGCCGACGCGCCATCTCGTGTCACGTGTGCGAGAAGGAGACCTGCGGTGGGAGCGGGTTCTTTTGTTCCCCGTCAGGCGGCGAGCCGACTAGTCCCGCGGCGAGCCCACCTCTCCCACCGCGGGCCCCTCTTCGATTCACGTCCAAGTTTGTATCGACACGTGCGCGCAAAAAAGGACTACCGAACATCTTCAACAGTCCAAATTAATCACATTAAAGAAGACCCCTCCACCGAGCCGTGCGTCTATTTACGAGACTCGCCACTCGTGCCGTGGTGTGTGGTCGATGTGTGTGAAACATAAATAGAGACTCAGCTATGAAATAACACAAGTGCCCTCAAGGGCACTGTAAAGTGGCAGTTAGTTCACTCGCTCACACGCACACACACGCACACACACACACACACACACACACACAAATCATTATGAGAATGCTTCAACATCATACTGCACCACGTGGCTTTCAGGTAAATACTATACTTATACACGTGTATAAAAACTGCAACATCTACTCTAAACTGGCCTTTCATATTCAAATCGTCCAGAAGGTAAACTTCATTAAGAGACTAGCTGTTTTTAAGAGGTAAAAAACATAATTTAGTTCAGATCTTTCAAGTCCCATGTTATCGTTCTATGAGTGATTATTGTCCCAAAGTTTGGAAGCCCAAAGAGTTCAATGTAATTCAGAAAGAAAACGCGTGTGTGTCAATGCCTCCATGTCTGAAGTTGGAGTGTAGTTTTTGTAAAAATGTGTCATGTTTCTTATGTTATAGAAACTTCTTCAGTGGAAAAAAAAAAATTCAAAGTACATTTCCACTCGATGGCAATACTTGAGGTCAACTTGTGGCAGTTTGACCAATTAAAAGTTTGAGTTATGCGTTCAGAAAACACACGACTCCCACGTTCTTTTACAACGCAAGTTTTACAATTCAGTTCGGTTTGTAAAGTGACCAGACAATACTCTGAGATTTCCCCGCGCACCATCTGACAGAGAAAGTAGAGCTTGTAGTTAGGTGGAAAAGAAAATCCAACGTGATCAGCACTGCTCTAATCTTATTGCCATTTGGACCAACATTGATTTCCATAGGAAGGACCAATGGCCTCCGAGCTTTCCCAACCCATTCTCATCGTTACGATCTCATGACCTTATTCAATAGAGGCCAGACTGGTGTTTATAGGGACTGTAATTAGCTTAGTGTCTCCCCACACTAAGTAGCATCCTCTTCAAATCAATCCAGTGACGGTGACCCACATAAAAGGGTCACCGTCACTGCCACTGAGCACAGGAAGTACCGCGTAGCTTTGGTATTATTTCTAAAAGCAAAGGTACACTCGAGCTTTTTGTTTGTTAATTTAGACCTGTAGGCTAAGGATTTAATGAACCTAAAATATTCAGCCTTGTTTTTTTTTTTTTTTCAATTTGCATTTTTCTGTCTTGTTTGCCTTGTCAAGAGGTTTGCATCGGGCTGGACAATGAGTCAGCAGACCTACTTTAACTGATCTAGTTTTTCCCCCCCCTAAAAGAGTGTAGGTATTCCTGGTTTCATATATTTGTCACTAAACATTTGAACAACATGAAGCAATAACATTACGTGAAGGAAGTTCAAGTTCTCTTTTAGTAATGTAAAATAAAAAGATCATTTAATTATCTTAAGACACTACAGTAGGTTACCACAACGTCATACATGAGTGAAAATAATGACTTTCTAAATATATTGTTTTTAAAAGATGCTGGTTTACAGAATAATAAATAACTTTTACATTGTTGAAAAGGTATAACTACCACACTAAATCTATCAGACGCGGATATATATTTTGTTGAGTTGTGCACTTGCGTTACATAAAATGTGAACACTATTCAAACCCAAAGAAATCACCTGCTGTGGGAGGAGGCTGGCTAACTACACCAGGTAATCGGCGGGTTTCCATGGCGCCTCGTCACTGGGCGTAGTCTCAAACACGGCAAATTAACTACATTGATTACAAGTATCATCGTAGCTAAAGGAGGCAAAGTGGTAGTCGAGCACTAGACACACTGAGCAAAAAAGAGAGCGGTAGAGAGAAGCCATCACTAACTGCCGAGTAAAAAAAAAAAAAAAAAAAAGTTTGATTTTCTTTGCCGCTCCTCGTCATCAAACCCCATCTTTTGAGACATGAAACGATATGCTGTGCGTTTCAACCAAACCTGTAACGGTAAGGAAATACTACCATAGGCAGACAAGATGAGGAAAAAAAAACAGCTGCTCCGTCATACACTGAAGCCATGGCAACAGCGATAACGGTTGGGATGACAACCGATTATTGTAACTTGTTCCGAACTTTGTTTGACTTCATGCGTGCGTGGAGGTAAACAGAGCTGAGACCTTGAGAGAAAATCACCAACGATGTGGTCTCTCCATCGTAAACGACCAAAAAGCCCTTTTCTGGTGACCCGCAAGCCCTTTGTGTAATAATGGTATAACTGTAACCTGTAAAAAAAAACAAAAAAAAACCGGCAGATAAAGCTCCGGCTGTGGAGACACGGAGAATCTAACATAATAACTGGGCAACCAGAACGAAACCACCAGAGAAACAACATAATAAAATCCAGGCGCTGAGTGCTGAAAGGTCCTCCAGTCTTACTGGGCAGCTTGCTGTACTGTAAATATGTCCCACTTGGTGGGAATCAGTGTAAAAGGCAGCTAGCAGCTGGTGCTTAGCGGGGTCCTGCTGGCCCAGACCCACAGCCGCCCCGGCTCACTGATGAAGACAGATGGATCGGGCCACAGCCCCGACGCAGGAAACACACCCCCGAGTCGGCAGATTAGAGCCAAGCTTCGGATGGAGCCCCGATAGCCCGCTGAGGGAGAGACAGCCGACTGGGCAGAGAACTAATGCTCGGTACAACAGGCGCCTCTTCGCGTGAACTTTTGAACCAAGGAATGATATGGAAGAAGGTCAGCTGAATGTTAATGGACGGGCGACGAGGTGAAGACCGTGAAAGTAGGTAAACAAAACAAACAAAAAAACATCCCATGTGCTGAATTAATATGGGAAAGAAGTCCTTCGTGCGTTAACAAATGACTTATCAGGAGGTGAGATTGCCTTAAAAGGGAACATTGGGCCTTCAGGAAATGAATGCAGTTGGCCGGTAACACTCTGCGCCGTCTTCACGGTGACGTGGCAGCAGAACCTCCAGGTAGCTCTGTACGGTACGACCTCACTTGGTGTGGTGATCCTAAATAACCCCCGTGATTGGTTGTTACACTGTGGGACGGTTAAGGTCGGGGGCCGGGATTTTGAGGTTAGGGACCAGTTAACGTCGACAGGACCGACGCCAGCATCGAGTTCAGAGCATACGGAGGCCCAGCAAGGGTTTGTCCCACAGCTTTCGAAGCGCTACATTTTAAAATTAGTAACACAAGCAACATGTTTAGCTCAATGTTTGACATCTCTTGGGATTTCCATGAACATGATTTTAAACCGCACCCAAAAACAGTTCAAATCTAAAATGTCTCCAAAACATTGATGGGTGTACTCGACTTTTTAACGGGCCGAGAAAAATACTTTTTCTTAATACGGACGTTTTCCAGGAATTTCATGACTGTGGGAAACTCTAAAACTCTTCTTACTTACGGATGGATCAACAGTCTAAAGTTGGGAACAAAAGGTTACATCTAACTACTTGTATGAAGAGTTACAGCTGCGATAAGAGAATACTCCTCTGCTTAAAACAGAAAAGTCATATTCTATACTAATTTACTGCTTTTATCATCTCTTATGCAAAAAAAAAAAAAAAAAAGAAATCATTTTGTTAAAAAAAAACACCAAAAAAAAAAAGACATGTAAATAAACCAATAAAAAAATGTGTGAGAGAGACGTTTTTCTTTGGAAGTAGGAACCACATGTTTTGTTTTGGATTATTGTTCGCCAGCAGTGTGTTCAGGGAAATGTGATTTGTTTTTGTCAAAGGCTTCTTAATGAGGATCCAAGCTTTCACCTCCCGGAGATAACCTAACGTTAATCTGTGTTCAAGTTCACCATACATTACGAGCAGCTTCTGCTTTCCTCAACTCAACGCAGCTCGTCGTTTCGATCTAAAGTCAACCGCCGCCGCTGCGCCGCGTCTGCAGCGTCCTGCGCCGCCTGCCGACGACGTCCGACGCCACCGTTCTCCACCTGGAGGCCTTTGAAACGTCACACACACACACACACACACACACACACACACGATCACGCGAGGAAAAAAAAAAAAAGGAAATTAAAATCCCTCGGCACAAGTCAAAGAAATTTGGCCTGCGACGGCGCAGACACGGTACGTCATCTACCGTTCACCATCCTTTTATGCATGGAGGCAACACTGTGAAAACCAGCGAGCCGTAACACAGCTACTCCGAGTGGAACGGGAGGAAATAAGGCGCCGCCACCGAAGAACTGTATATGTAGCTTTCACACGCAATCAGCGGAAACAGGCCTTTTCAAGCACCTTGAAAGCAACAAAAACACGGCAGGACTCCCGACCGGTGAGTCGAGGCGGACTCGGGGGAGCTGCGGCGGCGCTGGGAGGAGAGCGTATTGATCGGCAAAGCCGCCGCCGCCGCCGCCGCCGCCGGGCGTGTTACATTTAGCTCGGGCGCACCTCTGATTGACTCGGTGTGATGAGAGCGTAATTGAGGCTGCGGCGCATTAACAGATGGCTGCAGCGTCACGCCGAGACCGAGCGAGAGATCCGATGCGCAGCGTGCGTATTACAGGAGACCCGAATCCAATACGGAGCTCGCCGGAGTTGCTTGATATACATACGGGAGCGAGGGGGGGGGGGGGGGGGGGAGGGGGGGGGTCTGGAGCCTCTTGAGCACAGCGCTGAATATCTACGATATTTCACTTACAGAGAGGTGATTTCAGCAGGTGTGGATATTTAACTGTGTTAAACTGTGTTGAGCGCGCAGTTGAAAGCTTCAGAACGGCGCCGTGTTCGTATCTGCATTTCAAGACCCAGTTCAGTGATCCGGTTCTCACAGTCGCACCGATTTCCTGTCCGTCGCGGAAGTGAATTTAAAGTAGAACGACCCCCCGTTCACGAAGCACTGAATGGTCCAAAAAAAAAAATATATACAAAAAAAAAAGTAAAACTAGTTGGTCGCAGGGTACAGAAACACATGGAGGCGTAACCGGGTACTGAGGCGCTCGGCTTCATCCGTCAAGGACAGCAGAGTGGAAGTAAGAGCAGGGAAGAGTGGAAACACAGAGGCAGCTAATAGTTTTGAGAGGGAGAGGAAAGCAGGAGAAGAAAGGGTCCGTACAGAAAGGCTTTTAGCGCGTTAAATAATAAAAAAAAAAAAAAAAGGTAAGGACTGGGGAGAGATGCAGGTAGATCTGGGTGAAAGCTTGCGATTCAACAACAACAAAAAAAACAAAAACAAGTCGCACCAGCCCCGAGGCCAGACATCGCGCTTCGGTCGGGCGAATAGTTTGCTTCACCGAGCCGACGGCGCCGCGGGAAGTTTAATATTGACGAGGCGGACGAGAGGAGAAGACAAAGACGTTGAGGCCTCAGCGGCCGGGAGCGAAAGGTGCGTCCGGTAGAGGTAGTTTAGTCCGATGGGTTCATCCGTCGCGGGAGCTTCAGACGCGGCCCGCGGCGGGCAGCGAGGGGGGGGGGGGGGGGGGGGGGGGGGGAAGGCGGCGGAAGCAGCTTGAACGGTCTTTAGGATCCGGGTGAGCAGAAACAACACCACATTGAGGCGCCGCCATGAATGGCGTTGCAGTCTTAACGTTTCACAACAAAACAAAAAACAAAACAAAACAACAAAAAGCGGTCGGCGGTAAACCCTGGTCAAAATCTCACCGAACGAGGGACTCGCTCGGGGCGGCGGTTCAGCACGGTTGCGTTTGCTTCCATTTTCCACTCTCGCCCCGGCTTTCCCTCCGCTCGCCTTTCGTTTAGTTTTTGCCCCATCCAAATAGGATAAAATAAAAAAAAATAAAAAAAAAGTTAATAGAGGAGAGGAACCTCGGGGAGCAGACGAGAAAACAGCCGCCGCTGTTCGAGCCACGTACGGTTTGACGACGCGACCGGAAAAATCAATAGGAATTCATTGTGAGAAAACACCCTCCGAGCTTCACCGCCGGAACAAAAGAACAACTCAGCGCTGTCGTAGCTGAAGCGGTAATAGCCCGGTAAAGTCGTTCTCCTGGAGGAACCAAACCAACCCTCCGACGCAGCGCATTGTCCTTCCCGCGGCCTACCCGCCCCCTCCAACCGCCAGCCCCCCCCCCCCCCCCCCCGCGCTTTCATCACAAGACCGGGCGCCGATTTCTGACGGTTTTTGTCTTCTGAAATAACCAGTTTCGATTTGAGGGCGGCTGCGGACAATCGGCGTCGTGGGGAAAAAAAAAAAAAAGTTTGCAGAGAGTGAATGAAAGCGTTTCAAACGATGCCGCGGAGACGAGGACGGCCCCCGTTGGACTGAATCGTGGAGATCCGTGCGTACTTTTGATCCAATTTGTTATAAAACACTTTTTTTTTTTTTTTTTTGGTACACTGAAACGCCCCCCCCCAAGGCAAGAATGGTAAACAGCAGTGTTTCCCCATACATCCAGACATATCATTTACTTTAATGGTAAATTAAAACCCTCCCCCCAAAGAACCAAATTAAGAGTGCGATTGGAGCGTCGGATCAATAAGCATAATCATTAGCATCTTAACAATATCCGATCGCTGTTCCTCACGTATGTAGGGGAAACTCCAGAGGCAATTTAAATCATTTCAGCCCAAAAATGGTTGAAAATTGTCTCATCTTTACGTCGCGCGTTTATTTGATCTTTTGTATCAGATTATGAAGAGTTATATCGGTGTGAGTTTTTTTTTTTCTTCATATATCACCAAAGTAGAAAAGTGAAAAAAACAAAACTCACAGATGAAGTGAGAACCCCCTCCCCCCCCCCCCCCCCCTCCCCCCGGAGTTATCCTTATCCAGAAGAGGATTAGGATCGACTCGCGTTGCAACTGTAAATTGATGTCGTCTCCGGAGCAACGACGCCAACGTGCAGAACGGCAAATTCGCTATTTAAGCTCGATGTCGCCGCGGAAACGAATCCAACACGTGTAAATCGTGACGGGAATCGCGGGAGGCGGATTTGCAGCGCGCGGACGATCGCCGGGTGTTCACGCGAGCGTCGGCAGGTGAGATACTGTCCTAGTTATAACGATACAAAACAAGCTTAATGAAGATAGAAATAAAAAAAATTAAATTTAAAAAAAAAAAAAGTGCAATAAATGACTTGGCTATCTTCATCGTGTTTTCAAACCGCGGCCCGAAAACATTGAATTCGAGGCGGAAGACTGACTTCTCGTTGACCTTTCCGCGCCGTCCGCCCGGCCCCCGACGTTGACCCCCTGAGCTGTTTTTTTTTGTTTTTTTTTAACTCCGCAGCAAACCCTCACGGGGACGACGCTTTAAAATCTCACCTGACCTCATGTTTATTCATGCGTGCAGGAGAAACGGGAAAGGCCTCCGTCGCTGCCGAACCGGCCGGGCAGAACTAAGGCGGTCACCCCGGAGACGGGAGACGGCGAGAGCCTAACATTTTAATTTAATTTAATTTAATTTAATTTAATTTAATTTAATACACACCCCACGGAGAGTGAGAGCGGGGCGACGGCGAGGAGGGTTAGACAAGGGCAAAAGGAGTACCTTTTAACAACGGCCGGCCCGATGCAAAGCCTCGATGCGGGCTGCCCTCCGGCCCCACGGGGGGGCCTCGGGGAGCGGAGGCGAGGTTCGAGAACCCTTGGCGGGGCGCGGAGGCTCAGTAAACGGGGTCGCCGTTCGCTGACCTCCGGAGCGCGTGTCACCGCAAAAAGGAGAGGGACGTGTGATAATTAGGGAACCGGAGCCGTGCTGCGGTTCGAGTGTTGGGTAAAAGAAAAGTCAAGAGGCAAGGCGGCATGAAGCATGGGAGGAAGTAGAGTGGGAGGGGGGGGGGGAATAGTAAATACATTTAAATATTTTTTTGAGAAAACACTTTTAGAGATTGTACAAACATTAAACCCGAGCTTCTATAAATGCATTCATATTTCCACACCGCTTGGCATCTCTTGACATTTTTTATTTATTTATTTATTTTACAACAGATTTTTTTTTTTTCCCCATTAGCCTATATCAGCCAGTCTCAGGTATATTAAGAGTGCACCAATATGAAAAGTTCTCTTTTCACAAAACATAACGCGGAAAGAGATGCTTTTGCGTAACAATAAAAACGACGTCACCCCCATATCGTTTAATCCAACTCATTTACCGACTGACTCTGCTATTTCTCCCTTTGGAATCTAAAATAAAATATACCGTATAAAAAATAAATTAAAAAAAAAGATTAAGTCTTAGCCCGGATTAAACAATAAGAAATCCTTTAATTTGGGATTAAAATGTTGAAACTCTGCACAATTGTAAGTCTCGGTTCTTTATGATTACAAGCTTTAAAAAAAAACAACCACGAGCTGGGCAGGTAACGTGCAGGGTGTCGGACCGACATCCTCTTCACACGAGGACCAATCTCCTGCTTCGACTTCAGATTTATGAGGATTGCAGTTTTTTGTGTTTTTTTCTACAGAATTAAGTACATCAAATTTGAGTAATCCCAGTTTTCAAGTAAATCTTAAGATTCCCCGGGCCGACTTTCATGAAGCTTGGCGGAAGGGTGCGGCGCGGGCCCGGGAAGAAGAACCCGTTCAACTTTGGGGGGCGGTGGGGGGGGGAACTGGAAGTTGCAACCAAGCCCGTCACAGAGATTATACTATTGCCCCGTCGCAGTTACGACACTAACTTTTACTTCGACAGCGACGTGAAACGAACAGAAAAAGACAAATCAACTCCTCCATCACAATTATTTCAGACCGTCATTAGATCGCCAGCTGAAGAATCCATGATCCCGATTGGGAACATCACCACAACTGTAAATATATATATATATATCCAGATATTTATCCATATATAAATAAATATATCCAGATATCCATTTGTTTGTGTTGCACGTTCGGGTCAAAACATGAACTGCCAGTTAAATCAGATCAAAATGTGTTTGTATCGCACATTTTAGAACACAGCAAAAGGTCGACCGGAGTGCCGCACGCAGACAAACGGTCAACCCATTCGAAAAGACAGGATCAATACAAACAAAAAAATAAGTGAACGTTAAAATCAAGACAAACGAACACAAAATCGCAACAAAAAAAAACACAAAAAAAAGTGCCAAAGTTAAGATCAGTGAAAATAAATAGGTTTTTAAAATGGCTTTTTTTTTTTTTTTTTTTTTTTTAATTTGGTAAGGTGGACGACAACCTAGTATGAAGGGGAAGGTTGTTCCAGAGCTCAGGAGGCCGCAGCAGAAAAGGCGCGGCCGGCCCGGGTTGCCATTTTGGTTCTAGGAACAGCTTGAAAACTGTCGTTTGGAGAGACCCGAGCGAGCGCGGTGGGGAACGGGGCCGCGGCAGGTCGGACAAGATAGACGGGGGGGGGGGGGATCCATTTAGACACTTCAAAAAAACAAAAAAAACATTAAAATGTATTCTGTACTGGACTCGGAGCCGACGAAGGGATTTTAAGATCGATGAAATGTGCTCACGCCTGCGCGAGCTCCCTTTTTTTTTTCTTTTTCTTAGGTGCAACACTTCTTGACTCGCGTCCCGTGTTGCTGGGGATTATGTTGTCAAAAATCAAATTATTCATCCGCCGCCGCGAAGAATGTTTTTGTGGGAAAATATCTACTTTGCAGTCGAGCTAAATCTACGCTCGAGTCGTCTCCCTCTGTATCGTCAGCACAGAGGTTGAACTCTGCGCAACACCTTCCTGCAGTGCTTTCTAAAAAAAATAAAAAAATAAAAAAAAAAAATACCGCACAAATCTGCAGAAATTTATACAGTTCGTCTCTACCAGGAATACACAATCGCGCGCATTTCTCGGATCTCTTTTTTGTCTCGCACTCCTCTTCGGCATTCAAAAAGGCATTTGAAACCAGCAGTCAACTCTCCCACGTTCAGCTGAGGCAACAGTTCCCCCCCCCCCCCCCACGAGGACGACACCAGTCAAAAAATTAAACTTCACTCATCTTGCCATTAAAAACAACCTGCAGTATTTGAAGCCGTCAGGTGAAACTCCCCCCCCCCCCACCCCACCCCCCTCCCATAAGCTGCTGAACACAACAGAGCAGATAGAGGGAGTGGAGCAGAAAGATAAAAAAAAAAAAAAAAGGCGCCATCTATTCTGGTGCGCCCTTTCTCTTTGAACCTTCCCTTCGGTGCGCCTCGGAGACGGAAGCTCTCCGCTCCCCTGCGGAGCGACTCCAAGCTCCGCCCTCCCCCCCCCCCCCTTTTTTTTTTTTTTTTTTTTCTCCCCGGGGAGGTTTTTTGCAGAGCGAGACAAACACCTTGGGTTTCTCTGCGGCTGTGTGTTCTCCAAAATTCGCTCCGGGCAACTTTAAATTAATACCTAGCCCTGCCTCCCTCCCCCGTCCCCCCTCCCCCTCTGATAATTACGTATCATCGCCCATGAATGCTATAAACGGGGGGATGTTTAGTGCTCGTGTAATAGGGCTAAACTGCTGCAAAAAAAAAACAACAACAACAACAACGCGCATCACAAAGTACCTCATCCGGCGACGTTGGTAACCGGTGCCGGGGAGCGACGCGCGATCAGATTGCAAAATGAAATGCGGAGAAAGGGTTTTAAAACCGCAGACGCGGACCGCCTCCGTTTGACATCTGACGGTCTGCGACCAGGCGAGGCAACGAGGTAAAACGCTCCAAGAACTGGAATGACAGTAATGTTATATTATGTGCGGCTCAGCTTCAACTCTCTCCGCATCCGTTAGAAAATGCATTATTAGTCTGCATTACAGCTGCTACGCTAAAAATTAAAAAAAAATAAAAATTAAAAAAATTGTTTAACTATGCTAAAACGCCGGCCACGCTTCGGATTGGCTATTACTTGCTGCCTCGTCGGTTGAGGTGGTTAAATCAGCGTTTTTGATTGGTTGGGATCAGGCCAAGAATATCACGGTAAGCCAATCAGATATCGAGTGAGGCGGGTCGTGCTTCTTCTTCTTCTTCTTCAAAAAAAAAAACATAATAGAGGCAAGTGTACTTGCATTGGATACAAGAGACATTCAGGCTAACACGGGTAAAAGATGAGTTAACCACCTCTGTTAACTGTTAACAGGCCATTTCAGCACAGCGGGGAGCCGGCGTGTTAAGATATTCCTCTTTTTTTTTGTTTTTAATGCTCTTGATGTGTTTCACCTGACTGAAGCGACAGCTGGTGACAATTCTCCCTGGCAAAATACAGCACGGAGGGCTTAATGGAGAACAAATGGAGGGCTAAGTGACCAATTAGCCAGTAAGCATTGGTTTCACAAACAAAAACAGATGAATGCTTAACTTCAAAGTCCCAAAAGTAAAGTGTCACAACAGCTTTTCACGGATCACGTAGGAAACGATTGACCTTACCTGATCAGCGAGTCGTTCTCTTTAATGGATCCCCGGGGGGGGGGATCCCAAAGAATCGGTCCGCTTGAGCAAAACTGGACAGACAGTACTGATGGATTGACGTTCAACTCGGTTCCCTCCAAGAATTGAGTGCTTCTTCTGCTTCCCTAAATCACTTCCTGCTTCCTTCTTGAAAAGGAAGCGAGCCGAGGTGTGGAAATATAATCCAACGCCTCGGGGTGCGTGAGCCTTTTTCTTTTTTTTTTTTTTTTTTTTTTTATGCAAGAATTTGTGACTTGTCATAGGACCAAAAGCACAGATGCAAATACTAGTAATTATGGCTCACTTCCACGTAGCTGCTTTGTCTTCAGGGTTGCGGTCTTGTATCTGTTAATGTTATCAGCAACAGCTGTGCTGTGCTGTTCAATGACAAGTCAAAATGTTTGCAAAACAGGCCTGTTTGCTGCTTCCAGAAATTTCACACTTTTCAACACAACAACCCGTCTGTGAATTTCTTGTTTGAAAATGTTATTTTTGTTAGTTTATTATTTAAACTAAGGGCGTATTGTTTTCAGTTATTTAGCCTTGATTGGCTCTTAACCAAATTAAGACTTGATTTTCTGTTTCCCAAATACATATGCTGTTAAAACTATTGTATATTGTCCTTTGTGTCCCTTTTTGAAAAAAAAAAAAAAAATAATAATAAATAAATAAATAAATATATATATACACCTATATACACTTCACAAAAAAAGTAGCCAAGGTAGGTGGTCAATATTGTACAAAAGGTCAGAATTTACAAGACAAACGTTGTAATTTTTACAATAAAAAAAAATCTCTTCTATTCTCAACTATTATCTGGTTGGAATTTTTCTTTGTTTTTTTTGTCAAGGGACCACATGACTTCAGTTTGTATGTTGGACCAACCTTTTCACCGCTGCTGGCAATGTATTAGGCCAAGTGGCCAAGTGGTGACCAAATCAAATTATACTTTACAATTGGATTCAGCAAGAAGGAAATAATCATGATTTCACCCAGATACACCATATTATCGTAAGCGTCTGGACAGGAAGAGACAATGACGTGAATCAGGCCTATTCTTGAAAATGTAAACTTTGTAACCCAAAAGAATATTCGAGTTATTTACTTTTGTCATTTTTTTTTTTTCTTTCTATGAAATGTAAAACCTTTATGTGTACAATAAGTCGACTTCACTAATACAGTAACAACCACATGATACTCCGCTGGCTTCCCGCCCGCAAACATTAATAGGCAGAGACCTCTGTGACAGTAAAAACATTCTGATTTTCAGAGTTTTGTGTATGCGAAGCCCCTCCAACCCACGAAAATCTCTCAACCATCCCATTTGTATTACGTAGGGCAGTTTATTGAACTTGTAAATGAGTTAGGAGTCATTATGCATGACCTTAGTTTTTCTACACTCACAAAACCATAAAAGTTTGAACATTTATAATAATAATTTGCTGCTTCAACATTACATTCAAAGCTGTAAATTGTTATAGCTACATTTTGTTAAAAACACAATATTTACATTAATTGTAATACACAAATTTTATATTTGGCATACTTACATTAATCTCATCATATAATTTACAGGTTCTCAAGTACTGATGAATGTGAATATTTAATCTAAAAAATTCACAACAAATCAAAAAGTAAATCAACCATACAAAAATTAAACATACAAACAATACTGAAGCTACCCACCCACACCCACCGCCCCCCAAAAGAATTGCACAGAATTGAATTAATTAATATTTTATGCCAAAAATTTCCTCTATTTTACAAAACAGTGTGAAATCTGCCTGCCACAGAACACTTAACTTCACTGCAGCAATGCAATATGATGTGGCTGAACTGAGCAACTATTTAGAGCGCAGTCCACTCGCGTCCATCTTCATAATTAAACAGAAAGTAAATCTCAACTGTACAAATATTTGACAATGATTAGTTTGTAAATATTTCTCCAACAGAACATCCGTCCTCGTGTGTTTTAAGGTCACTGCTGACAGTGAAACTCTGTTCTAATTACTGTTTTGTCGAACACAGAGTTCATAATAACAGTACTGGTCATAATGCAGATGAGAAAAAAAACTGTGTTTGTGCTTGTCTACAGTTACATCTGATCAGTAGGTTAGAGATTCATTTGGATTTTTGGGTAAAGTCATTTCAAAATTCTTCCTTAAATATGTCTCTTTATTAACTGAGTGTTTCCGAGCTTCTTGATTTCAGGTCCCAGTTAAAAAAAAAAAAAAAAAAAAAAAAAAGTGTCTTTACAGGACATTGTTCAGTTTCCTTTGGCAAAATACTTTCTAACCCCCCCCCCCCCCCCTCCCCAAAAGACATGTTGTCATGTACATCATGCAGGAGGAATAGGGTGTGTTCACATCAACGGCAATGGCCAATTTCCAATTCTAGTTTCAGTGCATTTAACTGCACCCACCTTTGTCCATGCGTCTGGCTCAGACTCATGAATTCCTTGTTAATGGAGGGGAGCAATTTTTGGTAAGTGGCTGATATTCAAGATTCTAGTGAAATAAGGGCAGGAGAGTGGTGTGGTAAGGTGGTAAATTACCACTGAAAGTCTCTCTAGCTTTTGAATTTAAATGTAACTACATGGAGTTAAATTAGACCCTAAATTGCGGTCATTACTATGCCAAAAATACTTTCACCCCCCAAATAAATAAATAAAAAAAATTGACTGTAAAATCAGGCCAAAAACACAGGTGTAAGAGCAACTTTTTATTTAAATGTATATATTTTTGTTCAAATTTCTCATTATTGTGCCATTGCTTGTGAATATGACTATGGGAACACACCCTTGTCTACTACACTTGACTGAAATGCATACTCGAGGCCTCTAGCACCTTTTTTTGCCATACAGTATACAAATATACTGAGTTGTTAAAAAAAAAAAAAAAAAAAAACGTGCAAGACTCACAGATAAAAGACTCTGTTTCCAATACTTAAGGCAAAAACAATTCTCATATATACCAATATACATATATTTAAGATTACATCTATCAAAACTGTGTTTTTTCTAGATTATTCTGGTAAACATGTATTACGACCGATCGTGATGACCTATTGTATGTACTGGAGCTAAAAGTGCGGAATGACCAAGTCAAAGTCAATGCAATGCCGTCTAGTAAATACAAAAAGAAACGTTCCTTAATAGTTGGTTCAGGTTTTTGACTGCCTGTTAATCTATAGGCCTGTGTCTTTCATTGGAGTGTAGGTCAGGAATGCCAAACTGAAGATCACAAAAAAAAAAAGTGAGTGCCGAGTAGAAAAGTGCAAAATACGCCAGTGTGTTTTTTCTTTTTTTCTTCCTTCCACCTCCTTCCACGAGCCCCTACACCTATAGCTGCGACACCTTCCTGGGCAGAGGCCTCGGTCTGGGGACCCGAGGGTCGGCGGTTCCGTCGAGCTTCATGCTGCCTGTGCGGAGTTGGTGGGGCTTGGGCGGCAGGGCCGGGGGTTCCGTCTGAGGTGGGATGGAGAGGCTGTGGGGCAGCGGCACGGGCCTGCGCGGGTTGTTCCTCTCGTACACGCTGTACGGGGGCGGCGTCTTGTTCTCCCTGCGGATCGGCTCGTCCGAGCTGCTCGAGACGGAGTTTGGCAAGCTGGTGGCGGGGGGGTGCGGGTGGGACGGATGGTCGCCCGCGGGCAGCTCGGTGCCCGAAGCTTCCGACACGCTGCAGCGACTGAGGGAGGAAATGCCGCTGCTGTAGCTGCCGGACAGGACTGGGGAGTTGGAGACCAAGCTGGTGGACTGGCACTCAGTGGGCGACGGGGTGAAAGGTGGCACTGAGGTCTGAGGAGAGAGATGGAAAGACAGGAAATCAGGTGTGAGCTATCGTACGTTTCAGTTGTCCAGAACAATGGTTCACAACCTTCTCGGCTTGTGGCTTCGTTGTTTAAAGAGCGACTTAATGTCTCTCTTGAAAATCTCAAGCAGTCTCTTTGCTTTTTGCCTCAGCGGAGTGATGTTCGAATGTACTCAAGGTTGTGGTGAGTACAGCGCGACGTAACCTCTGGGGTCGAACAGACTTGAGACTTTTAAGAAACAATACTATTTTCGCCTGGCATTATATTTCCGTTATTAGTATTAGCTGTTTCCAGCTTCTAAACTACAAAGGGTCCTCGCTTTTCTTTGTCTTCTGCGAGAGAAATTAACCATCTTTTGAAATTTGAGCTGTTGATTTAAAAAAAAAAAAAGCCTTTAAAATATTTTGTAGCCAACAACAAAATCTGCCTGTTTAGCCTCTCCTCTTGAGTTAACTAAATCTATGAATTCAGAACCTACACAGAACAGGACAGAGATGGGTCTTATAAACCTTTAAAAAAAAAAACATCCACAGTTTTTTCCTTTCCAGAGTAAATTTCTTACACATGGTCAAAATTGTGACTGAGATAACTTGAAAGTTGGGGAGAATTTTTCTTTCAAAGATAAGCGAATTTGAACTTCATTCCGCAGTATGGAGTTACTGTCGGCACGCTTTGCATCGAAAGTGTCGTGAGCCAGCTACGATAAGCATGTCGTGCGCCTCCCCTTTTTCTGCTGTCTCTGACATGGATGCTGACACAGCCGTCCAGCAGCAATAAATAACTTTCAAAAAGTCGAGTCAGTGAACAGATTGGGAGGGCCAGGTTTTTCCACTCCATCAGCCGGCCCTGTGCACCGAGACGAAAAAGCACAATATGGTGCCCCCCCCCCCACACACACACACACACACGCGCGCGGCAGCGCGCACACACGCGCACAAAAATCCGATCAGTCATCAAAATGTTTTTCTGAGCAATTACACCATGCTGCCGTTATATCTGCTGAAACTTAATTGGATCTAGCGGAGTATACAGCCGATCAGCGAGGCTGTATTGTTCATGCTACAGGGGGCATGCACAAAGAGGGGTATCCGTTTGTGCATGCACGAGTGGACTTAAGCTTTTCACATCTGAGCCGACACAATTAAAAACTGTATTTAATACATTGGTGGTTTAAAGCCCTGACCCAGTTTTTTTTTTCCCGGAGAGAGGTGTCTTCTAAATATCTTTTCTACCTTTGGAAATGAGCAAAGGCAGCCCTGTCAGGCTGGCACCGTTGAGTTTATTACGGGTTCACGACTATCCGAGGGTTTGTGGTCTGGTAATGGTACCCCGGCTGCACCGACTGTTCGGTGTGTGTGTGTGTGTGTGTGTGTGTGTGCGTGTGTGTGTGTGTGTGTGTGTGCGTGCGTGCGTGCGTTCGTGTGCCAGGTAATGGGGCCTGCTGGAGGTCCGCGGAGGATCCGTCTCTGACTGTGCCGTGATGGGCAGCTCTTGAGACTTCGCTCCAGGGCTCTTCTATTGCCACGGCGCACACGCGCACAAACAAATGTGGCGACGCGCACACACTTCCCCACACACAAATCTGATTGACAGAGCACGCTGAGTGCCAAGCTGTCACTCATACTTTGGTATCCAGAGTTGTTCTCTCTCACTCTCTCTCTCTCTCTCTCTCTTTCCATTTCACACTCACACACACTCACACACACACACACACACACACACACACACACACACACACACACACACAAAAAACACATTCTCGGTAGTTGTCACATGTAAGAAGACATCACACCTGCAACAAAAGCCGGAAGCTTAGCACTGTTGCTCGTGACAACCACCCCCCCCCCAAAAAAAATAAAAAAAATAACCCAACCCTAACAGTTAGCAGAAGACAAGCCCTGGTTCAGCAGTCTTTCAAAACAACTTTTTACCCTCATTAAGAGCTCACTGAGTGCTTAGTTAACCTTCCCTGGACCTCTTCTGCTACAGCAGGCTGGAAAGTAACTACGAAGAGGCTCATTAACAATAAACAAGAGCTTGGAGACAAAGTGAGAGTAATCAGTTTATGTGTTGATAAATATGAAAAACACTTTGAGGTCACAGATATGAAGAACTCGTTTCAACACATCTGAGTTGAGAGAAGCTGAAGGGAACATTCGGTACAGCACGCAGACACAGTTATGGAAAAGGAAAAAAAAAAAACCCATAACAAATAGAGTTCAATCTTTGAAATCTAAAGTCACTGACAAGTACATGTGGTGAAGCTGAAAGAAAATCCATCTGGTTTTGCATATTTTCGGCAAGCAGGGCAGGTAACATCCTCCCAGAGCTACAATTCAAACGATGACAGTTGGCATCTACCAGGTTTATATTCAGCTAATACGATTAATGCCCTCCAGCCAGTTCCCGTTTTGGGTCCTGTTCGGGACAACCGTGACATAAAAACGGTAAAATCAGCAGCGCCGGTGCAGTTAACAGCTTCCTTGAACAGCGACGTGAAGCCCCCGCAAGTCTTACGGTTGACACCAAGATCGGATAAAGACCCCGGAGATGGCCAGTAAGATGTTAAGCAGTACATGATAAAAAAAAGAAAAAAAAAAAAGGTTTGGAGCTCGTCACTAAAGCAAGGTCGGGCTGCATCAGGGTAAGAAAGTATAAAACAACAAAAAAAAAAAATGAAGAGAGGAAGTGACGAGCAGAAACAGGACCGACCTTTTGCGGTGATCTGGACGTGGGGACGGGGGACTGCGACCTCATGTTTTTAGCCGAGGAGCCTGCTGACAGCCAGATGAGACGGAGAGAGAGAGAGAGAGAAGAAAAGAGGACAAATGCAAATTAGAGGAGTGTTTTCTTCCGTTCAACGAGGATGACACAGCATGAGTCATGCAAACATACAAACGTGGAGCTGAGAGGGCCAGTGGCTTAAAGCATCAATGAATCAAATAAGCGCTGATGTTCTGCAGGTCCTTCAGACCGCCTTAAGGTGTTTCTACATCCAACAGCTGTTACTGCTCTATGCAATGAGGACAGAAATAATACAAAAAAATAAAAATTAAAAAAAAAACACTCCATCTGCTTATTATGCTGCTGGGCAGTGCAATACATCAGCGAACACTGGGGAATAAGTCAAGTCTGTTGCATCTGTAAATAAGTAAATAACTAAAACACAGTTTGAGTTGATGGTGGAGGAAACTGTTGCTGAAATGTAAAGACATGCATTTTTTTTTTTTTTTTTAGGAAGCCGAGAGGGGAAAAAACACGAATCTGAAAATCGACTGGAATTTCAATCGGGATTAGATATTTCCAGCGTGGTTCTCAGCTGAAGTAACACGTGTCATAACAGGACACATCAGCATTTCAAGCTGGTTAGTAGAAAAAACAAAAACAATGCCGCTGTCATCTTCTACATGGCTGATGTTAAGAGCTGCAAGCCAGGAAAAACAGTAGGAAGAAGGTGGTGAGAGCACCAGGTGTCAAAAGTCAGACTGGAAAATTAGTACCATTCATCATCGGAGGATCGACCGCGATCGGCCAGTTTTACCTGAGTACGGTGGCCTAGGAGGGACAGGAGGGCAAAGCAATTTCCCGACAGAGTCGGAGAAGGATGGCGCTTTGACACTGTCTAGGCTCCAACTACTGGGAGTGGGTCTCACTTTACAGCACACAGAGACATCACAAGTCACATGACAAGTTATGGCATGACAACATGGAAACACATTGTACATTTCGAATGAATGGCATCATGACTGACAATATATTGAGTATGACAAGTGGATTGGCGGCAATGCTGGTCTCCCAACAAATGTATTCAGAATTCATGAATGCACACGGAAGGATTCACTTCTGACGCACACACAAAATATTTATCGTTTCAAACATATGTAATTAAAACACACACACACACACACACACACACACACACACACACACACACACACACACACACACACACAGTGAATTTCACCAAATAAAAGCAGTTTGTAAATGCTTCAACAGTTCAACTTCAACAGTTAGAATTTAAATGTAAAAACATCCCAAAATATTTTTGATGAAACATTTTTGTTTGTTTTTTAAATCAGAATGTATTTGTGGATTTCAATTACATCAGTTTGAAACAATATATATTTGTGTGTGTTTCAGAAATAAATGTATGAATCCTTCTGTGTGTATTTATGAATTATGAGACTGATTTGGCCCCATAAATGTAGGACGATACCAGCGGTAGAGACAAATCCATTACTTTGGAGATTATGAAAGCTTCAATCACCTGCTTGTGATGAGTGAACTGTTTCTCCCAAAGTTGGAACAGTTTGGATTATTGCATGTCACGGATTTATTCATTTTTTTATTTTTGTTTAAATCAGAGCTGTTCTCAATAAGTTTGAAGTGGCTGTGACTGAGTTGAAATAATGTGAATGCTGTCGAACACGTCAGGCATTAAATCCTCAATCAAATGACATCTGCTGTGTTGTTTGTTGACTGTCAGTCAAAGTGGATTAAAAAAAAAAAAAAAAAAAAAAAAAAAAAAATTGGGGGGGGGGGGGATTGTTTTAAAATTATATGTAAAATGTTTTTTTAAACTTTGATTACTGCTTATTTAGTGATTGAATAATATTAATGTTACAGAGAAGAACTATTTTTAAAGCCGAGTTTTCATAAGCAGGTTCAAAATGTCAATAATCACAATATCACACTTTCAAGCCTTTTCTATTCTAATATCTTCTGTCGTGCCTGAGACTATTTCAAAGTTGGACCAGTGACAGCAGAGTGTTACATAACTTTGGGAACTGCGACAATGCACCTCCACTGATGTTTGTTGCTGATTGAAGGTCAAAGTTCCTTTTTTTTGACTCAGAGCAGCTCGGGAGAGTGCAGCCCGCTGGGAACTTTGGCATCTGAAATGAGCTTTAGTCTTTTAACAGTGACAACCTGTTTCAGTTGTTTGACTATTAATAATTTGAGTCTTGTTTTATCCAGGAAAACCTAAAGACATTTTCGTGTCAATTTTTTTTTTTTTTTTTTTTTGTCTAGCATTTTACATTTTCTTCCACTTCCTGAGGTTTGTTATCGTCTTTGATGTTGAATGTTTCCCGGCTCCCTACTTATGTCCCACCTGCTACTCAAGTGTAAAGTGGTATTTTTTTTTTTTAGTGGTGGCGGATGCTTTTCACGGATCAGGAGCACGTCATTCAGTTGTGGTATTTCTCTTGTTCTGTGCAATGCGACAATTGCGCATTTAGCGGGAAAGCACGGTGATCGTTTCCCCTGGTTGTGTTTCTATTCGGTTCCATTCCTTTATAGAACAAAGGGATGCAGTTGAAAAACTTCATCCAACTCTGGTTAGAAAACTCAAGACTGTTCTTTGTTCTAGAGATTTATAGGTCTCATTCAATTGAAACTTTTAGCTCTCAAGATGCTCCTTTTAGTCTTGAAGCTAATTCAAGTGCAGACGTGACTTTAAAAAGGAAAAAGTCATCAAACACTAGCACGGTGATTACTCAGGTCGCATAAAGTTGATAAAGTTGTGGTTACTTCATGCCTCTGGACTCAGCTACCAAACAAAGCTTTTTTTTGTTTTTCTTTATTGTTATGTTTTATTGTATGCATTGCATTTAAACAACACTATCTTGGAGTTATTATTAGAGGTTTTGTGAATCGCAGGTTTTGTGCAAACTCTTGCACCTTTTATTTACTGCTATGTGTCACCACATTATTGGAGAATATGTCTTGTCTCATTGCATTATTCACAGATCACACTTGAATCGCATGGAGAGGCGTGTGTTTGTGCGCGAGACACGAGGAAGTCATCACAGCCAACACGCTGCACTCTTTATTCGAAGGTGTCTTTTCCGCCATCGCCCCATAATTAATTTGTAAACTGTTCTGAAAGACGGAGGAAAATGCATTTTTTTTTTTTTTTTTTTTTTTTTTTTTTTAAGTATTCTCAAATCACCACAAGGAGTGTTGTTTCAGATTTCTTGTCTCGATTCACTGGAATATTTTTTCCAAGAAAGTGCAGCGTATCTTCCCCCTGATGATGCAGAGTAAAAACTTAAACTAATAGACACGCATCCATACGAGCGAATGTCGCACGCGGAATAGTACTCGCCCTTTTATTACTCTTTTAGGATGAAGGATGATAAAAAAAAAAAAAAGAAAAAGAAAAAAAAAAAAGCTTTAATCATTGTGTGTGTATGCTTTGTCGTATCTGTGTGTGTGTGTGTGTGTCCTGAGGAGCTGCCTGAAGCAGCTGTGTGAAAACCAGATGCCTCCAGTCAAGTCTGCCGTCAAACTGTCGCGCACGTCTGGGTGAGATGACCGCAACCCTGGACGGCGAGTAACAAGAGAGGCTGCCTCTCACTGCCGCAGCAGCGGCAGCGGCGCTGCGTCGCTGCTGCTCCACTGAAGAGAGCTTTTTTTTCTTCAGGAATTATATTTAATGGACACATGCTGGGGGGACTTGAGAATAAACGGTCTTTTAATTAACAGAAAGAAACTCAAATAACAGTAAATATAATGCGCTTTTCCTTAGAATGCGCTCGATAAAAGTGAACGCTGGCAATATTATTTTACTGGAGGGCATTTCCTGGAGTGTATTCTGAGAGTCCTTAGTGGATGGTCCTCTGAGCATTTAAGTAGAGGCCATTAAAAAAAAAAAAAAAAAAAAAAAAGGCTAATGTTTTTTACCTTTATCTGGCGCGGAGAGGTTGGGGTCACTCCTTGGTAAAGTGGTGTCACCTATCTGATGAGCCGGGGCTCTCTGCACAGAAAAAACGTTACTGTCAAAGACACACAGCGTGGAAGTGTGTATTATACATATAACACATATAAATACCAGCTAGAAAGAAGAATATTAGCATACTGAACGGTAAAAATAAATATAACGAGACACGCATAACAACAGAGTCGGGGAAAAGGACCGCGGAGTGTGTTTTGACCTTTATGTCCAGCAGGGGTGGGGAAATTGCAGAAGTGTGCAACCGCTCCTCTCTCCATCCTCAAAAATGTATAAATAAGGTAGGTAATTCTTCTCCTCTTCTTCTAATTACAGTAAGGAATACCAGTCATCGATGGTTCTAATAATCAATATTCCAATTAGCAGGTAATAGCAGGCGATTCATTGTTGTCAGGTTGAAAACAATTGTGAGACTCTCTCACATCGATTCCTCTTTAGACTTCAAATGATTCAACACAAACAGGGGAAGAAAAAAAAAAAACAACAACAAAAAAAAACGGTTGAACTGTGCCGAAAGCACCGGCGCTGACCGCAAGAGATGAATGGCCTTGAAAAGCAAACACATTTTTCCGTCACTGCGGATGGAGTGTATGATTGTGTTACATACCGTCCTTCAGCAACAGAAGGAACAGCAATATCATGTTGTTCTTGTCGGCTCTTGTTAGCTTCCTGTGCCGGAGCGTTTTTTGTTTTTGTTTTGTGTTTTTTTTTTTTTTTTTTAACAAGAACGAGGCAGAGCTCGACTGTCTAACTTTAATAAAACATCAGTAACACGAGCTGCTCTTGAAAAACTGCACTTCTCAGCTGCAAAAGGCCCTTAAGGCGTGTGCATTTTTTTTTTTTTTTGTTTTTTTTTTTTTGGACACAAGTCACCCATTGAGATATATTGTACATTAACAAAGGTGACCTTGTTTTCTACCCCGGTGTGCACCTTACGGGCGGCTGCAGTGCCGGACAAATATAGACCTGCTTCTTATTGGGTCTTTTTTTTTTTTTTTTTTTTTTTTCAAATCCCGCGACCGCGCGCTTAGACGACGTGTGGAGCAGCGAGCACGACCGAAGGTAAAAACGACGATCTGCAAGGGCAGCAAACGAGGGGGGGGGGGGGGGGGGGGGGGGGGGGGGAAATGACTGCTCTCCCCTTCCGCGTTTTCCATGTCGGTGGAATCTTTGCGTTTTCATTTTTTATGATATCCACCAAATTACTTAACATGGAGACTCTGTTTACATAAACCGTGGCCGACGCTACAGCGTCGCGGTTGGAAACAAACCCCAGCACCGCGGTTGCGGTGTTCATGCGAAATTGTTGCCGAATTCAAAAGCGATGTGATTTAACCCGCAGATTATGTTATCGGTTTTTGTCGACACTGTAATCCGTAGCTTTAGTGATGCATGAAACAGGCTCTCAGGGTTGGTGACTGGGTGTCTTTTGCTGAAATTCCCCCGCAGGCATTGTAATTAAGTTCTCACCTTGTGTTTTTATGTAAGCACAGTCTTATATCGCTGACATTTTATTAAAGAGCTGCAAACATACCGCATGTTCATGTTTGTGCGACTGAGCTTTGAAACGTTTTGAGTTTCATACCCGTTGAAGCCAGCATTTGTTCAGTTTACCTGTGACTCTGTTGTTAGGTATGCTAAAAGTACGACACACGTGAAACAAAAGCATTTGATTTTAAATGCCGAATTGGATATTTTTTCTAGGATCCAAACTCAAAAAACACTACATGTAAAATTGAACACATATTTACATAAATGAACAGTTGTACCGTGTCCTTACACGCTTACAATGCCACATAATCATTATTTTTCTTCACTTTTAAATTCACATTTCTGTTGAATAATCTATAAAACTACTTATGCGAGAGCCAAACGTTGTGCGGCGATGAATCCGTATTAAGAGATCAGACTCATCTTTCCCTTTGCATATAAAGGTGCATTTGGTTTCGTAGAAAAGCGAGGCCCCGGACGCGACAATTCAATTCCAACCTACACTGGAACACAAGGTATCAGGAAATATGCGCTGCGTGTACCGCTGTGCCATTTATACAGGTCATATTGCCTCGGCCTTCGCCGTGTGTGCGTAGATGAATGTGCTCACCTGCGCGGGGGTCGAGGGGGTTGGGGAAGATGGCGCTGACCGGTCTCTCCCGCGGAGACAGGCAGGCATTTTCTCTGGAATGCTTGTGTTTCTCTGCCATTTGAGGCGAACCTGCGACGGGATGGTGTGGGATGTTAAGAGCTGTTGCACGCGCTGCGCGCGCACAGTCACAGAAGAACATGTGCTAACACGTAAGGGACCGAACAAGAGCGAGGTGTTAGGCTTATTACCCACAAATACAGGCAATCAGGAAAGGCCAATCTCTCTTTCTCCCTCCAAGCCTCTCCTCTGTTCTTTCAGCCTCACTGGCTCCACAACATGATAAATGGCCCAGCCCCTCCTTCGCACGCACACACACACACACACACACACACACACACACACACACACACACACACACACACACACCCTCCTCACTCCCTCACCTCCTCTTACACTGGACAACAGAGACATGTGCTACAGCTCGACACAGCAATATATGTAACGCACCAACAGAGATAAACACAAAAGCCCCCCCCCCCCCCACACACACACACACACAACACCCACGCGAATCCTTTATTTTTAACAGCACTTCTCCACAGCTACTGCAGCCACTGCATAGATTTTGATCCATTTGTGAATGTGATAGCACTTGGAAGGCTATCATATGAGCATGAGATACCCATCGCTGGCTCTCATTCAGATAACAGCACAGTGGCAATAATTCTCAACAGGCTTTATGAGTAGACAGAGGGCACTTTTATAAGGGCGCCGCCCGCTGTCAACGGCCTGCCAAAGGGGAGTGTATACCCTTCCATAAACGTCTTCATATATTCTTACTTTTTATGACCGGGATCAGGCAGAAACACATTTACACGTTCGAACACATCCAGATAAGAGTCGGGGAAGGCATTACACATTCACACCGCGCTGAAGAGGAGGCTGGGATGGCCGGGGCGGACCCCGACAAGAGATTGTGTTGAGGTTCCGAGAGGGATACTCTGCACAGCCGTAATCATGCCTTGCTCCGTCTTGCATTTTCACTGGCCCCGTGTTTCTTTCAGCACGATTTATCTCGGCCGATTTAATTTTTTTTATCCGGGCCGATTTTGTATTCTCTCTATTTTCCAGTCTCTCACTTTTTTTTATTCAATCCTCCCTGTTTGTTGTTCTCGTCTCATACACCTCCCCTGCATGTATCCCTAGCTGTCACCTAACCCTCGCCGACCTCACCAGACAGGATGCCGAGGTGGTTTGAGAGAACATTGTGTCGCTGAAAGGTTGGAGGTTCAGTCTGTCCGGCTGGACCTCTATCTGCTCCTTCAGTGTGACTCAGTCTGGATTGAAACATCAGCTTAAAGCCTGCAGTGTATAACGTAGTAAAATGTTACACACTGCCGGCTTTGTGGAGAAATTCGTGTGGCAGAGTGGCGGGCTCACCTCTGGCACTGGAGGGAGCTGAGCTGGTGACGTTGGGCGAGGCAGAATGGTTGGAGCTGAGGCTCGAGGTAGACGGACTGGGCTGTAGGGGGAAAAGATAACAACAATTAGTATCATCGTCACCAGAATATCATTAACACGAGCAATTAATATAGTCTGCAGAGTACAGCCTTCATCTACAGATCTCATCAACAAATGTCCCACGAGTTCAGCTGATATTGTCTATGCTCCGCTGTTAGTTTACTAAGTTGAGTTGGGTCAAAGCTGTACATGTTTTTTGAGTTGGATGCTTTGTTGTTGGAATGTTTGTCTGTTTTTAAAAACTGCTAATTAGAGCCTGACTGATGTATCAGCTGGCTGATTTTAATCGGCCAATATTGGCCTATAACAGAAATATTGGTAACGTATATATTTTGGCCGATACGAAAACTCGTTTTCATAATGTAGAAAAGATTTTCCAGATCAATTAGAAGTTGTTCTATTTTGAGGTGGTTTTTTTTTTAATAGTAATTAAAAATTATTATTCCCAGTGAGGTTTACTGTTTCAGTGCACTGATGTCAATGTGGACAATAAACTTTAAAATATCCGTCCTCCATTACGCATTTGAGGGATTATTGCCAAAAAATAATTGTTTATTCATAGAGTATGTACAAATATTAATATCTTCCAATAGGGACATTTTTACTTTTTTTAGTCCCTAATATTGGTATCGGTCCAAAATAATAAAAAAAACAGCATTGTTCGGGCTCTACTGCTAGTACTATAAAAGGTCCTGGCATGAAGATGAACGATGTGGCTTGATAATATTTGAAAACTTGAAGACAATATTGTAAAAACAATCCTTTTACAAGGCCCAGCAGGGGATACAACTGAAACTATGAAAAGATGTCTGTAATTTGTAAATTGGACACAGTAGAACATCCATCTTTACCTTTCAGTAAATTGTACTTGATCTGTTTCAAAACTAATTCTGTAATAGGTTCAGTCATATCCCTGACAGCATTTTTCCTCATCTTTTTCTCTTCTTCCTGTTATTCCCGGCCTGCCAGGTGCGGCAGACAGCTTGCCAGCAGTTGTCGGCACCTTTCTGAATTGGCCGAATCGAGTTAAGATTAGACTCGAGCGGGCTCCCTGGACGGAGCACACAAAGCGCTGTGTCCTTATTTGATATAATCATGACAATTTGCTTGGCCGGATGACACTCTGAAGGAGCAAGAGAGGAAGATAGAGGGAAGAGGGTCAGAGGAGAGAAGTAATGAGGGTGGAACAGACTGAAGAGGGGATTAAAAAAGGAGTGCAATGAAATCTGGAAGGAGCGGGATGCTGGAGGGGAGGGGAGGGGGTGGGCAGACACAATCTGCTACCTTAAGAGCCTTTGCGTGGGAGTGTGGCAAGGCATAAGAGGTTGCAAGCATGTGTGTAATAACACTACCTGCATGTTGAAGACTTCATCCGAGCTCTCCGATTGCCCTGTGATGTTACTGACTTCGTTGGAGGCTTGAGACGACAGAGAGGATGAAGAGTAACGGTTCACTGCAGGGTAGCTGAGCAGGCTGCGGGTGAGAAGGAGACAAGGAGAGATCGTTATGGTGGTTTTAAAAGAGGGGAATGAAGTTATGTTTCATACGCTGTGGGAGATCTCACTCACTGAAAATTCCAAGCGAGCAGCATTAAGGCCAATAAAAAGGCAGACAGGCGGGGAAAAAGACAAACAGAGACAGAAAATGTCAGATCAGAAGATAATTGATGCACCAATCACAGCATTTCACCCAGCGACCAAAAAGGTAACAGCAGAAAAGAAAGAGGAATTGGGCTTTTTTTTTTTTTTTTTTTAGTGAAGGTTAAACCAGAAGACTACCGAAAAAAAAAAAAAAAAAGGATAACTTGGTTTTGTGCTGTAAAACAGAGTAAAAAAAAAGAAGAAAAGAAATCAAAACTCAACAAGAAAAAACACAAAATGTCACTGGGAGATTGAGGTGATGTGCGTGTCTCCATTTTTCTGTGTGGCTGCGGCCCCTGGGATCAGACCGTGGAGGCAGAATGTCGCAGGTAGACAAGAGTGGCAGGGCCACTGAGCACATCAAAAAAAAAACACGCGCGCACACACACACACACACACACACACACACACACACACACACACACACACACACACACACACAAACACCCACAGTCTGCCTGCCGGCTCAACAGCAGCCACACAGAAATATCCCTGCGGGTGCCAGCCAGCTGCCCCCATTTATTGTGTGCCCACATCGACAGGTAAAGAAGTGAAGGTAGAAGAGAGAAAAGGCACAGAGCGTGGCGTCCGAGGTGAGGTGGAGACACGAAAAGGAAAAAAAAAAAAAAAGCAAGTTCCAGACAAAGGTCTAGAGTGAAGGGGAGCACACCAGGAGACAGTAAAAGCAGGTGAGACAAAAATGAAGGAACATTATTTTTTTTTTGATTTTTTTTTTTTTGGTGGGGGTGGGGGGGGTTTCCGATCTCTAACATAAGAAGATACATTCACATTGAAAGGCAAGCTAGTTAAATCAGTTGAAAACTAAAGGAAGACAGACACAGTCATACAAATAAAGTACAAGAATATAAGAAAAGAGGCAAAATTGAGTAAAAAAAAAAACAACAAAAAATAGGGCATCACCTGCGCCTGGCAACCCCTCTGCCTCCGTCTGGGCTGATGATGCTCGGCACAGAGTTCCTGCATGTTCGTGGGCTGCCGTTGGTGAAGTGCACTGGGCTTGCACGCACATAAGCTGGAAACTCCTGGGGTTTTAAATTAGTAAAGACGAAGTGCACATCATTAAATGATACAGATTTGCATAAATAACAATTTCCCTTGTGGGATCAATAAAGGATATCTATCTGTCTGTCTGAATGCTCCTCGGTGCCAGCGTGAGGTATGTAAATAAAATATGCAATAAGCAGATGACAGAAGTTTGTTTAATGAGACGTGGCTTTCCCTTTTTAAAGGGTTCATTTACTCAGAAGTCTAAACACAGCGGTCGCTTCCTGTTGTCACGTACAGTGTGTGCTTCCATTAAGACTTGAGGAATCCAGTGTATCGTTTGAGGAAAATAACACAAGATGTATGCATACACACAAGTAACACTGCTTTAATCTTCCTTCCACATAGCTGACATCATTAATTAAATGAACCTCTGTTTAACATCATTGATTTACAAATGTGCAGCTTTAGAGATGCTTTATATAAGACGTGCTGAGACGTGACAGTCCGAGGCCTACCTGTATGCCCAGACTGGATTTCATGAGGTGAAACTGGTCCACTAACTTCTTGTGGAGTGGCCTCATGTCTTGGGGGACAAACTTCTCGTGCACGGCGAGGCCATATTCCAGTATATGTGCCTGCAAGACGCAAATCAAAATTCATCTTATTTATCAATTATTATTTTATCTGGTGCAAGTTGAAAAATCATTGAAAATCATTTGTCCCAGATTTAATTGCTTACAATGAGTCTGCAAATTGACACATTAACTGTAATACACATTATACTTTCACGATATTATTTTTTACTTCTTCACAAGAACTACTTGTCAAATCAAAAATGATGAATCATATCAGTATAATCAGGCTCATGTCCCTTGATGCGTAAAACCGTCGATATCGCCGTATATGTTGTTTGATATGATTTTTTTAAATTTTTTATTTACAGAACATAATGCAGAAAAACATCCTTGGGGGGATACAAAAACTGTTCTATTCGTGTGTATTTATAGTTTCTCATTAAATTCCCACTGAAGTTCACTGTTTCAATGCAATGTTGTTATTTATTGTGGACAATAAAGTGTATTGTTAAACTGTGAAGTAGCCTCCATCTATGATATATCTTCGTCAAAAGTGTTTGATAAACACATTTGGTCAATATGTCAATATTGTAATTTTTTTTACAATTTCATTTTGGTATCGGCCCCAAAAATCAAAGTTGAGGCTCAGAAGTTAGTTTTTCTTTTTTAAGGGGATCAACCTTGATTTGGTCTCTACATTTAAAACCCATCCTGAGCTCAATACTCCACCTAAATGTGTTCGCTGGTGTTTTCGTCTCCTATTTCTTACCTGTTCAAACATGAGCTCTCTCAGTTGCCCGATCTTCTCACCATCCTCGGGGTGATTCATAATGTAGTCCTTCACGAAAAAGGCCTGCACGGAGACAAAATGCACAACATCTGTGATGCATTCACCGGCAGCTGAAGCAGGAGGCTCTCTGCACTGCAGTATAACCTGAATCCCAGCTGGCCTGACACACTGAATTAGTGTTCACACGTCTATTTGTTGAGTCCTGAAAAACATTCAGGAAAACCGAGCAAATACACAAACAGAGCGAGCCAACATCCAACTCAAATGGGTATCTAACACTCCTGTCCGGGGTGTTTTGATTTTAATATTAGAGTCAGGGACAGAAATAAAAGAACATATTGGTTAAAAATAGTGAAAGAAAAAAAAACTGCACCAAATAGATGTTAGTGAAATCAAAGGGCTGATTTTACTTTGATTTAAGAGACAATTTAGTCTCCGATTTTTAAAAGCTTTTTTTTTTTTTTTTTTTTCATATCACTTTCAGTCATGTCACTGCCTCCTGTTACAGATCATGTCTCCTTAGACACCTCATACTTCTTGATTTCGGCTTACAAACAGTCCTCTCTATTCACTTTCAAAAACATTTTCCTAAAAAAAAAATAAAAAAAAAAAAATCTCAAAGCAGAGACAGATAAGATGAAAAATGCCCCGGTCTGCTTTGAATGATGATAACTGCTTTTGCCGTATTCATGCATTTAATGCCGGGTCCTTGTTGTTTGCAATGCCATCATCACTTGTGATGTGTCTGCAGATTATGGTAAATCCTTTCCAATCTGCATCAGAGTACACAAAGAGGAGAGACGATGAAACCGATGAAAGAACCCAGCTCACAATCTGTTTCAAATCTACCCCAGAAGAAAACACACTCATGCACACACACACACACGCACACACACACACACACACACACACACACACACACACACACACACACACACACACACACACACACACACAAGGAACCTAAAGGGGAGTTCACAAAACAAAAATCAGCATGGTTCCTCTCTCAAGGACACAGCTGTCTATCTGCAAAGAGACCGTTAGAGAAAAGATGCTTAAGGCGGCTTCAAACATGTGTGCGCACACGCACACACACACACACACACACACACACACATACTCCTGTCAAAGAAAACATGAGACTATGAATCCTCTATGAAACTAGTAATTAGTCCAGACAAACATCCTCAGATGGCAATCTTCATCAAGATAGAATATAATAATATCTGCGTATCACGTTCCTCTCTCTCTATTAAACTGTGTAAGAAATTTAAACTATACACACTCTTTATAATCAAAAATGTAACGGTGCTAAAGTAGTAATTCGTACGAGAAAAGTACTACGTTTCAACAGGAAATTCCATAAAATAAATAAAAAAAAAAAAAAAAAGGCAGCAGAAATAATCAATAATCTTCAGCATTTGATGGAAATTTCTCGTCGGGCTGCGAGGAGTGAGACCTCGCAATGAAGTGGCTCAGTTAATCATTAGAAAAGTCCAATTAGAGATGGACCGCTGAGGGGAGGGGGGAAAATAAATCAGACAGCATTTCCCCTCAAGGGTTTCAACTCAAACTCGAGCAATAAATCTGAATATTAATAATGACAATTTCGCCTTCATTTGTAGCCGAGCAAACTGCCACAGCTGTCAATCGGCATTACGCGGGAAAAATTCATAGATTTATACGCGTCGGGTGCTGCGTGATATATATCCTGCAAAGAAAAATGAGGCTTGATCGCGGTGGCTGCGCCAAAGAAAAAGCCCCATCTGTGTCCAGCTCGCGCAAAATAATCGAAGCGAGTGTCACTTTTTATTGTGTATGATGTGAAATAACAAATTAAAAATAACTGAAAGCAGTTGGTGGTCAATTTTTAACCAGAGAAACATCATTTATATGCATAGAAATATACACATAACACTGCCAGCAGTGTGTAAATGTTGAAAATCCCTCCTTACGCTATCAAAATAATACAAAGTAATGGCACTAAGGGTGGAGAGCACTTCAGTGACCCTCACTTTTGTGGATTTAACAGGATCCTACAAACCTCAATAAGCTACTTCTGCACAGAGGCATGCTCTTTACTCACAGGCATACAGTATAAGCCCCCCACCCCACCCTCCCTCCACGAACACACAGGCATGTATGCACTCCCCCCCCATGCATGCTCACAGCGGTTGCTATGCGACACAGAGCAAGTCGCTCTGAGTCAGTTTGTAAAGGATAAAAAACATGTTCTTTAGCAGGTTTTTCATTGTCTTGCTCTTCACTTGTTCTCGTGGTTTAGAAATTGCAAAAGCACTTGGAAAAGCAGTAGTAGATACAAATGCTTGCCAGTGAGATTGGTCCTGCTTATGATTTCTCTTTCAATCTGTGCATCTCTCTGTTACCACTTCAGTGCATCATATAGCAGCTGCATAAACACTCCCATGTCATTCATTTGGCTATTATTATCCATTTATCTCTCTCTACGCCGTCCTCCCCTTCCTCTCGACCTGGCCCCTCTTTCTGCCCACATCCATCCTTTCCTTTCATCCATCCATCCTTCTATTCAATGACTGAAGACCCCCCCCATCCATCCACCCGTTCTTACATTATCCATCTCCTCTTCCTGCTTCCAGCCCCCCCCCCCCCCCACACACACACACCTCGCTCGCCACTCATCTATCCATTCGCTCAAACCTTCACCCAGCCATTCATGCGTCCATCCATCCATCTGTTCATCCGCTCCTCCCTCTGCAAAACGCTGCCTGTCTATACATCTTTCCTCACTTAAACCCACCTTCATGCATCATTAGGCAATCCATATGTCATCGGCTCTCACTCCTGCCTCGGTCTCTAAAACACTCCAACCTTATCCTCCATCGAGCCATCCATACCTCTTGGTAGCGGGCCAGCCCCCCGTTGACAGCGGCGTCGATGACCCCGTTGAGGCACATGGTGAGGGGGTTGATGTTCTGCATCTGCCGGCTCTGACACTGGGTGATCAATGTCCGTAATTGTAAGTTCTTGTTCTCAATCACCTCGATGGCGTTCTCCAGCGGGCTTACCTCCACCTGCGAACGGGTGGGATGCAGAAACAGTTTCCGGTTTAATGGCTTTTCTTGTGGAGCTCCAAAGGGAAAATAAATCTCAGTTTGTGCTTATAGACTACACATTTTTTTATAAGGTGCACAGTAGTTAATAGTCATGCTGCTTTTGGCCTGGGTTTTTTTTTTTTTTTTCAATATTTATGTTGTTAATGTGGTTTTTGGAATTTAGTTTTCATGCTGTGTGTTCTTTTACGATCGTAAGGTGTTTAAGCACCCTTATCACGTGGGGATTTTACACTTAAAATGTAATAGTATTGAATGAAATAAAAAATGCTATTGAGGTGCATTATGGTCTCACAAAATAAGCAGCAGTTTGAACCATATTCGATTTAACAAATCAGGATATTTCAGCTTCTGATTCTTTGATTTAGACCATTTCTAACCGGTTTCCTGACTTTGTTGAAGTGCAACGCTAAATTGCTGTCGTACACCTTTGATTCCAAGACTTTATCAATTCAGAAAGCTTTTCATACCAAAAAAAAGGATTCACGAATCTTACAAGGAAATGGTTCTTGCTTAAGGTATTAAAGACGTCCGCATATTTTCATTTCTTTTAAGAATACATCAGTCTACATTTCTGTCATTTACATTCTTCCACCTTGAAATCTGAACCAGAATTTTGAAGAATGGTGGATGTGTTATTATGGAAGAACATATTTAAAATCGTCACTAACTCATTTTGTCATAAAACATTTAAGCTGATGGGGTTAACTTTTTTTTTTAGCAGCAGTTTATCTACACATCCAGCAGACATGGAGCAATATTGGCTTACATTTGTTTCTCTCTACTTGACATCCAAAATTGACTCTGCTTTTGGTCCCGACCAATTCCTGAGGGAAATATCAGCCTCTTTAGCAGCAAAGTGCTCCTCTATGTTCACCAGACGGTTGTTAACTGTGCCGGTGTGCTGTTTAGTGCCTGGGAGTTAACGCAAAGGGGTTTTTAGAGCTTTTTTTCCCCTGAAAACTGCCGTCTTCTTCTGTCCATGTTGAGACCAAACTAAAACTGTAAAGTTACAGGCTGTAAAAACCAAAATGATTAACTGAAAGATGCTCAAATGCAGCATAGAACTGAGGGCACCTGCAGAGGTGGGTGACCATTGTCTAATGTGCATACACGTAGCAATTGACTAACTATTACATCACTTTAGCAGCTTATTTGTATAAACTATGGACATATAATTAGTATATGGTCACTTTCACCCACACTTATGGATGCACAAAATTGCTCTTCCTTCCTGCATTTATTTTTCTCTCTTTCTCTGTATCACACAAAGCCTAATCCTTATGCTAATGGAGCTTTTGCCAGTTCCACATTTTATGTGCTATTGCACCGCACAACCATCATGGAGTAACACTGGGTTCCCAATCTGCAATTTCACACCACGCTCTGCAGCTGTGAGTGAAATAATATGTGTTTAGACCGTCAGAGAAAGACGCTGGGTTACGTTTTGCATACGCTGGACAAAGCAGCATTTAAAGATCTGCCCACTCCTCAGAAATCTGAATGAGAAGATCCACGACAAAAAGCTTTTCAGAGGATTTACGTGGCACACAGTATAGCAATGGACTCGTATCAAATATGATAGTGATTCCAGGCCAAAAACACTGACTAAGTGTTGGCGAAAAAAAATTCCCAATGCAAAAAAAAATCCATTCTAAAAATTGGACACGTTGGCAATCAAAGCAACGCAATTAGATTTTTTTTTTTTTTAGCACGGAATCCAGTCTATCCAATGGAGACCATTAAATGTCCAATAGCCACAAACCTATGACCTAGGTCAGTATTGTTGTTCAATGTAATGACTTGGATCAATACTTGGGTATTGGCTGGAGGTGCTCTAAATTGCGACCTGCAAAATAAAAGGTATTACAGTGTCCCTTGTGTGGGATGGCTGTGTTGTAGTTACGTCTTCATGCTTATTTCATCCGAGGTGCTCGCACACTCACCAGCTCTCTCTTCTCCACTTCGAACCAGCGCGAGATGCCTGGGAGACTCTGGACCAGAGTCAGGGTTGTCCTCTCCACCCACAGACTCTGCATTTAACACACAGTACATTCATGAGAATTAGTTGATTGCTGAAAAAAAAACAAAAAAAATCCATAACTACTTATGCCTAATGCACACATGCACTTTGTCTCTGGCAGCCGGCGCGCAATTTAATTACGATACATAGTTTGAAGAAAACATGATAAGCACACCTACTGCCAAGCACCCACTTTTAGGCGTAGGTCAGATGTCATGCCTTATATCTCATATCATCATTCATGTTCCACCACTTATGCTGTCAGGCAGCATGCTTGTCAACATGCCAGCATCTCGCAAGGTCAATCTGACAGCACGTAAACTATGGAAACTCTGCTATTCACTGCAGGCTATTAACATAATACATTTGCACTACAGTGGAGCACCTACGATATTGCTTGTTGTAAACATGTCAAGAAACGTGAAAGATGGAAAGCTGTTAAATCGGATTTTTTTTTTTGTTGGTGTAGTGCATATTTACTATTAACAGCTTCTCCAATGTAAGGGTCTGCTTGTTTCCTGTGACAGTAATGCAATTTGAACTGCTGGTCAGCCATGACGAAGCATTTAAAGATGTTACATTGGGCTCTGAGAACTTGTGATGGGTGCTTTTCACAAATTTCTGTCCTTTTATAGATTAATGACTCAATTTTGTCACCTAGAAGCTTTATCTTATCTTCATTTGTCAACTGGTGTTTCCAATCTAAAAGTGAAAGCGCTTTCACTTTCTAAAATAACCGTGCTAAGTGTTCTGTACTGCACACACAGAAGTGCTTTGAGCTAAATGCTCATAACGGCATCTTAGCATGACCAACTGTCCACTAACACTCAGACTTAAGCAGGTGGAGCAACTCGCATAGAGAAGGAGGACATGATGGAGCTGGAGGACATGATGGAGCTGCCATTTCAGACCCGCTCAACACACCCTGAACCCAAAAACTGATAAGAAGCAGTTCAATGGTCTAACTCCACAATTCAGTCTTTTCACATGTTTTCAGCAAGAGTTTATATGCAAATCTTCTGAATTTCCTTTACAAAATCTTTGAACTAAAATACTGGAAGACATCATTCGTCTTAACCCCGGCAACTTTTGTTTTATTCTTTCCCAGTATCTGGAAGGTTTGTGACCACCATGGGGAGATTTTCTGCTGGGGCTGACCAGGCACATGAGGATCAGGGTGCTGCTACGGTACAGCTTATTTTACTTGAAGCTTAGTTAGCCGGCGTCTTGCTAAAGGACACTCCAACAGAGCAGATGAGTGCTGACATGCAGTATTGAGCCGGTGTCCTCCACTTGAAGAAGGGTCTTCCGACTCACTACACAACCCTGATGCACCTTTATAGATTTTATGCTTTTTAAGGCCAAAAAACCCACCTGAACACCACTTGGAAAAAAAAAAAAAAAAAAAAAAAAAAGCACGCCTTACGGTTTAAGAGCAGGAAGTTGAAAGCAAACTCTGACATATAAAAGTCCTGACCTTTGTCCAAACTATGTTTTTCCTGCAGATACAAACTTATTTTGGGAACAGCTTTCTTTACTTCTTTATTATGACTGATCACACCATTTTCTGGCCGCTGCAAGCTCTTGTCACCGCTCGAGAGTTTATCATACGTATTATTCCCACCTGGGGACCAGAGATATCAAGCCCTGATGGAAATGCGATATCATGATTAAATTTGGCCAAATAGCCTTGATAGAACGGAGATGAGAAGACTGCATGAAGCATGTGTATTAAAATTGAATATTTATGAGAATAATATCGAGGCCCGTGTGTGTGTGTGTGTGTGTGTGTGTGTGTGTGTGTTCAGAATGTGTGCCGCTGTGTGATGTGTGTGACGGAATCAGGCTGTAAAGACTTCATTTACGCAAAGCTAGCTGTACACGGATCTGACTGGTAGCACCGTTTCTGTGTATAATTACTGATACCGGAGTCATGATGAATAAAACATGCACTATACACAGACTAATACCTTAGCACTGCTTCAAACTATCACTTCCTACACAGCCCGTGATGGATGAACAAGGCACAGAGGGAAGGGAATGAAGTTGTTTCGCATCAGACTGCATTGAAAAATGCTCATAAATGTGTGATTTGAACTTTTCATATAGTCACAAAAAACTCAATTTCGTTCCCATATTTCATCGCATTTTGGAGCGATTTTACATGCAGTGAGGCTCGGAGTTCATTTTTATCATCTTCAATCCATTACTCAAATTCATGGGGTGAAAAGGGGAATATAACTACATAAATGCAGAGACATATCTGCACCACTTTACCCGCTTTGTGTGTGTGTGTGTGTGTGTGTGTGTGTGTGTGTGTGTGTGTGTGTGTGTGTGTGTGTGTGTGTGTGTGTGTGTGCCCACATTAAGTGGTCTTCCTTTTTTTTTTTTTTTTTTTTTCTATTTTTGTTTATCTCTACCTTAAACTCATTCTCCTTGTCTTTGGTGCCCTTGTGAAAGGGCCGGTCATATCTGAACCTCCAGATGTGATTAAACTTGTAGAAGCTTTTGATGTTGTCGGGCACTCCGTCTCTCTGCAGCACATCCTGACTCTCCGGGATGGGAGTCACGGCATAGATCTGCAGGTCTGAAAGCACCGGAAGTTAAGGTAAAAGCGCTGGAGAGTGACAAGAGCTGGAATCGACAACAATGTTTTCAGTCACCTGAAAGAACATGGGAACTCGAAGACATGTTCACGCAAACACAGCTGACAATAACACAGACAGAGAGGAGGTTTACAGGAAGTGTGTGTGTGTGTGTGTGTGTGTGTGTGTGTGTGTGTGTGTGTGTGTGTGTGTGCACATTAACGTAAGTGCACTCTCTTCCAACATCAAGCCAGCAACCACAGACTTATATTCAAATCAACATGGAAACGATATCCTGATAAGGGGAAAAAAAAACAAGACCTGGACCTAAACCACTGATGACGCATATCACTACACATCAAGAAAAGAAAAGGTACTCAAATTAGCATCTTCATTAGCATTCCTCATGACCAATGGTTGCTGACAGACCTGCCTCGTGCCACACACACACACACACACACACATACACACACACACAAATTCTCTTAAAAGGTTGCACACACCCCACACCACACTTGCACATCAGTGCACTCAAGACCACAAAAGAAAAACAAAGATACAGAACTACACAGAAAACCAAAACAAATCAAAGGGGGAAAAAAAAAAAAGAGTTGGCAAGGTTTTCTTTTGGCTTGTATGAGGTAAAAAAAAAAAAAAAATAAATCAAATTAAAGAAAAGACAGCCAACGCATAAGATTTGTCAGTGTGAGCAGACAAGAGGAGCAGGATGTGATTCTCTCTGCGGTGCAGAGGCTCACTTTTATTGTGATGCACTGATGGAGGACGCTAACACACATTCATTCGTATGCATGAGTGTTTGTGACAAGGATTTACAGATGGGTGAGCAATCGGAGAATGAACCTATTGATTGGCGCTACGTGAGAATAACAGCAGTGAGCTTACTTACGATCGCTGTCAGGCATACATATCACACGCACGCACACACATAACAAACAACATAACACGTCTCTCTATCCTCTTTAGGTTGGGTTCTGTTCAGCCTTCGTGTCACTGACTGTGCCTTGTTCCTTCCCTCCTCTATATAGGCCAACAGATGTCCCATACATTGCTGTGAATAATTAAAAAGCCCCACATGTTGTATGAATGACTTTGTACACTGCATGGAAATAAATAGATCATGTGATTGTAGCCTATTATTATCAGAACAGCACCACTTAAAATCATATTTAGTCCCAGACATTTGTTATGTTTAAGTTGCATCTTTACTGGGAAAAAAAAAAAGAATATCATTAGCTGCAATTGTAAATACAAATCAAAAATAGCTTCTGTTGTTTTTCTGTCGGTTGTTCCGAAAATCATCATAAATCGGCCGATATGATACCTGGTAAAAAAAAAAAAAAAAGGTCCCTTTAGGTATTGCGTTTAAGCAACAATCACAATGTGTCTGATTGTGATCTGTAACGGCATTCTGTATACCGCGTGTAATATGCAGCGTGGTATTTTTAGGTGGATCCCTGTGACTGGTTCTTTCACACTGACAAGAAAGTGACTGCAGGAGAAAGAGGGTGGCGCGGTGCGCCTCATCACAGGCAATTGTGTGCGAGTAAACACAAAGCACGCCGAGTGTGCACCGTGCTGCCAGCTCGCACGCGCTTCCACGCGTTCGCCCGCGTCGGCCCGGCGTGCGCGCCTGTGTTGCGTGGATTTTGTATGTGCCCCTCGATATGGCCAAGGATACACTGTGCGTCTGCCTGGTAGATGGTCTGGTCCGGCTGGTTGACGTGCTGCATGGCGATCGCGTGGGGGAACTCGTTGAGCATCCGCTGCTGGAAAGCCTCCAGCCTCTCGTAGTCATGGCCGCGGCACACAAACTCCTTGTTCTGCAGCAGTGTGAAAGGGGGCGGGGGGGAGGGGGGAGGGAGGGGGGGGGGGCAACGAGGACAGCGTGGGGTAAGCTTGACATCTAGTGGTCGCAACGTGCAGCTGCAGCCCCGTCTGCAGACTCCACCAAGGACAAGGGGGGCCTCTTACATCATTAAACGGAACTGAAGAAGAGTTGCTGAATGTCACCTTACGCGGCAGGAGTCTTACATAAGAAAAGTTAATTCTTCCTGCGGGTCTTATTCTTTTCAGGAGAGCGTGAACGTATTACCATTTTCAGCTTGCTATTCATGACACAGAGGGAATATGGAGATTTCTTTACCCGTAAGAAGAACGGAAACTTCTTCCCGTAGAAACCCACTCTGAAGAATTCAGGTTCTAGTCTTTGCTGGTCCATGATCTTGTCGTAAAGAGAGGCTTCCATCATCTGCCAATGCAAACAAAGGACAATGCTGTATATCAACCAATACGGCACACAGTGTATTAACAAAAGCACAGACATTTTGAAGCACATTAATAACCAGATGCATAGAAAGTATGAAATTGCTTTTATTGTTTCTTTCCTAGTTGGCCTGAATGAGCATGATAAAAGCAATACTTAAAGTAACAATCCCGCTTCAGGAAGTTTGCCTTCAGCTTCTGTAATGTGGACAGCTTACCCTCATTTTGCTCAAGTTCCTGTAGTCGTAGTAAGACTCGTACTGGTCAGCAAGCTCTCTGCAAAGGATGATGCCATTCTCCCAACACTGAGGACACAGAAACACAACACCACCCTCTCATTCATCACCTCACGTCTCAAAAACACCACATCAGCAGCAGGCTGAGCAGAAAGCGCCATTAAAAACTGCAGTGGTGCTGCTAAACCGCTTTGCCTCCACTGGATGGCAGTGGCGAGTCGACAATACAAAAAAAAAAAAAAAAAAAAAAAAGAACCTCTCCAGGCAGGTACAGGCAGCACCCAACCATCTTGCTAATTAAATGAAAAGCTTTCCTTTCCTGCTGCTTGCTAATCCCCGCGCGGCAGCACTGGCAGATGGCTCGAGTTCGTGAACGTGAAGGAAAATTGGACTATGAGTAACGAGGGGAGCGGTTTTAACGATTCCGCAGAGCTGTGTTATTTCATCAGGGATGGTGAATCCGTCTCTATTTGGGAGGGGGGGGGGGGATTGGTGTGTAATTGTGTAGGTTTTCTGTGATGTCACTTTCCCCTAAAGAGTGCAGAACAATAGCAGAGGTAGGTAGGACAAAGAGATCAAATTGGAAGAGAAGAAAAGCGGGAGAAAGTACTTTCTCGAGAAAGAACAACAAAGCCACGTCCTATTTCGCCAATGAACGCTGCATCCCGATTCGGCCGAGCTCTGTTGATCCTCTGCTAAAAGCAGCACCGTCAGTGCATATCGGGCTTCACCTGTCAGTCTCGCTGTCGTCATCTCCCACAATATTTCTGAGAGAAATATCGTGGGACAATATGGATCGAGCCTTAATTACAGCCACCAGCATTTCATCTGATTAAACTGAGGAGGTGTTGATGCCTCGAGCTGCTGTCACAGTTCATGACAGGTATAAATTAACTCTGTACAGCTTACAGGTCTGCTCTTAAGAAGGAATTTCATCTCATGTGAATGTTGTCATTTCTCTACTAAACAAGCAGGGGACACCAGTCGTCTTCCATTGTGGTGCATCTGCACTTCAGCTGAGCTTATTAATGTTTCATGAAACTATGTTGAAATCCATGTATTCATGGCTGTTTGCATTTACTGCAAATGAGCCGTAAATAATACGGACTTTGCTTCTTTTTAATGCCATGTGTGAAATGGACTTGCGTTTATATTTTAATACCATTTTGGAATATGCACGAGTAGCTGACAGGCTCCCCGGTGCTAGCTTGGCAAAAAGTACTGTGTGATGAAACAGAACATGCGTTTGCTTCACACCGGCACAGTACATTCACTGGCATTGAGCAATTCGGACATGAGGCACCAAAAACAGAGCTTATTTGATTACTTTGACTCAGCAAAATACTCAATTCAGTAAAATGCCAATGTAGTGGGAGGAAGAATGTGTGTGTGTGTGTGTGTGTGTGTGTGTGTGTGTGTGTGTGTGTGTGTGTGTGTGGGGAGGGACCCAGCGGCGTGTTCCAGCTCACCTTCCCCCTGTCGAAGTTCTGGACGATAGTGAGATGCAAATACTCTTTTCTCTGCCACTCGCTCTGCATGGGGTAGTTGAGGAACTCTCTGAGCGGCCTGTCGGACCATTCCAATAACTCATCATACAGCAGCAGGGTGTATGACGCCTCTGTGACACACACACACGCACACACACACACACACACACACACACACACACACACACACACACACACACACACACACACATTTTTAGGAAAACATGAAGGATTCAGTTTCTCAGAAATACAGAATCTTTGAAAGTATGAGTCATTTGAGCAGCGCAGAGTAACACAGAAAAAGATGAGAGGGCAGAAAGAATGGACGGCTATTTCCAATGACGCACATACAGTATATTTTTCACACACACTTTTGTTGACAGCGACGCTCACACAGTTTGTACTGAATGAATGCTGGGGTAATTCCTGGAGGCGTACCTGTGTAGTTCTGAGCTTTCAAGTGCAGGTCGTACAGTTTGTGAATGTAGCGGATGTACATTTCCTCTTTGTTCAACTCGGTTTTGTAGAAGTTCTGGCCGCAGCGATGGGTGGTTCAGGGATGTTTGAGGACCAAAAAAAACCAAACAAAACAACAACAAAAAAACACAAGAAAAAGAAGGGAACAGGCGTAGGAATTATGGCAATTATAGAGTGGGTTTAGAGATGTAAACAAGCACAGATTTTAGAAGTCACAGATTGTTCTGTGGTAGAGTTGCAACAATACAACTCAGCTGCTGATGTGCAGGGAGGTTTGATCCATCTGCCTACACACCCAGGTGCTCCTGCAGATGGCTGCAGTTACATAAGGAAAGACTCATCACCACAAATCTGTATTTGCATTGCAGTGATCAGGAAGAACGTTAAACACTGTATATCCTACAAAATACACAACTACATCGAGTAATAGATTTTATTTCAATTATTTTTTTTAATATGGTTTACAAATAGAAGGATGAAAACTTCAGAGAGTTTGCAGCAGGTTGAAAATGAATATATCTCAGTAAACCCCCCCAAAAGCAACACTATTTTACACCTTTACTCGCACTTAACCTCTCAGTGGTTTCTCAAACCATTTGTCATTAACAATGCACTGATGTCAAACTGTCAAAAATTATTTAAAGAATTGTTTTCAAATGTTCTTTAATTTAAAACATATATACGTCGATCAGTACATCCGTCTACACTGAGAAATAGTAATCATTTTGAAAGAGAACTTTTTTCTGGCTGTAAATGACTGTAATACATTCCTAAATTAGAAAAAAAAAAATGCTGTGCTTGTTAATAGTACTCTCTAAAAAGGTTGGAAGCAATACGAGTATAATATATGGCTTCATGTGCCTTTTATAAATGGAAGAAGGTACAGAATGTAATCTATTTGGGAAAACGACCCTTGCATTTGAGGGCGAATGTATTTTCCTCTTTAGCGCAAATGAAGTTGGCTGAAGTATATTAGGAATGTAACGCCGACAGAAAGTCTGAAGGCAGATATTGAAGGAATACAAGTTTGGGGAAGAAACTTATTTCTGTTGTTGCAAAGATGGAAAAAATGAGAAGATCTGTACCACTTGCACACCTGTGTGCTAAAATACGATGCTACATGCACGCGACTGTCAGCGTAGCTTAGCATAAAGACTGGAAATGTTTAATATATACATCTTATAAATTAGTGATATTTAGAGGTGCGAGTTAGACTTTGAGACAACAACTTTTTTTTGTTGTTGTTATGCTAAGTTAAGTGAAGCCAGGCTAAGCTATACAAATGTAACTGTCATCTTTAATGGGACATATACGAGAGCGTTGTCAATCAACTCTTCAAACTTTCAACAACAAATCAAACGCGTGAACTCGCTAAATTTGATCAAAAAGATGCAAAAGCAAACCGACTAAAACACTTCTCGCCCTTGATTTTAACCTGATGCCCCATGACTTTGATTTCAATTTTTTTTTTTTTCTCACAATGTCATTTCTACAAGAAAACGCATTAAACACATTGACGCATAAAGTCATTAAATCCGTTAAAGGGTTGTAAAATCCTGTAAACCTACCACAAGCTGGGAGAGTTTGAGGAAACCCAAGTCACACGCACGCACACACACACACACACACACACACACACAAACAGGGATTAACTGTGACTCACCAGTAAACTGACAGTGCATCCAATCTTTTTGCCATCCACTTCTCCCAACTTCATACAATCCCTGTGGTAGAACCATAAGACATACACAAACATATGACGTGATCAAAAGTGACGAAACGGCGTGTCCCTGAAAGCACGCGCGTGTACGTGCGTGCGTTGCGTGCACTCTCACCTGTAGTCCAGCAGTCTCTCCATCAGGCGAGTGACGGTGGCGATCAGAGAGATCCCGCTCTCCCTCCAGGTCTCTCTCTCGATCTTCTTCAGCAGGCTGAGGGACAAATGGGGGAAGACAGAACAAGACAGAGAGATATGAAGACCCAAAGAGACAGGAAGTGAAAGAGAGAAAATGGGAAAGGAGCGGTGATGGAGGAAATCAGTAAGAACAGAAAGGAGGCGAAGCAGAGAGGAAATCAATCTCAGTCGCACCGGTGTCACCTATGCTTGTTGGCCTGCCTGCGGAGTTCAAGTAAACTGTGTAGATTCCCTGTTTTGCCACACGAACACATTTTTAGAGTTGATTGGTTAACTCAGCTGGCTGGTAAAGAGGACAAAACACACGATAGCCAAAATATTGAAGCTGTTTTCTTGTCTTTTTTTTTTTCTTTCTTTCCGCTGAAATAATCTTTCCCCGTTTCCCCTCACACAGACGACACTGAGAGAACAAAGAGGAGAGCGTCTTACCTAGGGTACGGACCAAACAGAGGAATTCTACTCCAGGCGGGAAGCATAGGCGGAATAAATTAATATTAATATGATTAATATCAGCACACACTCACACAGGTTAGTTTCGGGATTAGCGGAGTTAGCAGGAGGAAATTAAAAAAAAAAAAATCAAAACAATAAATTCATTATAAGGAAGAAATAAAAGCAGGCTGAAATCATAACCAAATTAAATTGCAGTTTAAATATAAAAAAGAGCAGCAATTTATAGTCTACAATAATTATAATGATACATAAGGCATAATTACATTATACTACACAATACAAATTAGGCATAAATATCCAGCTTTAATAGTATGCAGCGATATTACGCTGATGTTTCACATATAAAAATGGTGGGAAAGTGAATGATTGGCTATGAAAGACAAAGGGGCAATTAAAGCAGATGCATATTGATAAAATATTTATCAAGATCACACTTTGGTTCACATCTATGTGAAAGTGAGAAAGACGTACAGTATGTGTGTGACTCAGAAATATGACTTCATTAAGTGATACAATGTTTTTTTGGACGGTACGTTCATATGTAGGTTTTCAAAGTTTAATTATTAGTAAAAGGGCAACATAGAAATATGAACAAGCACAAATCAGAAAAGAAGCAGGGGGACACAGACACACACACATTAGCATGTGCAAACAATAGTCATGCAGGAGCACAAACCCGAGAACACAAGGACAGAATGAATGAGGACCGACCGAAGGGGAGGTGTGAGTGACGATGAAGGCGACTGAGTACTCGTCACTTACCTCATTATTGTCTTATCAATCCGCTAGATATAAACCATTCGAAAGCAATACCCACTGCCTATTAACACTTAAAAGTCTGAATTTGAAAGCGAAGGTGAAACTTTCAATTTAAAAAAAAAAAAACACTTTACGTATTAGCAGCGTGCTCTGAGAGCAAGCAAAGCCATTTACCAGGTGGTTTTATGGAGGTGAAGGAGGCCTTCTCCGAGCCGCGGCACTGCTATCTGCGCTCTGCGGTTTTCAGGGTTAAACGCTCATTTTCAGAGGCAGAACACTTAAACACGTCCACTCGCAGATAAAGCAGCCATTTACTGAGGCAAACGACCTGCGACAGTGCAGCCCACACAGACATTTACCTGACAGAGCCTTGCGTGGGTGGCATCATTTAGGTCATTAGACCCCATAAAAGGCTATTTTGTTTGTCACTGGAGGTGTCCCTCGTATTCCCAACTGGCCTCTGTCCAAGCAATTTTACTGAGGTCTTTGTTGTGATTGCGCTGTTTACTGTAAGCGGCTTTACGGGCCAATTTATTTAGCATACTGGCGAGACTTAACCCCATCCCTTCTCCTTGAAACATCTTTCAGGAAAGTGGAAGTGGACGTGCTACCGCACGCTTCGCCTCCGATGCTTCCACTGACTCACATGCTGTTGAAGAGCTCCCTGTATGTCTCATCTCCTTTTCCCTCAGACATCAGGCTGTCCAGCTTGTCAATCAGCTTGGCCTCCACCTGTGCGGAAAAAAAGCATTTAAAACTCAAAAGAGGCTGCCAGTTGGAACAATATTGATGGAATGACTGAAGGAAGACGAGCACAGATGGGTCAGAGCTTCAACCCAGAGGGGGCTGTGAGATGATTTAATCTAGACTCTATGAAAGAGGCCAGCGAGTACATTACTGTCATTCTGTTGCTTTGTTATTAACAGTCTTAACTTCAGCGGTGTGCGCTCAGAAATGTCACGTACTGACATTTTTGAAAGGTTTTGAGACAATGAAATGAACACTAATTTGTATTTTTGGGACAAAAATATTTCATCCTTTCATACACCAGATATTCTAAACTGTTCTTTCTTCCCATTTCAAAATGGGTTAAAAACAACTCATATTTTTGGAAATTTAAGGGGCTCTTTATTCCTTTTCAGCTACTTTTGTGAAGTATATAGAAAATCTACTGTGGGGCATTTCATAGTTGTGATTCACATCAACATTCACCTGCATTATTTTCGATGACAACACAGTTTTACATTTGATTCATGTGTTTTTAAGTCACCTCAGAAAATTTGAAACTAAGATTATACGAAAAAGCATCTAATATTAAGATCAAATTAACACCCTGTCGACTGTCCTGTATAAGTAACTTAGTAGCTCCACTAGCGAACTATCACTGTAACTTAGTAATATATGTAAAAATTGTGATGATTTAGAAATGGAAACATTATAAGCTATATCAAAGCTAATTAATACTAGTGTGGAAATCAAATAATAAAATTTAAAAAAGAAAAATAATGAATATAACATAAATAATTTTTAACAAAAAACATTGATACTGATATTGACAATTTTTGATCCAGTTAAAGAACTCATCTGACACTTCGAGTCACGATTACGTATCAGTTTTAGGAAATCTGTTTCTCACTGACAACAGCAGCATACCTGTTTGAAATTTCCGCTGCGTCTCTGCTCCCAGTCCATCATGTCATGGAAGATGGGGATCATGACATTCCTCAGATCGGGTTGAGGCACCAGCGTCACCTCCAGGAACGGCCCAATCATGGCTGGGATGAAGTTCAATTTATGCTCCCCTGGAGGAAAAGACGCAGGTCGACACGGAAGTCAGGCTTTTACTTTCTCCCGGAGCACAGCAGCGTTTTGGTGAAGTCAGAGGCAATTTGAGCAAATCTGGAAAGAGGTCTTCAAAAACTTCAGCCACAATCAAAGCTGCTCTGGTAATTTGGTTGAATTGAAAAAAATGTCTCTAATTTGGTGGAAGTGTAGTGCAATTACGAATGCGCTATTTTTAATGATACATTTAAATCCATTCGTGCTCACATTTATATTAACATCAAATATAACAAAAATGAAGTGACCTCAAGGTGCACTTGAAATGGTTTATCCGCATATACATAAATACAGTGAAAATTATTATAAAAAAAAAAAAAAAAAAAAAAAAAAACTAAATTGCACATATCCGTCACAGACACAGCAGAACAAAGGCTCCCACATAAAGCAGTCAGAGCTGGTTGCCATGGTGACAAATAGTTTTTTGTCGATAGAAAAAAGGCTTTTTTGGATCCCATCCGCTCAAATCCCCCAAAATAGAGAGTTTATTTGCTTTTACGTTCTCTGAAGTTTGTGCATTTCACAGTCTTCAAGACTTTTACATCAGAAGAGAAATAGGTATGAATAAATACATTTGGTATTTGTAAAGGGGAAATCCCACGTCATGTTATTATAGGACTGTAAGAGACACCGACTGCTGGGAGGGAAGACAGACAGTTGCGTTGACAGAGCTGAATAAGTAAGATCATTCCTGAGTCTCCTCCATCATGGGTCTAATTCATACTCAGGAATACAACAGTTAACAGAACCACGTGCACTTCTTCATCGTCTCACCTAAATTCTGCCACATGCTGAAGATCTCGCATCCCATCATCACCCTCATGTCTCCATACCTGCACGACAAAATATCATGGTTAAAGTGTGTGTGTGTGTGTGTGTGTGTGTGTGTGTGTGTGTGTGTGTGTGTGTGTGTGTGTGCGTGCTGCCGGTAAATACTGAGAGAAGCTGCACAGAGAAGCTTGTGAAGCAGTCATTATACTGGCTGTAAATCTGTGTGTGTTCGGCTGTTTGGATGCGTGACAGAGAGCAGGATGAGAAGGCTTGTTGAGTGAGCATGTTGTTCATTACAGACCGCCTTTACACATGCAGCAAAGAAAGCCTGCTGTGTGTGTGTGTGTGTGTGTGTGTGTGTGTGTGTGTGTGTGTGTGTGTGTGTGTGTGTGTGTGTGTGTGTGTGTGTCTCAGTTTTCTTACTTTTCCAGTATCTTCTTCCTCTTGGAGGGAGAGAAGGACTCCAGCTGAAGACAGGGCTGGTTGATAAATATTACAGACAGATAGAAATACGAGTCCCACACCTGGAAAAGACAGCAAAAGAGAAAAAAAATAAATAAAAAAAAAATATATATATAGCACCTCATCAGAGCACAAAAACTTCATCCAGGTTTTCAGGAATTCAGGCAGGAAAGTAAAGCATTTACCAACAGTCGTGTGGATTCTTGATATGTGAGTTTTGTATTGCTATATGAATAATATTAGCTGACTAACATGTACCATTAATCAAATTGTGTATTATGGTGGCGCTACAACATGACACATCATCACAGATGGGGCGGGGGGGGGCAACAAGATGATGTCATTAAAAGAGCGTCAGTCAAACATCAAAAAGTGGAAAACTGCGTGGAAATGGTGATGGAGACATGACATCTCTGTTAATTTCATCCTGCTGTGTTTTTACAGAGGAATGTAAACAATTCTGATTATTATGCAAAATGAAGATCAGCCGATTATGGAATAATTGTGAGAGGCCTCGCTGTTTTGTGCGTGTTCTATGTATTTGTTTTTTAGGTGAACTAATGACTGCCTGAGGGCCCCTGAGTGACAGTATGGGTTGGATTGTGTATCTCTTTACTACGTTTGCTCTCTCTCTCTCTCTCACTCCGTGACACAAAATCCAGCATTTCAGGTTATTTTCTTGTTTTATTCTTTTTGTCTTTTTGTAATTAAATATTGTTATCATTTGCCTATAACTCTCTACTTAGGTTGCGGCTTCTTAAATCTGTTCTTTCCTCAGGGTCATTTTTGGCCATTTTTGTTTTTCATCTTTCCTCTTATTTAGCCTGTCCTAATCTTTTGACTCATGGGTTTAGCTTTATTTTATGCCTGTGTTACTGTAATGGCTATTATATGGAAAAGTGTGATGTACCAAAATAAATTAACAGATAACTTTTACCATAAATGTGTATCTGCTAATGTGTGAGTAAAACTAAAGCTGCAGCCTTTTTTAGAACTAAAGTCGTTTTGATTCTCAAGCAGCTTTGAAACACTATAGCAGTGTTCAGATCTACACACACACACACACACACACACACACACACACACACACACACACACACACACACACACACACACGTACGTACGTACAGTATCTATCGTTTCCCCCTTACCTTGTAGTCAAACTTGTCATTGAGGAAGTTTTTCCTCAAAGCCTCAGAAAGGTAGAGGACAGTTGTGATGATGACACTGAGGGAACAAGAGAGAGGCAGATAAGCAGGAGGTGGGGAAGGTCATTATGTCACCTTGAAGGACAAAATGCATCACCGCAAAGAATTCCAATTGTGTTCGAATGGTCCCTTTTATAGAGTTATACTGCAGAGGCGGATTGAAATAACACAAAGAAAAATTCTGAAATTTACACTGCATATTGGTGAAGGACAAACATGAATATCAAGGGGAAAAAAAATATATAAAAAGAACATAGTGGCTCTTTCCTCTCATTATGACGTACAATTTTTAAATTACACTTCCCTGAAAATAAAAAAATAAATAAAAATAAAAACAACGTGTGAGAAGAAATCTGTGTTTAATCTCTGGTGCTTCACCCCTTTGAATCCACTGACTTTCATGACTATGGATACAATTTCATTGATAGTTTTCCCCAGAGTGACACTCTTGAATTAACTCTCATTTTTAATGAGGGCACCACATAAAAATCCCTCTGTCTTTAAAAAAAAAACACAACAGCATTTTTTTGTATGATGACAGTTTGGTATAGAATGTACTCCTCTATGTTTTTTCCTACACTTTGCAGCAGTAGCTGCTGCTGCAAGTGCATCCACAAGGGACAGTTAAAAGGTTGAAGTACTGTCAGTAGAGAGAAGCAATCTAACATAAAAAAAAATAAAAAATAAAAACAACCTGATGTTTTGCAATTACATGTCTGGTGTGCCATCATGCCCAACTGTTTTGATGTCCTGCCTGCCCTTATTTACTGTCTTCTATGTCCTGTGTGTCTGTGCTCTTACTTGTTTGTGACCAATCGCATGACAGTCCAATCTTTAGAAAACATTTCTGGTCGGATTAGGATCCGGAAGACTGTGAAGATATGAAGAAGGAAGTCCTGGAACACAAACACACACAGCAGACATGTTATCAGCGGAAACTTAAAAGCCACTTGTCCGGATGACGCCAAATGTGTGTTTGAGTAAGGTTGTGTGCGTTTGTTCCTGTCTTCAGTCTCATTATGAAATCATTCAAATGGTATCTGTATGCAGGATGAAACATTTTGTTAGCTATCACATGTTATCCTACAGCATACTTTATACTGATATTATAACGTATACAAGAACTCTACATACATTGCATTTCTATGCTGGCAGGAAATGAGACGATGTGGATGTGAGTGCAACTGCAACTTTGAGTTGTGTCTCTCTCCGTGGTGCTGAAACATTCAACCTCAAGCTCTGTCCAAAATCAAGCTTACTCAGTCACCATTCACTTTAGTATAAATATTTCAAAGCCCAATTTATCATAACTCCAAAATTGGAGTTCCAGACGCTTATGGGTAATAGTTTTTTTTTTTAGACATGTCCTTACAAGTAAAGGAATTAATAGAATTATGGCATTGTGGGATTTTCTGCCAAAAGTCATGTACATGCTCTAGATACGACAGTTTTTATTGGATTGTGGGAAAAGCTAAGGGGAACGTAGTGCATGTATTATTAAAGAACTAATATTAAATAAAAGATAATAAGGGAGGGGGGAGGGGGGGCTGTTTTGGTTTAAGCCCAGTGTCTGCTCAGTCTCTTGGAGACTCTTGAACTTTTGTGATGGAAGTAATCGAATTGGAGCACAGACATCATCATTCTGCAGTAATTACTTTCACACTGACAATAGCATGTTACCTTTCAACTGTTTCTGACATTCATCTTTTTGATATCAGTTCCCACTGGAGTGCACTTTTGACCTCATTTTCTTTCTGTGTCTCTCTTCTTCTGGTGTTTCCATGAATCTGTTCTTCTGCACTACCTGACCTGTCCCTGCTGACCTCATGCAGCTGCCTTACTGCGCACATTTGTCACGTATTCAGAAACGCAAGTCATTAAATGTACAGGGTGTAAACGTACCACATTTATACATTCGCTTCAGAAATGACTATTGAGTTTTAAACTACATAAACGTACCAGTGTCATCAGTTTTCCTGACTGAAATAAAGCAACGGTTCAACGTGCCTGCAATCGGCGTTATCGATGCATGTTCGTGTCCAATATTCGTGCGTTTCTGTTCAAGTTTTGCTTCACTTTTAGAATCACATATAGTAACAATTGAGGCTAGAGAGTCAGAGAAGCATTGCCTCAGGCAAACAGATATGGAGGGAGAAAGAGAGACGGATGAGGGGTCTTACCCTCAGGTCGTCTTTGCTGCCGAACGCCTGCAGCAGCTGCTGGTAGTGTCTGTCACTCATCTGCCGCAGGAGTGCCAACAAACACGCCACAAACTCTCCCTGACAGGACAAAGCATAACGAGAGAGGGGAAGGGAGAGGGAGAGAAGATTGTGTGAATTTTAATGTTGTGGATGAACCAGGATTCTCTTCAAGGGTGTCCTAAACAACTAAATGAATTGTACTACAAGAGGTTGAACACGTTCACGAGGAAAGTAGTCCAGTAGGAGGCGTGGCAGCGTCATCACAGGAAATGCGGGATTAGTCGCTTGCCTCCTTTTCTCAGAATGCTAAGGGGGAACTATTGCTGGATCTGAATTGTCAAAAATATCTGTCCTTTTCTGTTAAAAGAGAAATCAGAAGTTCTTTGTATCATAAGTGATATGAAATTGAAATGCAAGCATTGTTTTATGGACTCTTTACCCGTTATTTTCCTCTACTGGCAACCACTAAGTCTATTACGTGGAGAAAAAAAAAAACTGTCCTTGAGTTTCCATCATTCCACAATAATGATGATGATGATCTCGTTTTTTATCCACCTCCCCTCACACTCCCCCTTCTGTGCCGCGTTGTATTATAAAACTTAATTATTGCCGTTAATATTAATAATGATAGTGGAATTAGAGTGGCCACAGCAGCAACTCAATTCAAAGTCTCTAATTACTTTTGTACCTTTCGTTAAGTCCCAAAACAATTCACAGTATAAGTACCCATACACACACACACACACACACACACACACACACACACACACACACACACACTCATATACACACACACTCTCACTGACACACGGTAAAAACACACATACAGTGACATCCTGGAATTGGAGCCTCATGTTGGGTCCAGCAGGCTGGGGCCGGTTGCTAATTTCCAGGATGGTCCTCAGTAAAACTCCCAGCAGGCTTTCCACAATTAGCTCCACTTCCTCCGACACGACAGGCTCCTACACAGGAAACACACACTTGAAAATTAATTACAGGTGACAGTAGCACTTTACTTTCAGAAACACTCAGTACGCAAGATGGAAGGGCTTTTTTTTTTTTTGTTGCCATAATGTGATTTTAAAGTGTCAGGTTAATCCTTCAAATTTAAAAACAGACTCCATTCGAATGTTCCCTTCAGGATATATTGGCTTATTTGCACACTTTCGTTTTACTGCGAGTAAAAACCTTGAACTGTAATCGCCAGCCGACGTCATTCTAGACTTCCTTACAATGTATTTTTACTTTCATTACTGTTTTAATGAGCCTGAAACCAGTGAGGAGACTAATACAAAGTTTCAGGGTTATTTTGAAACGATAAAAGTTCATGTAGAAAAATGAGAATGGAAAAGAATGAAAGCAGGTGAAATGCACAGTTAAAGATTAAAAGCAATACAAAGAAAGTGGTGGATAAACTGGTGTGTGTGTGTGTGTGTGTGCCTGCGCATGTGTGTGTGCATCTCCCTCTCGTGTCTACCCCTGACAAGACAGACAGGTCTTGGACAGAGTGATAATGAGAAGGAGCCTCAGTGGCACATTGGCTGCCACTGCTGTCACTTCCCTTTAGAGATGGTGCCAGTCCGTGTGTGTGTGTGTGTGTGTGTGTGTGTGTGTGTGTGTGTGTGTGTGTGTGTGTGTCCTACTTGGGCGCCTTTACCACTAGCTGCCCCTCTGGCAGTGAATACTGGAAGACGGGCACCCTAAGCTGCTGTTCGCCCACACACACACACACACACATACACACACACACACACACACACACACACACACACACACACACACACACACACACACACACACAAATCAAACCCACCCACGCAGCTTGGTGACTGCCACCTCGACAATGCCCATTGCTAAATTGATGGGTCTCATTACAGAACTGCACAGCTGCCAACGCCCCTGTTACCAAGACTAATTGACCATATACACACAACAAAGCAATCTGCTATTGCAATGTATTGGCAAGGAGAGTGCTGTAAGATTCATTCCTGTAGCTTTGACTTGCTTTAAAGTTATTTCCCAGTTAAAATGTTCTGCCAACATCGCTGCAACGATACGTTCCTGTAGATACATGCTGCACAACATCAGGAGAATACGTCCTCTTCTCACTCAGAAGGCGGCACAGGTTCTGGTCCAGGTTCTGGTCCAGGTTCTGGTCATCTCATGTCTGGACTACTGTAACTCCCTCCTGGCAGGTCTACCTGTTAGCGCCATCCGACCTCTGCAGCTCGTCCAGAATGCCGCAGCTCGACTGGTATTTAACCTTCTAAATTCACTCCCACTACTCCTCCTCCTCCTCCTCCTCCGCTCCCTTCACTGGTTACCAGTAGCTCTCCGCATCCGTTTCCAAACATTGGTACTTGCGTACCGTGCTGCGAACAGATCGGGTCCAGTCTACATCCAGGACCTGGTCCAACCCTACATCCCAGCCCGCTCCCTCCGCTCTGCTTCTACCAATCGGCTTGTTGCTCCCTCGCTGCGAGCTAAACACTCTACAAAATCATGACTGTTTGCTGTCCTGGCTCCTAAATGGTGGAATGAGCTCCCCAACAACATCAGGACAGCGGAAACTCTGTACATCTTCCGCTGCAAACTAAAAACACACCTCTTCCGACTTTACCTTGAACAGTAGAACTTCAGTAGCGCTTAAAATGGCACTTCCTGATAACACTTTGTAGTTTGGCTTTCTTGAATAAATTGTATTTTCTTGATTCTTGTTGTTCTGGGTTTTGTACCCTCATGGTTGAAATGCACTTATTGTAAGTCGCTTTGGATAAAAGCGTCAGCGAAATGAAATGTAATGTAAAGTAATGAAGAGAGAAATTAAATGCAACTGCACAAGATACTGCTGAGTTTTAAACTCATGTTGTTCATAGCATAAAGAAAAAGTCACTTATCTGTAAACGGGGCGATTTTAGGCAAATTATTTTTTAGATGTAATTTAGTTTTCTGATGCAATATTCTGATTGGTTGAATTGATACTACTGACACAGCAGTGATGGTGCAAGAGTAGTTTGATGTTTTGAGAACAATTCTCCTTTGATTTTGTGGCCGAAGTGACGAAAAGAAACCCACCGGCAGATAGTTACCTTAACTTATTCCAAATCAAAGGTTCTAGTCAGCTAGCCAGTCTCTGTCAAAGCAACCTCGAGGGTAACTACATGTGATTAACCAAGATATTTACAAGACCTTAGTTAGATGTAACTCTACACCTCTGCCTTCATCCAGTTCGTGCAGCTCTATGATTATGTAAGTTGTTAACGCCTCCATCTCCACCCACCCCTCCACATATTACCTTGGAAAGCTCCACCTCAAAGGTTGACGTGAGTGGTTCTTACGGTGTGTGAGTTATGAAACCAAAGATGTCTGAATCTGTGTTTTTGAGACTGTCATTGATACACTGCAGTTATAAAGTGGAAATACTCAGCCGTGGCATTGGCACTTATTTCCCTTATGATATGTCTACTAGTATATTAAAAAAAAAAAAAACAAAAAAAAAAACACCACATGGACATGCTTATTTGTTCGCTTTACATATGCTTTTTGGTGGATTTTGTTACCTTTTGAATAGAGCCTGACCAGCTGTTCCAATCTTTGAAATAAGCTCAACTAACCAGCTGTTCTGTAGCTTCATATCTACTGTACAGATATGAGAAAGATATAAGTCTCCTCATCCGGCTCGAAGCGTATTTCTGAAAGTGCTGAACTATTTACGGTGCGATTGTAGATTGGCTCTCAGTTATCGATGTTATTCTCACCGCTGTGCCAATTTCCTCCTTCTTGATGAGGGACAGCATGCTGGTGAGGATGCGGGCGCACATGACCAGGTCTCTCTGCTCCTGCATGTGGACCTGGAGGACTCGCAGCACCACCGGCAGCAGGATGCATCGTGATTCTGCAACACAAACAGTCGGAGGCGTAAAACGAGTGGGAAAATACAACAGGAAACAACAAAGAAAATGTTTTCATTCATTTTCTTCACGTTCCTGCTTACTTTCACGCTTACATAGGCTTTCTTCAAGATTATTAACTGTACCTAATGTAATTCCTGTGGAACATGAATGTGATTTGCATGAGGGATGTATTTGTATTGCTACGTGTAGCCTTTGGGAACACTGGAAATAAAACACTGTCACAGTAATTTGCCGCAGTGTGAAGCCTTTATTAAGAATAATTTAATAACATGGAGTTTGGTTCACCATAGGGTAACAATTAGCTATGGTGTGTTCTCAAAAGACTGCACAGTAGGAGTACACAACCAATCAGTATAATGTGGACTATTAGCCTGTTTGTACAAACTGTCAGACACACATGCAAAGTGTTACTGATCATCTTCTGCATTTTGTGGATAAATAGATTTGATCAAACTTGTTTGTTTCCCTCTGTGCTGTTTATTTTTGCTGTGTGCCCATAATCTGTGTGCAGTGCGTGCGTGTGTGTGTGTGTGTGTGTGTGTGTGTGTGTGTGTGTGTGTGTGTGTGTGTGTGTGTGTGTTATTTGGCTGCAAATCTTCCTGCATTGGAGTTTCCAAGTGGTAATTATGCACACATATCACAGCGTGCATAAAGTGTGCATCTGTGTTACGACTACGGTCTGTTTAATTTATATTTTGGAATCAAGTGTCTCTACTGCGTTTGTAAAGTCTGGATGAGGTGCGTCAGGTGTGAAAGGGGATGTATATTTAAATGTGCTGTTATTCGTGGGAGCGACTCCTGGCTTGTTGGTGATTTAGCAAGTCGTTCCAACCAAGAAATGCGATTGGTCAGCTGTACATTCGGAGGGTGGCTCAAATCAGTTCATTTTCCTTCATTTTGGTTTAGGTTATTGTAAGTATTTTCATATAGACAGAAATTGTTTGTTTGTTGTTTTGGCCTTGGCTCACCTTGAAGTCAATTTTATGTTTCCTTCAGTTTATTTAAGTATCTTGTAAATAAATACAAAAAGTTGGGAAAATTTCACCGATTTGTTCCCGTGGCCGCTTGGGACCCCGGGAAAGATGGGTTTAACTACATGATGTGTGTCTGCCACCTCTGACACGGGGACATAACAATCTGGTGGCGTGAACGCGTTAGTCACCTGGGTTGATGTAAAGCTGGCTTTCCACAGTCTTGGTGATGCACTGCAGCTTGACGGCCTCCAGGGGGCAGTCGGCTTGGACAGTGGTGGGCAGGCTGCCCAGCGTCTCCCTGACGAAACCGGCCACCTCTCTCACTGTGAAGATCTTCAGCAGCTCCCCGTAAACTGCCGGGAACGTTCGCAGGAAAACCGCCTGGGCAGAAAGGAGGGGGACGTTCAATCAAACGGAGCCTAAATCAAACAGGTGTCAAAATCATCTCTCCCTCAAAGACTGGAACCACTTTGTTGATACCCAGCAGCTAAAATCATTCAAGCTGCGGAACGAGTTTAGGATATGAATATGCATAACTGTTTTATATTGTAAACTGTGTTCACAGTGCTTTTAGTAAATCAGCATGACATAATGTAACTTCAATCTTATGAGGAACAATCATAGGGAAACGTTTGCCAAGGACAAACAAACAGTACTTCAAGAGCTTTAGAGGGAATGAGCCACCATAATACTCTATACTCTATATTCATATTCATTTATCTGTGTTCATGGAGAGCTGCTTTTCTTTTTGAAAGACAAAAGTAAATATTTACTATTGTGCCCTGAATCTCTGGCCTGGACTGGATTGGGTTGGAACTCTGGCAGGCAGGGATTACGTGGATTAAGCCAGAGGACTGTTGGGATTTTTCTGCCCATCACTTGTTTGCAGCTTGCTGTCAGATGCTCTTTCTTCCTGTCAAATTCCCTCAGATTCTCAGTGCTCAGTTGAAAGTTGAAGATTACTAAAGTTTAAAAGGGTGTCAATCGGACTGTGTTCACTGGTTCATTAATATACTGTATATAAGAAGTATTTCATTTTGGCGGTGGCTGTTGCTCAGATCGTAGAGCGGGTTGCCCACTAATCATAAGGTTCGTGGTTGGATCCCCGGTTCTTCCTGCCCAAGTTGCTTTGATGGCAAGCGAGGACTTCGCATGGCAGCTCTGAATGAATTTTATTGCTTTTTTATTCTTAATCTTTTGAAACCTATGCTGCTGTAACACAACAGTTTCCCCTCGCGGGTTCAATTAAGTATATCTATCTATAAAGCACTAGATGAGTGCAGATTATTTACTATTTTTAGTAAATAATCTGGATGTAATAGATGTTCTATTTATGTGATTTAAAAAAAAAAATCTATTTCGAGTTCCCTTAGTCAGGAATCTGAAATAGATTTTAAGAGAACACATGCACCAAACTGACATTCACATGACAGATTTTATATCTCTATCTGCTCTTTCCACTACATAGTTGGAACATAAAAAGTAACGCCGGGAAACTCTGAAATCCTGCTTTAATTGTTAAGAATCACTTGTTCCTCAAGTCAACTTCTATCTGTGCAGCAGCAGCTCTTCCTGATTTATGCGCATATTCACATTTGCTGTTTATGTTCTTGTGTGTACAGTGTGTATTGTGTTCGCCAGTGTGTGTGCCACGTGTGACAGATTAACTGGGATTAGCATTATCTTGACCTGCATCCTCCCACAGCTATTGTTGTTTTGAGGATACAGATTAATCCAGATCAGAAGTCAGTGGAGGGATGAAGCAGAGCTCTTCAGACTGTGTGCACAGGACACAGCTGGAATAGCTAATGGTAACACTAATGGTCAAATTCTTGCAGCCTCAAAGTGAGAAGAATTTATCACAATTTGACACAAAGTGGCTGCTGAAATGTAGTCGTAGTAGTAGTGCTGCGGTTTTCTGTGAGTCCCTTGAGTATCTAGATTGTTGCAATTGTTCAAATGAGCTGTGAAAAGAAATCATGCTCAGAGTTGCCACGGTAAATTAAATGGATTATCATGCATAGAGAAGACAATAGATCAAACGGACCGCGCAACACAAAAATAAATGCACACACGGAGGCAAAAACAGGTATTTCCCCACAAGTGTGTGCAAATAAACAACAACCCAAGCATCTGTTTCTGGTGTGTAATTGGGATTATCTTTGGTGTCTTTAGCTTGTTTGTTTTGGTCTCGTTTGAAATCTGTGAAGGCGGCCACCCTGCTGTGCAGACCTCCCACCGGAAAAGGGGAAGCTGACACAGAAATTCCTACTCCGACTCCAGACCCTCCGGCAGCATGAAATTCAATTACAGCCAATTTCTCACCTATCACAACTACATTAGCAGAAGTCCTCCAGGAAGGAAAACATGATGTGGTGCACCAGTGCCAACAGGACACGGACTCACACATTCACATACGTGCAGACACACAGATATGAGCACGTACTGTCGGGCACAGAGGATTTTAAGATGTGTTCATGCGTGTCAGAGATTTTTTTTTTACACACATACACAAACCTGTGTCTGAGAGACGGCAGTGGTGCCTTTGTTTTCCTGCGAGAGGAAGAAGCGGATGGACATGAACAACTCATGGATGCAGACTCTGAACTCATCCTCGTTCTGGCCTCCCGTGGCCAACGAGAAGAGCCGGCGAGACTGGATAATGTACTTGAAGATGTACTCGCTGGCCTGGAGGACAGAAGAGAGCAATCAGTTATCATTTGTGAGGTAATGAAAACTCAAAGCAAGTCTGACTTCCCTTCCAGATATAATATTTAAGGAACAGTAAAACATATCGCCCTCATGTATTCATTTCAAAGTAATTGAATTAAAAAAAATTCCCCTTGGGGATTAATAAAGTAACTACCTGACCTAACCTATTTATCTAAACATAGAAAGTACTGTACACTCCTGATGAGAGGACAGAAAATTCTGCCAAGGGTTTTGCTAATCAGCAAAAGTGCAAAGAATCTACTTGTTTTAGTTTCTCAAATATGAGAACTTGCTGCTCGGTTTTGTCTCTTTGTAAACAGAATATCTTTGAGTGTGGAACAAGTGGTGAGTGGTTATAAAACAAGGAATATGAAAACACCACCTGGAGCTCTCTGATCTAATGGCTGATTGTATTGCATGTTATAGAATAATATCAAATCATGAACTATATTATTTCTTCTTTTAAAATGCAATCTAAATGTCTTCTTGACATCTTATTTCTCATATACTTCTACGCCTCTGTAAAGCATTTTGAACTTGTGTCTGAATGGTTCTTCATAAATAAACTAATTAAAAAAGTAATTAACAAAACAAATTACATAATTAGTTGCAGCCCTTGCTGACACAGTCTATTAATTGAATTGATAAAATAACCACTTTACCTAACAAATTAATAATAATTTAAATACTCTTGAGCTCATCTGTTGCTGCTTTGTTTTGTTCTTAGAAAAGTATGACACATGAAGTTGTCTAAAGACAATCACCTTCACATGTTTCTCACACAGTTCCAGACATCCCTGCAGATCCCTTTTACACTGAAACCCTGCAAACACGTCTGGGATAGTATCACTTGTTTATTATTTGCAGCACAGCATTGACTTCTGCTGCAGGATGTCTTCTGTGAATGATAAATGGGATGCCACGGCACAGAAGCCACAATGTACTCCGCTGACAGTGAATCCGCATGAGTCATGACAATAATGTGATGTGGATTCCCAACACCAGAGGCCCTGCGTTTCTGCTGATTAAAATTGCATGCAGTGTAATAGAGAGAGGAGGGGGAATAACAAATGGTGGCACTTTGTGTTCACCGCTGATGGGGAGATATATTAGTGGCAATTAGCAGGAGTGGCAGCGAGAGGGAGCCACTATGTTTGTTTGTTTGACTCTCTGGATGCATCTGTATAGACACATAATTCATGCGTGTGTGTGTGTGTATATGGAGGGTGATTGAGTTCCTATAAAGACGGCTGCATGTGGGAACGGAGGGCTTGAAAACATCACCGCGGCTGTCTTTGTGTGCGCCTCACCTTCAGCACTTGCTGGATGTGATCCTGATGCTCTGCATCAACAATGCGGTCCACGTACCACTTCAGCACTTTGATCAGGTCCCTAGAGAAGACACACACACTCAGTATCACCACTTAGCTCTCGCCGCATCGCTTCTCTCGGTGGATTTGGCAAAAATAGATGAGGCAACGCCGTGTTTTAAAGAGCAACGCTCCATCACACCAAGTTTAAATCAATTTCGGAAAAAAACATTCACTTATTTCTTTAATACAGCTGTTCTCAATGCTGCAGTTGGGAGTCATGAGTTTGGGGCGACCAACAATGACGACCAAGAAATGCAATAAAAAAAAATTTAAAAAAAAGTTTCACTTTTATTTTGTTTCCAGTTTTTTTTCTGGATAATTACTTCAAGAGAAATCATCTTCATTGAACAGCACAGCAGAGACAGATAAAAAAAAAAAAAGAAGTGATTACTAAATTAGAATATATTCTCTTTCTAATTGGGACTACGTGACATGTGAGTTCCCTATTAATAACTTAAGCTTGATATAAAAAATGAAAAAAATTATAATCATAAGTGTCCCTGGTTTGTGTGTTAATTAATTAGGATGTGACATTTCTATTTAAACAATATCACAAACAGTTTAAACCAGATGGATGTGGCAGCCGTGCGTGCGTGTGTGTGTTTGCGTGTGTTTGCGTGTGTATGTGTGTGTTTGCGTGTGTATGTGTGTGTTTGCATGTGTTTGTGTGTGTATGTGTGTGTTTGCGTGCGCGTGCTGGCAAAGACTGAAAAATGACTGAAGAAGATGGCAGTCGTATCTTAGCAGGTAGAAAGTGTGAAGAAGACAGCCGGTGATAACAGCATGTTGTGAATATGTGTGTGTGTGTGTGTGTGTGTGTGTGTGTGTGTGTGTGTGTGTGTGTGTGTGTGTGTGTGTGTGTGTGTGTGTGCGTGTGTGTGTGTGTGTGCGTGTGCGTGTGTGCGTGTGTGTGTGTTTGTGTGTGTGATGTATAGGAGGAGAATCATGAGACGTCGAAGGCAGTTTCATAGTTCCCTCTCCATCAGCCAGGGGGCACCAGAAGCATTTCATTCACTCTTTGTGGCGAATTCAAAGCAGAGAGCAGAGCTGCCTCTCACCACACGTAGGTCGGCCTGTCCTTCTGCCTGCTCATGTGACATGTTATAAGAATACAATATGCGGGTGAGGGCTGCTGCTCTCGCCTTGAACAGTCACACGTGTTCGAAATGAAGGCGAGAATACCTGTAAGACAAAGCTCCAGCGAAGTGGCTCTCGATGTAGGTGTCCATGACTGGTTTGAAGTGCTGGAATTTACTATCCTGGAGGAGGTTGATGATATGCACCTAGAAATAAACAGAAAAAATGTACGGTAAAAAAAACATTCCTGTTCCTGTTTACTGTACAGGTTTCTCCTTAAGGAGTTTTATGGTTTAAAAAAAATCTTGTTATGACACAATCATATATATTCTGTATCAGATTGTTTCAGCTCATTATTGAAGCTGCATGATTTTTACACTGAGTGAAGCTGTAAAACTCAAAACAGCATATTTTTCACATCTACAGCATTCCATAAAACATACCTGGTATAGTTTTGTCCACTTTTGGTTCTCCACTGACATTATAAGTAAAGTTTTAATAATATTTTCTCTACAATGCATGAACCTGAGTCTTAAAACGTACACAACAGACCTTTTCACGGCAGACATTTGGAATTGACTCAGCAGGGAAATAACAGGTCTGTTAATGATCTGACATAGGGAGGGGTCCTTCTCTGTTGCATGCTGCTTCACTGTAATGGCTTACTGGGACAGGTAATGGAAATGTGCCTTCCTTAACTCCCCCCGTGCTTTCCCTACTGTGTCAAAAATCAAATTGTCTGCCATGAAAAAGGGTGTATTGGGGGGGATGAATTAACTTAATTTACACAAATTAATCTTTTTTTTTTTAATTTTATTTCAGACATGTGACCAATAGAGGAAAGAGATATCTACATATACACATATCAAAAGTTGACAAAACCACCAAGAAAAGACTATTTTGACCACGGTTATCATGTTACTTTATGTTTCCCTTGCGTGCACATTGTTGTACGATGAACTGAATTTGTCCAAATCAGCATGTCCACTCGTCCAACTTGTTGGATAGATCTCAAAACCACAAAGAAGCAAACTTGACTACAGCACCGGCTCCCGGGAGCTGTTCATCACTGATAATGCCGCGGAGAGAGGAGAAAGTGTGTTCATGTGTCAGCGTGAGACTGATGCAGAGCGAGAGAGGCAGAGATCGATCTCTGGCCTCACACTATCAGCTCAGCGCAGCGTGACCGGAGGTGAGATTGGCTCAGCGAGCTCTGAAGCGTTACGTCGCTACATCTTTTCTCCATCGGTTTGTGTTTCTGCTCTCGCTGATTGACTCGAACTCTACCTGATGTTGCATTGACATCTGAAGAGAAACAGAAAATATAAAAAAAAGATATCCATGGAAATGACCGGACCGTTAGGACAGTTTACTTACAAGTGAATCAAACACCTTCAGCCCGTATCTCTGAGAGCTTTCGTCCAAAATGCCAAAGAGAGTGTCCAGGGTGTCCTGTAGAAACTGGAGGAAAAAGAGCAGAACAAAAAGAAAAGTTTGGTATGCTTTCAACCTGAATTAAAAATAAACGTGGACTGAAATCAAATCAGAAACACTCAATACTGAGAATGTCAGAAAAGCAGCAGAGAGTCAGCGCTGAGAATGAGATTGTGGGCCTACTTTGACAATCTCCGAGCCATCGATCTCCTTCAGCTTAGAGAGGCTGTCGTTGATCCTTTCAGGATGGGCTCGCCACTTCAACAGGTCCAGCATGTCCCCTGGAGGAAGACAAAAAGAGATGCAGTCAGCGTGAAAAGAGGGAAAACAGAGGAGACGAGCAGAAGAGATCAGGACGTATCTCTCGTTTGTTTGTTCAGAAGAACAGGATTGTGAGCGCGACATGCACCTCAGATCACGAAGCATCATCACACCCTTCAATTATAACCTAAAAACTCCACCGAATCTAAACAAATGATGACATTTTCAAGTGCAGCGGGGTAAAGAAGATAAAAAGTCATTTTCCCGAGCCACATTCCCCAGACGTATGCATGAATAAAACATCAGCCTCAAGAAGAAAGTCTTTTCGCTGTCTCTTCAGATTCTGTTCAACCTGAAGCGTGTCGTTTTTGCAACTTTATGTGTGTGTGTGTGCGCGCGTGTTTGTTTGCGTACGCAACTCGTTTGTCTCAAAATATGTGTCAAGTATATTCAAAAAGCGCTGCAATATTTCTATAATCAATTCAAAGACAACGTCAAATGTATTCAGGAAATTAACAGCCTGTAGCTTTTATTTTCATGTATAAAACCAGCAACTTGACGAAAGTAAAAAAGGATTCACATCCTTTCAAATTCAGGAAATGCTGCAGCTTCACTAAACAGTGGCAAGAGTTGTGCAAGTTTGTAATGCACCGGTGACTCAGTGGAGAGGAGTGCAGCTCATCATATTTCTAATGAGGTTTTTATATCAGTTTCAAGAAGACAACTTGTTATGTCACATCTTGGCTTTATTCTCTATTACTTCCTCTTTCACATGCTGTCAAAATAATTCTTTCTCAATCCCGACGTCACCGTTCTTTGGCCAATGATCTTTCTGCTCCTTCCCATCGCCACCTCATTATTCCGGTCTTCCAAGGAGGTTCAACCAAAGTCCCATCAGCCATCCAGGGATCCTGACCTATCTCACCTACGCTGCTCTTAAATCGTCGCCTCTTTGATGCCGCCTCACCGCCAAAACTTATTTTTATCAATTTGTCTCACGTCAATAAACGTTGTTATTCAACTTTCAAATGATTCAAATGTTCATCGTTGAAATATGACTTTTTTTTCACCATGAATGAGGCACGCTAGCTGAAATAAGGCTCCAATTCCCCCGTTGCTCTTCTGGAAGGATGTATCAATTCATTAGTGAGCTCTGCAGACTGGAAGATGTTCCTGCCTCCCTGCACATTCACAGGCTTGCTCACACACTTGGATGGAAATATCACCTTCTCACTTTCACAGAACGTCATTTTACCACTTTTTACGAGCCTTTATTAAAGTGTTCATCACAGTCTTTGGTAATATATTCTTCTACATGCTACTTGCTGAACTGTAAAGGCACACAGGACCAGATAGCGGCGCTCTGTACGAGCTAAATCTAATTAAAAAAAAAACGTGCACAAGTGTGGTAGCCACAAGACAGCTCGCCGGGCAGGCGGCCAAAAAATGTCAACGCCTGCGTGGAGTTTACCGTTTTGTGTGAGCTTGGTGGAGCAGAGGAAGCTGGTGATCCAGAAAGACTCCTTGGTGCCTTTCAGCGTCTGATTGTTGGACGGGAGGTTGGCCTTGGAGAACGGCAGTTTCAGATAGCGTGAGCAGTCGGCCAGGCTGGTGTTCTCCTCACACTGGAGGGGAAAAAAAGACACATTTTGTAAACTGGCACTGTGGGCGTTTTTTTTTTTTTTTGGTAAAGAACTGCAACACCGTCAAAATGCTGAAGTAATGCTGCATTCACAGGTTAAATGCCAATTTGTCACAAAAAAAAACTTCTTTGCATCCAGTGTGACTGAATAGAAACAGAAAACAAGAGGAGATGCAGGGATATGTGAACACTAAATGTGTAGTGGGTGATTTCTACTTTTCTGTACTATATCATGGATTTTGTGTTAATTCCCCCATCAGTCACGCTAGCGACACGAACCAACACTCAAGTTTAAAACCCTGTTTCATCTCCTTAGACAAATATCTGAACTGCTGGGGTGATAAAATCGCAGAAACCGATGATGAGCTTTTGCTATGTTTGGGATTTTAAGTGCAGCCTTAATGCACAGCTGAGGCCGTTTGAGCTCTGAAGCTTCCACACAGTTTGGACTGATTCTTCTGTGTCTATTTTGGGTCTTAGGGAGAAACTAGGCCATTGCCAGTTTCATTGAGCTTTTCAGCAACTTCCATCTGGCATGAGAATGGGTCTTTACCCCCTCAACAGTGGGAACACACGAGGCGAAGAACGCTGTCCTCGGAAACTGGCAGGTTTGGGGTTTGTTAGGATTCAATCTTGCAAGGAAAAGATGAAAATAGGAGGGTTTTTTTTGTTTTTGTTTTTATAGGCTGCTGGAGAGTCCCGCAAAATAAATAATCAGATTTCTGGTCGCTGTCCTACCTCACTGCCAATAAAAATGTATGATTGTACGCCATGTTTCTCCTCTCTCCTCCACAGTGGAGGACATTATGTACACACCCTTCGCCTGCAGCTGAAGGAAAGCCTGTAGTCTGCAATTATTCTGAATTACACCCAGGACAGCGTCGCAGTAGCTTTTAAGCCCGGTCATTTTATTTGCTTTAGTCTTTTCACGTGTCAAACCCGAAATGTGTGAAAAGATGAGTGTGTGACATAAAAAGGTCTAAATAAAGAGATGCAGACTCAGCCGGAGGTACCAACTGTCTCTTACACAAGCAAACAACACACACATGAACACTCACTCATAGTTAAATTCAACCACACAGCTTGACAGTGTTACATAAGTGGACATTACTCAGCCTGTAATGGAGTGATGAGCGCTTGTTTGTTGGCCGATGGTGCCGAACAGTGCGATAAGATGATGACCGCGTTTTGCCGTTTAGAGGCGATGACTCACACAATCATATACAGAGTGTACCATGTGAAGTACCCTCGGCAACACCTATGCGATGCAAAACAGCTAGTGGGATCAGGTAAGAGGACTCTCAGCTGCAAATTACAGATGAACAGAATGAACTTGTGTCGTATTTTGAAAAGTCCGTTTTCCTCAGACTTAATCTGTACTTGGAATATATCTGTAGTACAACGTCTTAAGTGCCAAAAACAAATATCCTGCCAACGACACAGTCAGCTCGATTCCATGTCGCTCACTCGCAGTCTTGGTAGGGAGGGGACGCAGGTCTTACCTTATGGATAATGAGCTCATGGGTGCCATCTGGCAGAGTCCTGCCATCCTCCTGCATCAGAGGAACAAAGGAGTAGCCAAACAGTTTCTTCTCTCCCTTGTCTTTAGCTGTCAAACAACAACACACGGACATAATACTGAGTCCAAAATAGACGAGTACAGGCTGCAACAAAACAAACACAAACAGCTTTATATCAAGAAAAACTGTTCCCCGTCTCACAATGTGCACTGTAAATGAATGTCTTTTCAGGTGTCCGTGTTTTAATGTCTTCAATCAGAACCAAGCTGAAAAGCATTATTGAGCTTTTCTAGTTGGAATTTAAGGGAACTTTGAGGAGTTTTTCACCACTTACAATGCAGGTGAGTGGATACCAGCCCCGTTTGTATCTTGTGCTCGACCAGCACCAATAAAGGAACTCAAAATAAATACACATGAGCGAGTCTGTAGCCCCCTTTTTCACAGGTTCAAGGCCGAAATGTTTTGAAGCATTATTCCACCTTTCCGTTCTGTATAAAAGATAAAAACATAGAATGAGTGGCAGCATTGTCGTTGGAGGTAGGACCAGATCCGAATCTCTGCCCCAACTCTCCTTTTTACATGGACATCCAAGGCAACATTGCACAAGACTAGACACAGACTCTGGTGTCATGCCGGCATGCCATTGAAAAATGTAACCCCGGGGCAGCATTGCCTTGTTTAATTCAGTTTAAAAAAGAAAATAATAACAAGGGTGTCTTCTTTGACGATGAGTACTGCTAACTTGTGTCAACAGTGGTTGACAATATTCAAAACATCAGCTTTGTGAATTGTTTGTTAAAACCTCAAATGACACACATCATCCATTTTAGAAACTCTACATGACACCATCCACCGCCGCTGCTTCCTGTCACACTCAGCATCATAGGTGGATTTACAAGTCTTAAATCTGCTGCACGTTAAACCACAACACTATCATATCAGGGCAAAGTGAGTACACTGGTATTCTTCTACACAGCCTCAACCACTGACAAAAAGCAAAAAAGAGCAATAACAGGATTTGAAGATGCTCTTCGAGGGCCTGATTAATGTGCGCTGCTGTATTTGTACAAAGCTTTCTGAGAGCTCTGGGCGTAATCTGCATTATGAACACATGTAATCTGATTTATCTGCTGCTTTAGAAGTAAAGGGCTAACGCGTGCACAGCAGGGAGTGAAAAGCATAGCGTGAGAAACGTTTCTATTTCCTTTCATTGCAACACCAGCGTCTACCAGACTTTTGTGCGTGTGTTTGTGTGTGTTTGCTCTCCCTGGAGAGGAAAGTTTTACTGTATTAAACTAAGAGATTGGCACAGCAACCACTACCATTTCTTTTCTTGCCTTCCTGTGATTCGTTTTTTTTTTTTTTTATACTATCGAAGTTATTGCTTACAAAACTGGACACTTTTTGTTGTGTGTGGATCTCCTCAGACAGGTTTCCCAAATCTCTAAGTCTTCTCAGCTTCAGGCACCAGGAGATTAGGAAAGATTAAGTGGTGCTGTGTGAAACGCAGGCTTAGCTGAGCTTGGCCGACCAGGTAGAGATTGATGTAAGTTATATTTCGAAACCGCTCTACCAAACAAACACTATTGTTATACAGCACAATGTAATAGTTTGGAGACTTGTTCGGACTTCAAGCTTTAAAATCTATAATTAAAGGAAAGCCTTTTTATTTTCATGCTGTGTACAAAGAGAAAAAAAATCAGGGCCAGTTCTTCAGACAGCGTCAAATATATTACTGATCATAAGGTGCATCTTTTCCTGCAAATTGTATCAATTGTTTCAAGATCTATCAGCTATAATAAAGCATTGTGCTGCTGACGCTCACAGGTCCTTACAGTCCCCTTTGAACACCATTTAGAAACAACACTTGTCTCCCCACAAACAAATGAACAATTACAGCTGCTGCCAAACGAGTGCAAAAACAAGATAAAAGCATATTTGGAAGAAAAAAAGACCCCCTTTCTATTTGGCCTTAATTGAAAATGAGAGTATGGGCTAATCAAATTTTTACAGGCAGGTCGTCCTCGAGTTTGAGATGCCCTAATAGTACGTGTAATAGGGCCTCCCCAGGTTTGGTGTCACCACAGGCCTAAATTGGGATCTTAATAGGCAGCCCTTGGGTGGCAAGACTAGCACTGCCAGCAGTAATAAGGCTACTATATCTACTGTGCACAGCCACAGAGCCTCCCAGCTCGGCATAATAATATGGGCTTGTTATGAGAGACGAGACTTGGCCTTTTTCCCTGTAGCCCAGAAAGAGAGTGAGAGCAATATTTTGGTCGTAATTAAAGTTTTGTCTCATTAGGAAATGAGAACCTGGACAAACTGCTCTCATTATGGAGGAACAAGTTTAGATTTATACACTTGGACGTTGTCTGTGTGTGTGTGGGGGGGGCGTGCAGCTGGAGGGCTGGCAAGTTAAAGAAGGTAGGAGGGTGAATACTTTCAGAGAGAGCGAGCGAGCAGGTAATTGTTTGATGTAATTGAGTGTAATTCTGAGGTTTATCAGGGATGTGCTTGGAGCTACACTGCAGCCTGAAGTCAGAGCAGGATGACAGCTCTTTATCTTCATAAACAACCGTGAAGCACCTCCGGCCTTCACAGGCCGCGCAGGTAATGTGTGAAAAACGCACGACAGCTTGGTAAAACGCAATCTTTTCCCAGATAAATAAAGGTCATCCACAAACTCGAAGTGTCACTTACTGGAGCAATGTCGAAACTCGAAGCGGACGTGCGATCCCCGAAACATGTCGACAGGGATGGGCAGCTTGATCTGCTCCGCCCAGCGAGGACTGTTGTTGTGGTAGAGCACCAGGGAGTGGTACTCGTCTGCACCTGGTTCGCCCGAGCCGGCAGCCACGTGAGTCTGAGGGACAGGAGGAGGAGAGTGAAGAGAGGCAGAGGTGGCGGCACCAGAAAAAGAACAAGGGAAGAGAGTAAAAGAGGCTCAGGGGTGAGTTAAAGGGCAAATTGGAACGATGTAGCGAATGAATATGTCCACCAGCGGAAGATATGAATGCAGTGTAAACCCTCCACACCCACCAAACGGCAATAAAGTGAGGAGGACAGGGTTCACACGTGTGTTTGTGTGTGTTGGAGGGTTGCGTGCCTTGCGGTGGCAGCAGCAGTGGCAGCAGGGTTATATTTGACTTTTCTGTCCGAGGCCGAGGCAGTGCAAGAAACCACAGAGGCCAGACTGTCACAGTGCTGCACCAGAAATGGGCAACACACTGGAGAGACACTCAGCTCTCATCTGGGTCAGCCATGTTTAAATGAAGAGTTTGGGTCCAAAATAAGACACCCACTATTAAGAAAAAGCAGGGTTAAATAAGTTCCTAAATAAGTCATTTCCTACCCTTAAAGGCACTGTTAAGTCTTTAAAACGATGTATTTTTCCAGTGACGACAAACAGTTATGGTTCTCATTAAATGTTTGCTGAATAAGAACAAAAAAAAAATAAAATAAAGGTTTTTACCTTGAGGACCTGTCCATCAATATCCAGCACGTAGACGGTGATCTCGACGTTCCGCGCTACGCTCTTCCCTCCCTTCTCAAACTCTCCTTTGTCCAGTGTGATGTAAAGGTCGTTCCTCATCTCTCCTGCAGGAACAGGAAGGGAAAAAAACAACAGGCAGCAACACATTGATTATGCATATGAGCAAGTATTATTGATGACCTCTCAGCAGATTTTTTTTTTTGGGTGTAATTCTTCATGACAGTGGTGGACAGCATTTAAATCAGTGCTGTTTCATGATATTTTTTTCTGCTGACGTGAAACTTACGCCTGAGTTCGGGCATTTGAGCACCACAATGGACAAGATTCAAAAATCCACTGTAAGCAGATTTCTCAGGATGCCGTTTTTAATAAACATTTATAACATTTGCACATTAAACTGCTAGTGGGGTTGACAGGAGTGATGAGGTTAAAACAGGCCCAAGAGGGAAGAGAACGCTGAATGTGAACTTTCACTCGTGACCTCTAAAAAAAAACAAGCAAGCATCAACTTGCGACCCCTCGTTACTGGTTGCAAACATGTAATTTTTTTTTTGAACAGTTGAACAGCCAATGATATTTCTTTTTTCTTTGTTTTACTTTTAGAACTCAGAGGATGTCAGATAGATACCATAAAATGATAACAAAAACTATAAAAGATTTCACTTCAAATGGTTATTAGGGTGAAAACCACATGGGCTAAAATGCCCTTAGCGGCAGAGTCCCTGGACCTTTACTGCATGTCATTTCCCTGCTCTTTCACAATAAAATGCTCAATTCCTGCAGATGAAGTTCTAGTAACTACTCAGTAAATTCAAGCATGATGTCCAGGATACTTAACGTTTAAAATCTGACTTGTAAAACAAACTCTCCGGTAAAAAAAAATCCAGCCTTTACTTCGGTCTTGTGAAGGTGGTCTGTGTGGCCTGCAAAAACACTCGAGGCATATAATCCCAGGAAGTAATAGTCTCCATCTTTTTGTTATTGTTGCAGCTGAAGGTACAATGACTGTGCCAGGCATACATTTATTTCCTTCTGTAAGGGAAGTAAAAAAATGGTGCAATGCATGCTGGGTAAGAAAGAGGAAAGGCTTGTCCCCACTGCAGCCAAGCTGCTGTCTGACACATTGTAAAATTGGTAGCCTGTGTGGCCTGTCTGTGTGTGTGTGTGTGTGTGTGTGTGTGTGTGTGTGTGTGTGTGTGTGTGTGTGTGTGTGTGTGTGTGTGTGTGTTCATCATATCTCTATCACCAGGGTCAACATTGATTTTCTCTTAACAACAGTTACCATGGCAACATGGGGCACTCTATATACACTTTTATTGTACACTTGCTTCACACACACACACACACACACACACACACACACACACACACACACACACACACACAGGGCACACACTGCCCTGTACAATGGGAAAAGGATAAGTGGAGAGGGAGGGGCAGAGCAGCTGGACATAGAAAAGAAAAAAGATTGTGCTTGTGTGTGCAAAAGAAAATGAGGAGAGAGATACAGTCAGATACGAATCCAGAATATGAAAAAAAGAAGGAGAGACTGTTTCCTTTGCCCAAAGGCAGACTTACACAAGCAGAGAGGGTGAGAGCACTCAGCGCTAAGGGTTTGTATCCAGACAAAGACAAAGAAAGAGATGGTGAACATAAATCTGAGTTAGTGAGGCGCTGGGGGGCCCGCAGTCCGATGTGCTTTATCTCTGTGACCAGACAGCATACCACACTTATTTAAGAGATCAGCTTTTACATGGATATAGAAGTCCACTGATGTCCAGCTCTCATCAAAGAAAGAGTCAGGAGGCTAATGTCCTCACTACTTTTCTTCCCACATATGTAAACATCAAAACGTACATTTCCAGTCCCGTGTTTCATCTTACATGCTCGTGGTTGCGCATTTGTTACCAAGGCAACAAGACCCCCATCCAGCTAAGCCTGAGGGTCTGTGCAGGGGGTTGTGTCATTTAGACAAGCCGCAATCTAAGTGATGCCCATCTACCTGAACGAACCTGAATATTTCATCTTTCTGAGGGCACCCTGAGGTGGAATGCAAATATCACTCTGCGCATGCAATAGGTAGGGACATCAGGTGTTACCAGGACAACGGCAGTAGATATTTTTGAGGCAGGCCAACATATAAAATACAAAGTAAGAGTAGAAAAGACACTGTTAAGTTTATAGTCTCAAAAGGTGTCAGCTAAAATGTGATATATCATAAATAGTGACATGTATGTTTTGTTATACTTCCTGACTGATATGACCTTTTAATTGATGTCTTTTCACACCTGCTGCCTGCCAATCCCGATTAGAAAACCCAATCTGGTATCTAAAAAAATCCAATGTTTTTATCAGCAGCAGTTTATGGGAAATAAATAAGGAAATGTCAGCACAGCGGTCACAATAGGAGAGTCCTCGTTTGAATCAGCCAGCTGCGGCCTTTCTGTGTGAAGCTTCTCTGTCAGGAACTGGCCTTCCTGTCTTGTTTTCTCCCATATATAGATACAATGAACTGGCTATAGGTGTGATTGTGATTGTATGTAACTGGCTTGAAAACCCCCTGTATAAAATGTGTAATGTGTGAAGCCCATGTAGCTTGTATACATGTGCCCCATGGAAAATAAGATGAATACATGAAGTTTTGTAGAAGCTAATTTCTTATACGAAGGGCAGAGGTGTGAAGGAATAACATCCACGTTCAGCTGTAAAGAGAAGTTGTCGAGAAATATGACAGACAGTTGACATCCAGAGATGAAATCATGAAGGCTGAGGAAGTTGTTGTACACCCTCGAGGAAAGTGATCGAGTGTGGTGCTTGTGGTGTCCTACCTGGCATGATGACATCAGAGAAGCCCAGTTTCCTGGTGATGGACACACCCCGGGTGAATAGGACCATGTACTCCCGTCTCAGCTGCTCAATGTCCCCGTGGAGGAGCTGGAGAGCCACTGCCAGGCCTGAAAATGAGATAATGACAACATTCAAAAGCTGCAATATCATATTCCTATACACAGCCACACCACGGCCTTGATCTTCCCTCCCTTATTCTTTTCCAAAGCCACCCAATAAAAAAAAAAAAAAAGCTCAAAATATATCATAAACCTAATCCCAGCACTATAAACAATCTTGTATTCGTGATCTCAGAGAAAAGTATTCACAGAGGCCCATTTCCAGTTTTACTTCAGCCGCACTGAGTTGCAAACCAGACAACTGCAGTTATACCTGCCAACAGGAACACTCGTGTGTATGGAAAGCAAGCAGACACCCCCACATATATAAACACAAAAATGCACACAGCCTGTGAGTCATCGCCAGCTCTTTTTTTTTTATGAAGAGGAAATCCTACATGAAGGCTGTCGTCTCGATTCAATATCCTTACACAAGAACTCCAAATGTCGGCAGAGGTAAATGAATGCACCTTGTCTTGTATTTAGAGCTCAAACTGTATCTCTGCATTGTCAGTGAGCCTGTCCACGTCAGCGCTGAGGAGAGGCAGATAGGTAAACAGCCGAACAGCAAAGGGAACGCGCAGGAGACAAGATGATGATGATAATTACTATTGTTGTGGATTTTCTTTTTTTTTTTTTAATTTGGGAGAGACGGTGGTGAAATGGTTCATTAGCTGTGAGAGGTTGCAGTCACTGAGAGTCAACAAAGAGACGTGACCAGTTTGCAAACCTGACAGCTTTATGCTCGACGACACCGCCGCGCAAAGGCACAGAGCAAGAGTAAGAAGCAATGAAGTTGGGGGGGGGGAAAGGGTTAAAAGTTTACAGTCTTGCCGGTAAACTGCATACTAGATCGCGGGCTTGTAAATGCCCGAACGTTCGGCGAGAGCCTGTGATAACGAAAGTCAAGCAAACCTTCTGACATGAGCGCCATTTAATTTAGCTTCTGTGGCTTTCGGGTAGTTTTCAGAAGGGCTCATTGAGCCCATGCAGTATCAAACTGCGGTAAACAAACATTTTGTTGTGTGTTTAGTGAACCCGGTTCATCACGTATGGTATATTTTATTTAATTACAGATAGCAGCTTCGCAAAAAATAACGTGTAAATATAGTTTTAGCGAATGCTGAAGCGAGCCACAGGTTCCTCGATAGCTAACTTTCCTGCCAGATGTGTCCCTCTCTTGCTTTAGCTCTTCCGGTAAGTGCGATGGTGAGTTGTAGAGTTTACAAATGACCGTAGCAACGTAGTTAGTACTGTTACGGCTGACGGGGAGCCATTCAAAGCCAGAATATAGTAGCTGCACAAGATGTAGTTACTCGATCTGGTTTACGCTTTAGTTTTTACTTGTATAGAAATATAACATAAGATGCTTTTACATTTTACAAAACGGTTGCACAAAACGTTTAATGTTACATGGTAAAACTAATGTGAAAAAGTCAGTCTTAACTTCATTTTGTAGCTGTGTTTGCAAGCACACCCACAAACACGCACACACACACACACACACACACACACACACACACACACACACACACACACACACACACACACACACACACACACACACAGAAGGTATGAGGGTTAAAAGAGACACTAAAGAACACTCCTCTGGTCTGAATAATTCCAAAATGAAGAAAGAAAGTCCATCCACGTTGTGTTCATTGTGGCACAAAGGCTCGGTGGAAAATAAAAAGAGAGTACCGTTCAGTTCAGGGGAGATTATATTTTTTCTACCGGAGCCTAATTTACTTGCCCCTTCATGTGGATTCAGCCTTTGGCATTTATACACACATGCACACACAGCCAGGCTCTAAAAGCTATTACGGGGCCACAATTAGGCAAACCAGCTTCATTACTATTCTGCCTGGTAGATGGAGCTGAGTCTGACAAAAAAAAAAAACACTCTCAACCTTTGCTGCCCCCAGCCCACCTGGCCTGCCTCTTCACAAACTCTAAAAAAGTATAATAAAAACTCCAAAACAAAACAGCGGCGTTGTCGCAGCCTCTTCTGTCACTGCCTACGCTTGCATGTGGAGGTGGGAGCTGAATTATCTACCTAACCTGACTCAGCCACAGCCAGAGTCTTATGAAATCCCTTTCAGGATTACTGGGTGCATGTAAACAAAATCTCCTCCATCTCCTCTCATCAAAACCCTCTCCACGCTTTTGATTACCCAAAAAGCATATCTGACCCTGACCACAAGCAGGTAAAGAAAAAAAAAAAATTGATAGTTATCAGTCTACCTGAAAACAACAACAACAAAAAAACTCTCTCTTTCTCTTTATAATGGAAAAATAACAACAGGCGGGCGGTCTTTATCATTTTAGAGCAGAGCATTCATCTCTCTCCTGCTAATTGGCTGCTAAGAAGAGACTTTTGGCCCACAGCCAGGTCTGTTTATAAGGAGAACCACACACTGAGACAACTGAAGACAAACACCAGCATACACACACAGTCAGGCAACGATCGCACAGCACGCGCATATGATGCATTAACATAAACATGTACACATATACACATGAATGCACGTTACGTTATCTCACTCCACTGCTCACTCGTTTTAATTGCCCTCCTGACACTAAGTGTTAATAAATTGCCGGCCTTCAATTATGCATGGAGTTCCATAACTCCTGCGCTGGATGTTTTCACAGGGACCTACTGGGAAAGGGGACGCTGACCTGCTTGGTAAAAGATGAAACATCGCCTCCGGGTTTCGCATTTGTTGTCGCGGCTTAGCACGCAGCTCGAGTGTTATCTATTCTGTAATATTGCTCTGCAGCAGGATAATTGCCTCGCGGGAGAAATTGGCTTTTTTCAGATGAGGGTGCAACCGGTAAAATTGCGCTGCGAGTGATATTGCGTGTGGCTGTTTCGAATGTAGAACGGGCAGGGAAGAAGTAAAAGATTTGGAGATTCAAGAACGGAAATCAGAGGAATGTAGATTGGCAAATGCTTCCTGGAATATTTTGGTCGTCTTTAAACTTGTTGCTGCACGTGAAAACATACTAAATACACTGTAAAGGTGGGAGCAATATGAGCAGATGTTTCTGCTACCGTTACAGCTATTATCACGAGTGCAGGTGTGTGTATGAGAGCGATAGAGGGAGACGTTTAATTAAAGAGATAGAAGAAGCTCAAAAGAGATAATACAAGCACAATCCATGCAAAGTAAAACTGTCAAAGCTAATAAAAGTGTAATTCATTCATTTTGGTCCGGCCAGATGAATCGTGCTCATAATACATAAGTGAAACCTAATATCCAGAGCTCATTATCTTAAACATTGAAATGATTACCTCTGCTTTGTAATTACAGCATTTCCCTTTCATTCCCTAAGATCAACGTCAGGCCTGGTTAAGTGGTGTAAATGTAATTTTGGAACAAACTTGCCTGAATTATGCACGCTGCCCGCATAGTGTGACAAAAGACCCGCCGCTCTGCTCTAATGCACTTTGAAAGAGAAAGCACTGAGGCAAACCCAGGCGTTCAGCTGGATCAATGTCATTAGCTGACAGCTCCTAAAAAGCTAGCATCCAAATTGTTTGTGATGAACTGTGCACTGCTGCCAACGATGGGAGTGAACTCTTTAAAATAATTCACTTCCATGTGTTTATTATGTGTGTGTCTGTGTGCGTGTGCGTGTGTGTGTGTGTGTGTGTGTGTGTGTGTGTGTGTGTGTGTGTGTGTGTGTGTGCATTGCATGAGTGCTGTCAAATGAAAGCCTGAAGCAAACACTTACATTTCATTTGAGAAAACAGTGAGGACTAAAGCAACATGCGGTCTCCTGACAATTTTTAACCAGCGAGTGTGAATGACTGCTTCTGATTATAAACCCTTAAAAGATGAAAATGTCAGTGTTCTATCTGCGGTGCCATCTGCCAAAAGTTTTGGAAGGTGAATGGCAACAACACAGAACATTATCAGTATGAATGATCTGTTATTAAATCAGACGATATGCATGCAGCTGTGTGCTATCTATGGTAATACGGCCAGTCAGCAAAAGCAGAAGCAAGTAGCAAACAAAGGTGAAGAACCTGATCAAGATTTTGGAGGATTTCTAAAGGAGCTAAGAAAACAGCAGTAAATAGTTGCCAAAAATAAGTGTTTTTTTTTTAATGTTATATCAATAATTAAATCAGACTTTTTTTGTCCTGCTTATGCAGAGCACTTTCTATCTCCACCCATTCAACAGGAACGCCGCCACTTAAGATTTGAGCTCGTTGCTGCAGTTTTGTTGTGTTCTAAAAAAAAAAAAAAAGACGCTGCTCAGATAGCACACACCGTGTTGAATGGCTTTGTGTCATTCAGTTTAATCACTCCATCCCTTCACGCTTTCGCAAGATCGCTCATGATAATTTAACGGAGTCGTATGACTTCTCGTCAAGTAATTATCAGTCCTCCGAGGGCAGGTGGCTGGCAGGTGCTGACTCAGCAGATCAGTCTCTCAGATTTTCTTGACATTCTTGTAATCTCTTTTCTCACTTCTCCCTCCAACAATTGTCAAGGTTTTTTTTTTTTTATACAGCAGGCCACGCTGTTTCTCCAAGAATATACTGAAGAAGCAGGTGTAAAAAGACTCGGCTAGCATTCGTTACCGACCTGCAGCAAGGTCGCAGGAACATTTCACAGATACGTTTATGTAAATCAGCTGGAAGACTTCTGAAGAACTGTTCCTGATTGTTTACAGTTGTTTTGCCCCTTGATGCAAATAGGTGCAAACAAGCAAAACACTGTTTAATTCGTGATTATGTCCTCTCGCTTTACAATTTGATGCCTCCTTCACTGTGTTTTGAAGTTGTAATAAGATAAACTTATTCTATCATTTTTTTATTCAAAGGACTATCGGCAGTACTTTACCAGCTGCAGCAATATCATTCTATAGTCCACTCATTGCACAACAAACCTCTTCACGTCAAATGATTTTTTTCTCTTTGACGTCTGAAGGAGTGAATGTTCTGATTCTCCGCCGACCTGTTGCTATGGGAAACTGCTGATGCTGTTGTTCAGGATGATGCAGATGCAGCTATTTATATGAACCGTCCGAATGCATATGTAACGGCAGGCTTCCTGCAGACGCAAGCATGCGAGGACTCATCCCCTCCCCTAAAGAGGAACTTCAGTGGCACAGTAAATGCAACTCAGACTGACCGGAAACTGACTATCGCATGGTAAGACACTCATGAGGCAAAAGAGCTGCTAAGTTAGTCATCCGAGCATGACAACGGTGTTGCGAAAGATAGGAATCAAGATTTCGCAAGACTGTTGAATTAGAGGAAAATTCTTCCTCGATATTAAAAATATAAAACAAAACAAAAAGTGAATCTTAATGAAGGAAGGCATCATGTTTTACTGAATACTCTTGTTGTCTAACGTCTCTAACCAAGAATGGTGTGTGTGTGTGTGTGTGTGTGTGTGTGTGTGTGTGTGTGTGTGTGTGTGTGTGTGTGTGTGTGGAAGCAGGATGAATAAAACAAATGTGGTTCTTACCTGTGTTGGACCCAGACAGGTTGTACCTGGAGTTGGCCTTTTTGATGATGTTCTCATAGATTTGGTACCACTCACTCTCAGTGTTACACCTGGACAGAAGGGCGAACGAGATTAACTCTGCAATCAGCTACGGATGTAAAGGGTCACTCTAGCGATTTAACATTTCTTTTTGAATAAGTACTCACAAGGACAGATTGGTAAGAAGTTGCGCAGTCTGAGATATTAAGACCAAAACTGGTTAATCCTACAAATGTCCATCACGTAGCAAAAAGCACTTTTGCATTAGAGCCTCCCTGCCTGCCAAATGCTCAACTCGTTTAAACTCCATGTCCCCACTTTGTACGCTTCCTGTTGTTGTTTTCAAACCCAAGCTCAGATAAATCTGATGACATCATTACTGGACTTGCACTCTAAAATCCCAAAGTTTTAAGTAAAATGGACCTATAATGTGTTATTCTCTAGAAAAACATCACTAGTTGTCATTCTTTTGTACTGCACCTTGCAATGTGACCATCTGGTTTCTTGCTACGTACTGTATGTCATATTTGTAATATATGTCATATTTGTAACATGTATGATAACATTTTGTTGGATTGACCTGAACTAAAAGCAAGATTTATTGTGTCATTATTACATATAACTAGGACATCTCAGGTAAACACTAAGCCTTATTTACCGTGACGTCTTGTCCGGACCTACTTCTGAAAGAAATTCAGCTCAGAACTTTAATGCTAATCCAACTAAAACATTTGTTGTGCTGCTTCAGGTATAAAGGAGCTGGCTGTGGTTTCTAAGTCTATTTGGCCAGTAGGTCTGATCCAGCTTTAATTTAGGTCAAACTACTGTGTCACCGGTAGCCTTTTTTGTCCCTCAGGGCATCATGTGGCCTGTGTTGGACCACAGAATACTTGCTCTGCCACTGGCAATGAACAAAGCATCAAGCCTCTGAAGACAGAACACAACAGAAAAGCTGGGTTTTTTTTGGAAATGTTCATACTAATACTGCTGTATTATCTAGTCAGACTACCAAGAGGTTGCTTTGTAGGTTCATAAAAAAGTAATTCTAGCCTTTCATTGTAAGTTAACTTGTAGGTCATTTTAACAACCAATGACCCCTGAAGGAATAGTTTGATATGAGCATTGGCTTAGTTTAGCATAAAACCAACCTCTGCAAAACCACAATTTATCACTTTTACACTCTTGGCAAGAGAGTGAATAATCATATTTTCCATAAAACTGAACTATCCTTTAAAACCGTTTTACAAAAACACGGTCGAGGCATGCTTATGTCATCGGCTCCACTACTCCGTTGCAAGTGTCGCAGCTGTAAAACGTTGGATAAATTGTTTTGATCATCACAACCCTTGCAACATAACTTGTTTCTCTTTTTCTCAGAATCTAAATCCATTCTTTCCAATAACATTTGGAAAAACTACAAGAGCTATTTTCATTATTTTATGCCCCATTCAAGTGATAAAGGCCAGTGCGGGAATGTCTTACCAGACAGCAGATTTTTAAAACTGTGAAATACAGATAATCATCTGGCGGCAATAGGCTTAATCAGCATTGTGTGAAGTCATGTGGAAAGTGCTTGAATGTAACATAGGTTCATTCATATGTGAAAACCACACTATAGGTTTAAGAGTGGCTTGACTTAATATTTAGATCTGTGCTATTCCACTTCAGTAGCAAGCAAGCCAAACAGAAAAATGTGTGGGGGCTCGTGGGTCACACAGAATAGTAGTCTACAAATAATTCTAACAGTATCATGTCAATAGATGGCCATGCACAGTAAACACACCAGGTTATAAATTGATGCAGCTCGTGAGTAAATAAATACTTGTTAGTGCATTCACTCTGGAATTTGTGATTTTTACAACCCATTTTATATCTCTGCAGCTTCGAGAGAGGCATTTTGAAGTTAGTATCTCTATAGTCCACCACCCCAATATGCTGTGGGATGCTTGACTGAGCAAATGGCAGGTGCAGAGCGGGTGTAATCATGTTGCAGTCCATCACAGCACATGCGAACACAAACCCGGGGTTTCCCTGATCCTCTCTGTCCTGTTGCCATCCTGCCGCCAAGGTTACCCGCATAGATTGTTTATGGTTGAAGATGCACACTCCTGCTTGCCTACATCATTATATGCCTATGGTTCAGCCTTAGCCGGCACGCAGGCCGCTGGTTGAAAAGGTCAGATTTAGAGGAAAGGACTCCGTAGAGAAATAAATAGCTTTTTACAGTGACTTACGCGTAAACCTTGAGCAGGTGGTCATCCTTGGAGTCAGCAGTGAGCAGATCAGCAATGCTGACAACAGCACAGCCAAACGGCCGCCTGTACTGAACACTACACAGGTTCTTCTTCTCTCCTGCTCCCATCCTCCCTGCACACACACAGACACACACACAAAGAGTTATCACAGCACGAGATTTAAAAAAAAAAGAAAAGAAAAAAGCATGTCGTGCTCAAGGGAATAAAAAAAAGCAACGACGCGACTCCCACCTATTCTTATGATGTGTACAACGATGTAGACATCTTTTCGAAGATCACTGCTTCCCAAATCCTGACAAACAACACAGGGGAAGAAGCTTTAGCATCAGATCTGACACAGCTTTTAGTTTTCAGCATAAAAGAACACGAGTTAAGTCAGCTTTACCCAGCTTTAAATTTCTCCCTGTCAATCTTTTTAAAACACAAAGTCATGTTCACTACTCACCACAAATAGCGTGCATTGTCTTTCTGTCTTCTCTGGCGACTTGGGTAGCCCGCTCTTATTCAGCCTGACAAAGAACCTTTCACTGTACAAGAGGAGAAACAGAGAGAGGGAAGACACAGAGAGATGAATCAGGTCAGGAGTGATGGCTGAGTGTCATAGTAAACAACTGCAACCAAGCCAATGCTAACAGGAACAGAATAAAGATTAGAAACAATGTCAGAAATGTCAAGCGCTGAACGGTGGGCACTGGAGAAATCACTTCAAAGTTCAAACATCGCACTAAAGCTGTCTGAAACCTTGAGAAAGGATATGAGGCGGAAAAAAAAAAAAGACAAGCAGAGAGGGAGCAGAGACAGAAGGATAGACGGAGAGAGGGGAGATATACAAAGCTTGAATTACTGAGCCAAATCCCCGACACAGAATGTCTGTAAGACATCTGACAACAAGTACATTCACATGCGGCTCCTCCATGGCTGAATAAAAGTGCCTTGTTGCATATTGTGGATTCTCTCTGGTGCTTTTTTAGCCCAGATAGAGGACTGTCATCGAAAATAGTGATGGGTTGCAACCAAAACAAACCCCAATTTTCCAACTGCCAAGTAAGTTGGCACAAGTCTTGTGAAAAGAAGAGAAAATGTACTTGATTTATAACATAAAATGTACAGAAATAGTAAGTCATACATGTAATTACTTGGTTGCTGCTGCAGTTTTTTTTGGTACATTACAGCACTGAACTAACTAATGAGTGGGTTTTTTTTTTCTTATTAGTCAGCATAACTACATAACTGCATGAAAACAAGTCTACAGCGAAGCAAGTAACTCTGCAAAAGTGATTGGAAGTTGAGAAACACACAAAGCAAGGACACAATAGACAGATAGACAACCTACTACATCCCTCTACCAACAAGACTTACGAGTCTGTAT